>NC_133330.1:61199413-61512330 GCF_042186555.1 Aquarana catesbeiana | reverse complement strand
ATGTCAAAGTTGCAAAATTGTGCTTGGGCATTAAGATTTGTTTTACCCGTAGGGGCGAAAGGGTTAAAAAAAAGTTTAAAATGTTTATTTTGTGGCTGCCACAGACATTTTGTGCATGCCCCAGGTTATTTCTAACAGAAATGCTGATGGCTTTGGCCGAGACCACTGCGAAGACATCAAATATTATTCCTCCTAAGCCCGCAATGAACTATACATCATACCAACAACATTCATTTGTACTTTTTCTTGACTACACAGATGTGGTCTTGACTACTAAGATCTGACACCTGCTGACGTTTGCAATGTTGTCAATTTCTTTCTTAGATTATTCATTGATTTTTGTACTGTAAATAATGCAATGGGTGACAGCAAGATAAACCCTGCTGCAAATGTGAGAGTGAGTCTGTCTCTGCTTGAGTACATGGAGGGAGTTCCCTTCTCCCATAGTGTAGGCAGAAAATGCTCCTCTGCCTAACGCATGTGAGCATATTGAAGGAGGCAATGAGCAGCAGCAAACCTGAATTTACTTTGTCCTTAACCTTGGATTCTAACAAAATAAAGTCATTATAAAAAAATTCAAGATATGGATGAATCGTTTTATCGAGGTAATGCATGTCTCTTGATTTCAGATATTAGCATTAATGATCCCTTGTTATTCAGGAACGTAATTTTTTTTTTTTTTTTTTTCAACCACTCCAGAGTTCCATCTCGTAGTATGTGGTTTGGATTCAATTATTGCCAGAAGGTGGCTGAATGGAATGCTGGTAATGTTACACTTCCTTCTTATTGCGTTTTAAAGCAAACCTGTTTACATAGTAAATGCCTCTTACGTACATAAACCTTGTGCACCAATTCATACATGTAAAATTGTATACAAACCCAAATCTTCACGAATCTGTGTGTGTATGAATTAATGTGTATAAATGTGCTGCAAGTTTATATCAAAATAATTGACCTAAATTAATATATAATATATAAACATAAAAATTCCACATTTATATTTATACCCGGGGGGTGTATGTATTTGTATGTATGTGTAGATGTGTGTGTGTGTGTGTGTGTGTGTATATGTGTATATATATATATATATATATATATATATATATATATATATTCACAAAAGTGAGTACACCTCTCACATTTTTGTAAATATTTTATTATATCTTTTCATGTGACAACACTGAAGAAATTACACTTTGCTACAATGTAAAGTAGTGAGTGTACAGCTTGTATAACAGTGTAAATTTTCTGTCCCCTCAAAATAACTCAACACACAGCCATTAATGTCTAAACTGATGGCAACAAAAGTGAGTACCCCCCGAAGTCAAAATGTCCAAATTGGGCCCAATTAGCATTTTCCCTCCCTGGTGTCATGTGACTAATTAGTGTTACAAGGTCTCAGGTGTGACTGGGGAGCAGGTGTGTTAAATTTGGTGTTATCGCTCTCACTCTCTCATACTTGTCACTGGAAGTTCATCATGGAACCTCATGGCAAAGAACTCTCTGAGGATCTGGAAAAAAAAAAATTGTTGCTCTACATAAAGATGGTCTAGGCTATAAGAAGATTGGCAAGACCCTGAAACTGAGCTGCAGCACGGTGGCCAAGTCCATACAGCGGTTTAACAGGACAGGTACCACTCAGAACAGGCCTCGCCATGGTCGACCAAAGAAGTTGAGTGCACGTGCTCAGCGTCATATCTAGAGGTTGTCTTTGGGAAATAGACGTATGGGGGTGAGGGGTTCAGCCTGTCAGTGCTCAGAACATACACCGCACACTGCATCAAATTGGTCAGACCAGCCAAAAAAGCTCTGAACCAGTGTTAAGGCCTTCACTATATCAGGGTCTTTGCAGTCATCCCTTAAATAAATATATTGCATTTTGGGTTTAAAACGCTTTAAAAAAGAAGACCAATCCAGCCACCTGGGTAGTGGCGTGGCTGATTGTGTCCTATAAAGTGCAGTTATTATACACTATACATTTTTTCTTTATTCCTAGATGTCCCTCTTAAATTATGAAGATGGAGAGGTACAGCAAAGCACGGTTGTTCCTTTTATTGATGGAGGTACAGAAGGCTTTAAAGGAAATGCTCGTGTCATTTTACCGGGAATGACAGCATGCATAGAGTGTACTCTTGAATTGTACCCACCACAGGTTAGTGTGTAAAATGTTTTTGGTACGATTAAGGTCACCTGCATGTGTCAAAAGGTACACCAGTTGTCCACAGAACAGGTGGGAAGTGGGCAGTTGCACAGAGGTCTTCACAATTCTTAGCCTTGACCAGTGTGATAATTGTTGTTATTATACAGCGCCAACAGTTTACAACATGAGGGCAGACAGTACAGTTACAGTACCATTCAATTCAGGAGGAATCAGAGGGCTCTGCTCGTTTAGAGCTTATGTTATGTTGTATTTACTAATTTAGATGGTAAAAGAGTTCATCTAACGGTCCCTTACCTGTCTATTTAGCAGTCTTGCTGTAGTTGCTCTAGATAGATGAGCATGGACATTTTCAGAGGTTGACTGTCTCCTGCCTGATGTCACTTTGCATCTTCAGAAGTACACGGTGTGAAGTGCAGATTCGTTTCCTGTAAAGCCAGACAATTTGTTATGGAAAACCACTATATATAATGTGTACCTCATACGTCTTCCCTGCTGGATGTAAATGCCAGTAATGAGCCAATGCTGTGAACATTTTTCTACAAGCACCCATCAGATTCAGGCTTGTCTTTGATTGGTGATGTTTTTTTTTTTTTAGAGAATATACAGAACTTCTATTATAATAAATTGTAAGACTATATGACTTTAGCACAGTTGCAGTGTTTACTGACCAGTATCGTATTACATCAGAAAAAGATCACCTGGGTCTAACATGCACTGAACACAGAAAAAGAATGTTAATAATTGAGTGGTAACAAACTGCAATACTTCTTACTAAAAACTTCCACTTGCTAACAGAATCCTAAAACATCTGTAATAGAACTAGAAAACATAAACAAAGACTGCAGAGCGCAACAGCAAAGTGTAGAAACTCCTTTTAATATGAAAAAGTAAAAACAAAGTATCACATTTATAATGGAAACTCTTTACTTAAAGCATGCCAGGGGTATAGACTGGCTCCGGCTCTTAGCCACGTGTTGCCACTGGGATCTGGCAAGGTCGAGTTGTTGGCTCCAACATTCAGTCCACACCCCTATCCTGTTCCTCCTCTTGCCACCCACATGATGACTTTTAGGAGCGCTCCATTCACTGCTAGATATGCCGTCAGCTTCCTTAGGCTGAGAGCAGGAGCCAGAATACACCCCATGTATGTTATAAGTAAAAGGTTTATTTTGTGAGTGTAATGCTTTCTTTTTACATTTCATATTAAAGTTACTAGATATTAGAGTTACTGCACACAACTGTTGTGATTTGCAATCTGTTTTTTTTCTGTACTTGACACCATTAGTAGCTCAGTGAATGCTCTCACTTGTTGCCTGGAATTGTTTTCTCATTATCTCAGGGTCCCATCCGATAGATGTACAAAAAAGGGGAAAAAAGTTAGACTATACACTTTTATTTTACACCTGGCTTTTGCCCTACAGGAGATGAAATCGCTGTCTTTCTTGCAAGATTCCTAAAAACTAATTCCCACCGGCTGGTGTGCGGTCTGGCCGGATCACGGATCCTGGCACATCACACTTTTTTTTAACAAACTATTAAAATGTCACACAAATATTTAACAAAGTTTAATTTGCACCAGTGGGTTGCCTCACACTGTACTGTGCTGAAAAAAAAAGTACTGGATGCAGTACTTCTTTTCAGCGCACACCACCAGATCGCAGTGGTGTGAACCACCCACATAAGGAGACAAGGCATGTTTCCTTGTTACCTTGTCATGTGGTGGGATTTTGCTGGAATGACCACCCAACACAGTCCCACTGCATCTGCTGTAAATGAACCCTAAATATTGCAAGATGACTCTCCAGCACAGTGTTGGTCAACGTCTCGCAAGATTGTTTTTAAAGGGCCCATACACACAAGTGCATAAGCGTGTGTTGTATAGAGATCAGCAAAAGAAAATGAAAAATCTGTGTTGCTGGTCAGTATTTGGGGCTTGCATGCCACACTTTCTTGAATAAATGTTTAAAAAAAAAAGCTAGAAGAATTTTTAGACATGTATAGCCATGTGCCTTACAGCTCATCTTTTGGTTTTTCTGCCAGGAATCTATGATGTTCATCAAACAGTACTGTGTGCAAGTGCCCTTAATCAGTACACCCAGCTGGTTCAAGTACCAGAGATTACCTACATATATTGGTCTTGTATTCTCTTGTACTGAGTTCGGGAGTGGGAGGCCAAGCATTAACAGTCAGTCTGGCTCTGCTGCACTTCCCATGTGCTGATGGAACATACTCATAGGAGGAGAAAGCCAAGTGATGTACTCCCTTTAGCTGCTAAAATAATTTCTATATATGTAATTAGCCACTTTCCCAGAATTCAGCTTGACGTGTATATATTTTGTGTAAAAATGTAATGCACCTGTGCTTTTTTTAATTTTTTTATAAGGCTAAGTTACATTTGAGCGTCATTCCATTAAATTCGCCTGTGTTTTCCTGCACTGTTACTGTAACGTATTTGTATTGTTCTCTCTCTCAGATTAACTTCCCCATGTGTACGATTGCATCTATGCCCAGGTTACCAGAGCACTGTATAGAGTATGTCCGGGTTTTACAATGGCCAAAAGAGCAACCGTTTGGAGGTATAACCGAAATCTCTTTGATATGTAGTTAGCAACTCATTTCTGATCTGCAAAGCGATTCCTTTTCAGGTTTGCAAAACTTATGTGTATATATATATGGCTTAATATTTTTTAATTTTAGATGTATTTGGAAGGGTTAGTGACCTGTTAGGTTCTTATTGCTGTCTCTGTCCCCGCTGGAGAGAATCACCCCCTCGATCTGTCCTGACAACGATTATCACAGAGCTGAGAGTGGGGAAAATCCAAAATTGTAAGTTGTCACTGGAAAGCCAATGGAGGGGAATCTTCCAGTGGGGACACTTGTTGCAGTGGCAGCTGTTTAAAAAGTAGATTTCCTCTTGTGTCTCTGCAGGACAGGAACTGAAGGAAAATATTCTTCAATGAGACATAGATGACCAAAAAAATTACCATAGCTTTAAAAAGATATTGTCACATCCTCCATGTACACACCTTTCTTATGCTCTCGCAGCTCCTTGCTCCTCTACAGCCAGTGCTGAAATCAGTTGTGTCGGCGAACTGGGGGAGCATTGGCGTCACTCCCCTAATCCTGTGACAGTGCTCAGGCCTAGTGATTGGCTACTACACCCAGACAATATCACAGGGGAGCAGGTCACATACTTACCCCATACCTGTAAGTGCTGGGTATTCTTGCCAGTTATGGGGGAGCAATGTTACAGTGTATGGGGTTGGGGGTATTGTTTGCAAAGAAAGAGGACAGCAGTGACAGGTTTTGGTACATGAGACTCCTGAATAGGGGTGAGTGCAAGGGTTGCATCACAAAGGAGGCCAGGATTCAAGTAAGAGTGTTGTATTCAGACAACATTTGTTTATCATGGATATCAGATCTAATCTGAAGAAAAATGGCTTCTGTGCTGTGCACAAGGCTGTATGCTTTTGTATAAAACTGTTTGTTTTCTCTAGAGGGCGTTCAGCTGGATGGAGATGACCCTGAGCATATCCAGTGGATATTTAAGAAATCTCTTGAGCGTGCTTCTCAGTTCCACATCCGAGGAGTGACATACAGACTCACTCAAGGTAAACCGAAGCATCCTGTAGCTGGAAAGATTGTGCATGGAACTTTTTTCATATTTCAGTTATAACTCCAGTCAACTTTTTTTTTTTTTTTAATTGCGTAGGCAAGGTTTTGCCTCAGTGCCAGGTTTTCATTGCTGAGTCCCAATTGGGGAGCTTTCCCCTAACTTTCTTTCCTCAATATTACCACTGGGAAAGGAAGCATAGGGAGATCTTCAACATTAAAAATTTGATGGGTTCTAATCTTCCTCACACGATGTTTATTGCTGTTTGTCACTAGAACTGGAAATGAGAGGAAACCTATCCAAAATTATTATAAAGGTTTAGGCTGGCATTTAAACTTCAAATATTTGAAAATGTGATGTCTGGAGTCTTATGATCTGCAGTAAGATGTATAGTTTAAACTTGTGGTAGGTTGAACTTTACAGTGGAGGTCTAAACCCCCCCCCCACAATTTAAAAGCCTGCAGGTACACATACTGTAGCTGCTGGCTTCAATAATCAGACTCTTACCTGTCCTGAAGCCCAGCGATGTTGGCACTGCAGCTGATGTTTCCTACAAATGTCTGGTGCCGCCGCCAATGCCGGTAAGGGAACCCGGCAGTGAAGCATTGCGGCTTCACAGTCGGCTCCCTACTGTGCTCTCTTACTGGCTCAGCGGCGGGGGGAAAGGAGGGAGCCTTCTGAAGTACCTCGCCATGGCAAGGTCCGGCGGAAGTGGGGACAGGGTACCTGTCAAAAACAGGTGCCCACTCCCCCAAAAGATGCCAAATATGGCACCCGAGGGGGGGGGTAGGAGGAGAGACAGATGAGCGGAAGTTCCACTTTTGGGTGGAACTCTGCTTTAATATAATATATACTTTATAAAGCTCATATGAGATCAAATGGAGCTTATGCATGTATGACATTATTTTTTTCTGATTCGTAGGTGTTGTGAAAAGAATTATTCCAGCGGTAGCGTCTACAAATGCAGTAATTGCAGGTAAAACACTGAACTTTTTGTGAGATTGTTTGTTTGGATTTTCTGGTTTCCTTCCACAACCCAAACGTATACTGGTGGGGTAATTGTTTTTAAGACATAATGGCCTTGTGTGTTTGCTAATTGTAGGGATTTGAAATCTTAAGCATCTGTGAGCACCTTGTTCATGTTTCTATTACTGTGGTAGCGACTGTTCTCAGTTAACTTGCTTTCTTTAATGTATATAAGTGACTTTAATTTGACAATGATCTCTTTGTACTTTTTAGCGGCCTGCTCCACTGAAGTATTTAAAATAGCATCAAGGTAATCAAGTTTATAAGTCACTCTTTTAATCTAAGTAGTTCCATGGCATGTCATTTGTTGACTCTTTTCATTATGATTTCTTGCAGCGCTTATATGCCCTTAAACAACTATCTGGTATTTAATGATGTGGATGGATTGTACACGTATACGTTTGAAGCTGAAAGAAAGGTTTGTACAGACATAGGTGTGATGTTTTCCCAGACATTTTTAACAGGATTTCATGACCTTGCATTGATTTTTATAAAACTTGGAATTACTCTGATCTAAAACCCCTACCATGAGCTGCCAGTGAGTAGCAACAGATGCATATAGGAAAGCATCTATTCAATTAGTTTATCTGTTTTTTAATAATATGACCTTTGCTGATGGATTTGTTTAAAAAAAAAAAAAGTCAATTTTAATTTTGAAAAAAACTCTATTTAGTAGTTGTCTGTGATTGCCTGCATGACTAATCTTGTCGCATTGTCGATTTTATGACAGCCTGTTAGGTAATCTTCCCACTTGCATTTTTTATAGGAAAAATAAATAGATTGCCAGACCAAGTTAGTCAGCATTTAAAAAGCGGTCCTGTTACCGATTACATAAAAAAGAACTGCAAAAGAAGGACATTAATACCTAAAGGATAGCTTCAGCTTTGGTAACATGTTCCACCCTTTTTTAGGGTGGAACATGTAACATGTTCCCACTTCTGCAGTTGCTCGGTGATCCGAGCCCTGTGTCTGACAGCGGTACGAAGAGAAGCTCCCCATACCTTCTGTCACATTTTGAAAAAAGAGTGGTCGTGCGGGGCTCTGCCCACACAGCCACATCCTTCATTCACAGAGTTCTGTGAATGAACTACAAGTACCAAAATACTTTGCGGCTGTCAGCTTGTAGTTCTCAAACAACTACCATGGCAGTGTTGAGCGTGGTGTTAAATCGTTTATTCTTTCTAAATGGAAAAAAATTGTTGCGCAGGTAGAAGTAAACAAAATGAAAAAGTGAATATAAGCTGCTGTCAACACAACAGGACAACTTGTGATAAAACCAAATAAATAACATAAGTTGCTGCGCTAAACAATTAAAGTGGTGCAAGTTGTAAGGATTTATAAGGAAAGTGTCCATATATAAAAACAGCTCATGTTGTTCCCCAAAGAGGAAACTGTGATTGTGAACAGTCTCCTGGTAAGTGTCCAATATAGGTGAGCAGGTAATTAGTGGGAACCTATCGCCCAAGTGCACCTCCACTGTAGATCACATAAAATGCTTACCAGAAATCTAGACTCTAAATGACAAGAGTTCTAAATACACATGGGTAGTATACACAGAAGATTTGATCGATTCCCTCTGTTTAGGCTGAAGGGGATGGTGTCATGGCTGACGGTAAGGATCGCTCCATATTACAACCCATAGGGAAGAAAAGAACTGCCCACATAGTGTAAAATTGTATAATGATTTATTAAAGAAAAGTAATGCTATGAACTCGGCAAAATCCAGATAAAAACCAGCAAATCAAATTTAATTGTTCCCGGAACTGGTAGTAGTCTAATCAGACTATCCGCAAGTATGGCCGCCATTGTATTGGATCGGATGACCAAGCCTCAGTTTGAAAAATGGCTTGGCCATCCGTTCTAAAATAATGGCGGCCATATTTGCGGGTAGTCTGATTAGACTAGCGGGGATGGCTGTGCCCTTTCTGTTCCGGACAATATATATTTGTGTGGTGACGGACGTGGACTCCATGCCCACGATGACGTTAACTCTGATGAAACGTGCAGGGCAGAGTCCATGTCCGTGATTTCACCATGCAAGCTGAACCTGCTTACATGGGGATAAGTTCCTGGGAACAATTGGATTTTATATGCTGGATTTTATCTGGGTTTCTGTGAGTTCTTGGCATTACTCCTTCAATAAGTCATTATACAGTTTTACACTATGTGGGCAATTCTTTTCTTCCCTATGGGTTGTGATATGGAGCGATCCTTACCGTCAGCCATGACACCGTGTCCTTCAGCCTAAATAGAGGGAATCGATCAAATCTTCTGTGTATACTACCCACATGTATCTAGACTCTTTTATAATTTGGAGTCTAGATTTCTGGTAAGGAAGAGTTTTATGTGATCTAGAGTGGAGGTGCACTTGGGTGATGGGTTCCCAATAATTATCTGCTCACCAATATTGGACACTTGCCAGGAGACTTTGTTCACAATCGCCATTGATTCTTCCTGTCAGTGTGAAACTGCCTGCCCCAAAGTTCACATTGACAGTCTGCAGGAGACCTGCATGGCACCAGTGATCTGCTGATTGCTGGTGCAATACTTTCCTGGCTCCTAAAAAAAATAAATAAATAAAAAATAGTAAATGCACATTTTTTTTACGTGCAAAAAAATGTGCGTTTTTTTGTTGTTTTTTTAAAGGTCAACTTATCTTTTAACTTGTGCCTCAGACCTTCATTCTTTTACAGAGTAATGGTCTCCCATCATAATCCTGAGCATCCAACAATTCCAGTTATGTTTGATGCCTGTGTTTCCCAACACACCCTATGCTTGGTTTCAAGAAACCAGTGTAGCACCACCATAAAATTAACATGGGACCACAGTACTGTAAGGCTTAAGTGCTGGTGTATTTGCTGGATATAAATAAACATTAAAGTGGTTGTAAACCCATTACAACCACTTTAACCTACAGGTAAGCCTAGATGAAGGCTTACCTGTAGGTGCAAGAAATATCTCCCAAACCTAAAAGGTTTAGGAGATATTTGCAGGAATAGCGGCACCGATGTTTACGGAGCAGGCGCACTGAGCGTGCCGTTTCTAACGGCGATCATGCCGTTAGTGGCGGCACCAGCGAGCATGCGCGGGAGTGACGTCATTGCGGCTCCGGCCAGTCACAGTGCCGGAGCCGCAATACCCGGAAGTCACTCTGGGATAGATGGTTGCGTCAGAGGAGATGAATGAGGGCCGATGTCGGGGTAAGTAATTCATAACTTCCTCTAACTTTTTTATTTGTAGAGCTGAAAATCTTTGAGTTACCAGCATAAGACTGCATTAAAGTGGATGTAAACCCTCACATATAACCATTGAAGTGAACAGCCTCAGATGATTCACAGAGATGAAACCAACCCTCCTTAATAAGTTTTACATGTATATCTGCTGTCTTTAACTTGCTATATTCTTTAGAAAGTGCACATCACGTTAAATATTTTATTTCTTCCTGTTCACAACTGGGAGTAAAGTCTTGGCATACACTGTGTGACAGCTGATTGGAAGAAAGGCACACACTCCCTCACCACATAGGCGAAGGGAGGAATATGCAGAGCTGTACTGTGAATAGAATATATATCTATACATATATAGCACCCAACCGGACACAAATTTCAGGCTTGTTTTATCTCGGTTGTCGGAGAACTTGTCAGAAGTTCTCATGCTGATAACAGAAGAACTGGGCAGCAGAAAGACACTAGACTTGGGGCTTTGGAGAGAGATAAGTAAACACTGCAGATATATGTGCATAGGTCAAATTTCATGAATAAGGTTTACATCCACTTTAATGCTTTGCAAAGTTTTATTGAGTCCCTGTCCCCCCCCAAAAAAAGTATACAATGTAATTTTTTTGTAAAAATGATTTTACCCTTAGCCCACACATTTTGGTATTGTTTAAACTTGTTTTCTGTGTTTTGGAACAGGATAATTGCCCGGCTTGTAGTCTGCACCCTCAGAACATTGAGTTTCCATCCTCTGCTAAACTGCAAGAAGTTTTGGATTATTTAACTAATGATACCTCATTGTAAGTGGCTCATTCAATGGAACATCAGGCTGAATCATTAAAGTGGTCTTTGATAGAAGCTTGTCTAACGATTGGCTTCTGTTGAACAGAAAGGGCTACACACAGATCGCAATTCATCTGGTTCCTGCTGAGCTGGCCGAAATCTGATCCATGTGTACCCAGCTCTAGCCTGTGCAGAGAGCAGGATTGTGGGAGGAATCCAGCAGGCCCCACCCCTACTACCTGCAAAAAACTATAGGAGGGGGCGTACACAAGACTAGTCAGCCTGCACAACAAGATAGCAGCAGTGACTGGTCTTTATTGCAGGAAGCTCCTCCACATAGGAAAAGTTTCACACTGGGTTAATGCATTGATCTGGAAGAAAAGCCCAACAAAATTGATAAGAATACACTTGCCTCTTGTATTTAGATCATATTTGCTTATGCTGGAGTTCAGCTTTAGGGCCCTTTCACACTGATCACCAGTCTGAAGAAAAATGCATGACCATTAAATCCTATCACTCTTCACACCGGTCAGTTGCCTTTTTAAAAGTCCTGCATGCTGCATTTTTGGTGCATGTGTGCTGTGGTGAAAAAAACGCAACAAAAAATGCACCTCCCCATTGAAACTACTAGAAAGCGGTTAAAAAAACGCACCCACGATTGCGTCTTTAATTGCGATTTTTGAGTCACATGCATATGCATTTTTACTGTGTTTTTGCAACAGAGCATTGTGAAAGCAGCCTAAACAAAACTCCAGGCTCCATGTTGTGCCGGTAATGTGATCAAGACCATAAAGCTAAAACCACCACCCCCTTGACCCTACTTCCCTTTCTTCCACCCCCTCTTCTCTGACACCCCTGCACATATGCCAAGTTGTATTTTGCTATAAGCATCTGCCACTTATTTAAGTGACTGAGCTCTAAAAACTCTTTAATGTTTTTGTGCAGACAAATGAAATCTCCTGCTATCACAGCAACACTGGATGGGAAGAACAAGACCCTTTATTTACAGGTAAGAAGATTGTAGCAGATCTTTTGCTACCTGTTTTTTGGCAGCATTCATCTGGATCCATGTAGATTCTCTATAGCCCTAGGCAGTGCTTTTTTAACTTTATAATTTATGAAATTATGCATTGATTACTGTATACTAGATGAGATTTCTTGGGAAAACCAATATCCTCTAGATTAGTGGTTCTTAAACTTTTTGAGTCATGGATCCATTTAAGAATCTGATGAAAGATATGAAACTCCTCTCCAGAAATCACATTAAAGCAACTTTGCATGCAATGAATATTTGTACTTTATTTTATTGAAATTCGATTTCCTCATGCATATATGACATACACAAAGTTTAAAGGGGTTGTAAACCCTCGTGGCTTTTTTTTTTAATAACAAACATCATACTTGCCTCCACTGTGCAGTTCGTTTTGCACAGTGTGGCCCTGATCATCGTCTTCTGGGGTCCCCCAACGGCAATTGTGGCTCCTCCTTGCATAGATAAACCACATAGAAGAAGGACTCTCCCTGGGGGTGGGTTACCTTGCGGGCGCGCTCCCGAGTCCAGCATTTGCATCCATAGACATAGAATGCCGGACTCGGTCCCGGCGCCCGCGTCATTGGATTTGATTGACAGCAGCGGGAGCCAATGGCTGCGCTGCTATCAATCTATCCAATCAAGAGCCGAGAACCCCGGGCAGAGAGGTACAGCGCGTGCCAGTCAGTGTTAGTTTTTTCACCTTAATGCATAGGATGCATTAAAGTGAAAAAACACGAGGGTTTACAACCCTTTAAATAAAGTAAACAATCTTAATAAAAAAACATTCATTTTCATGCAAAAAAGTAATAACCACTCATTACAAAAATGAAATGTAATCATCTTGTGCAAATTAAACTAAACTATTTTAATTCTGCTCAAATCTACTTCTACTAGAAAATGAGAATTAGCACTTTTATGGATAACAAAAATTAGTCAATCCGTGCAACTTAATTTTTCAAGTGCCACATCCCTAAACAATAATCTATTAGATCAACCCCTAAAGAAGACTAATAAAGTTGAAACGTGATAGGATAGCATTCACGCATTAGGCGCCCTGGGTGTCCCCTTAAGTCTACCAGATAGCAAGGATAACTTGCCACAAATTTATGGCAGTGTTGAATTGTTAAGTCTGGTAACTTGCTGCACATTTTCACTGGCAAGTTATACACTTACAGAGCACTTAAAGCACAAGTTATGGGGCGTACACACGGTCGGACTTTTCAGCTACAAAAGTCCGACAGACTTTTGACGGACTTTCGACGGACTTGCGGCGGACTTTCTAACGAACAGACTTGCCTACACACGATCACACAAAAGTCCGTCGAATTCTTACGTGATGACGTACACCGGACTAAAATAAGGAAGTTGATAGCCAGTAGCCAATAGCTGCCCTAGCGTGGGTTTTTGTCCGTCAGACTAGCATACAGACGAGCGGATTTTTCGACCGGACTCGAGTCCGTCGGAAAGATTTGAAGCATGTTTCAAATCTAAAGTCCGTCGGATTTGAGGCTGAAAAAGTCAGTTGAAAGTCCGGAGAAGCCCACACACGATCGGATTACCAGCCAGCTTTAGTCCGTCAGCGTCCGTTGGACTTTTGTAGACGAAAAGTCCGACCGTGTGTACGCGGCATTATAGTTGACACTTTTCCAATTTGAAAAAAATTTGCATGGCAAGTCTCTAGCAAGAGCAAAGTTGCAGTGGTGAGTCCTACAGCATGAAAATTCAGCCACAGTGACCCCTGTGGTAGGATGACTATTGCACAACATAACCGAACCAGAACTTGCAGCAGACTTGCAGAATGTTTGCAAAGAAAGTTTATCTGGAGTCATGCAAAGCGGACTTGCTGCAATTGTGCAACAAACTTGTGAAGCCTGGCAAGTCTAGCAGTAGCTTAGCAAGTCATTTTCAAACTTGCAGCACAGTTGCTTGCTGTCTGGGTATAATACAGAGTACATTCGTTTAAACAGTAAGTTGGAGATATAAGAATAAAACGGAATGTGATGCACTCAGCATACACCCAGGTCTGCTCTATACCACAAAATTATTTTTGATAATCGTGAAATAAAAATAATACTCAGAGTAAAAATGCAGACAATGAGCAGTCTAGAATTTCCTCATATTGTGATTAGTGAGGAAATGCCCTTACATTGTCGGTCAGTGAAAAAGCACCTCTCTACATGGTAATCGGTGACGGGCCCTCCCACACTGGTGGTCAGAGGAGGAGGGAATTCTTTGATCGGTGGTCAGTTAAAAATGTTCCCTTACATTTGTGGTTGGAGTAAGGCCTTCTTTTGCAGGTGTAATCTATGGAAATGGACCTTCTTAGATTGTTGGTCATTGGTAATAATGCCCCCCCACAGATAGCTAAAATGTTCGTTGGTGTCAGTGGTTACTTATTGGAGAGGACGAAACTGCTCATTACTTATGGAACCCCTAAGCAATCTCTAGAGGAACCATGGTTTAGAAAGGCATAAATACAAAATGACTTGTGTAGCAACTGTATAGTTTCCTTTTTAGGGAAGGTGACATTATCCTTTTAAGTTTATTTTCTCTTTCTCTCCAGACTGTTGCATCTATAGAAGAAAGGACGAGGCCCAATCTTTGCAAAACTTTACACGGTAATCTTGTTAGCAATTAATGTTCAGCTAGGTTTTGGGCGTGTTAATTGTTGTTTGGTTCAGACCTGAGCACTTCATAATTGTATCCTAGCAGTTTACCTATAACATTGTAGTTCAGTTGTAAAGCAAAGCATAGGGGAAACCTCACAGTTTTGTTGTGCTTATTTTACATCCACCGAAGCACAATCTGGTTTAACTAATAAAGCAAAAAGCAGTGTGCAGCATCAGCGGCAACCAATCGGCCATTGTTTTTCATTATTCAAACTGCCTCATGTTGGATGGAATGTGATTCGCTGGTCCGGCTCTGTTAACTTTGCACACTGTCATAGCTGTCTGCCCAGTATACTTACATTAATTTGACTGTGTTAGAATTGATTGACCTGTCATGTTTTACTCAGCTGTCTTCTGAATAGATACAGTACCCTTTTGTTTCCCTTTCTATTTTCTGGTATAGTCATGCTGTTCATGAGAAAAGACATCAGGAACCCAAATCTGTAACAGCAGCTTAGTACATTAAAGCAGAACCAGACTCCATTTAGGTTCAATAGGGTCGGTGAGTAGGAGCAGGAAAATTTGTACCAATGTTACAGATCATTTGACCAAAGGCATACCTTACAGGCATGAATGCCAGTAGAGTCTTAACTCAAAGTATCAGCAACCCAGTGAATGGCTGCAATGGCATTGGATTACATGATCTGGAACCGGACTGTCATGGGATCGCCATTTTCGGGCAGTCTGTGAATTTATGCTGATTCTAATACTCCTACAGCATTTTTAATTTTGTAAGGCTTGCCTACATTATGAGCTTGGGTCCACTTTAATGACATTGATATTAATATCAGGGATGGGATGGGATGTGGGGGGGTGATCATACCAAGCTACTCCTGTAACTGGACTTTTTGTAATGGTAGAAATCATTGCTGAATGTTGACGCAAATAGGTCACAAAATGTTGAGGGGTATGGTCAGCTTTTATCCACTCCAATCAAAACCAGTGGGTTTAGTCATCTATATTATATTATATTATATTATATTATATTATTTTATTAGTAAAGCTACAACGCCAGCATAACATTTCAGTAATTTAATTTGCAAAGCATCGGGTAACTTTTAGCAATGCACATAAGTACATTTTACCACGAGGCTTCCCAGGACACCTGACTATACTAAATGTAAGACAACTAATCGATAAAATGTAGTACATGGTAGCTGGGAGCAAATAGAGCATAGAGCAAATACCAACACATACAAATACTAGTAGCACAAGGACACCCAGTACAAGTTGATGTTTCAGGGCATCAAACACTTTCTCAAATCAAGTTCATCTGCCTGCCTCTCTGTACTGGGTGTTGTTTTTTTGCTACTGAGCAAAGAACAAGATAAACTAACCCTTTCAGATGTAGACTTTTGAAAACTGTGGGGTTAATTTACTAAAATGGGAGAGTACAAAATCTGGTGCAGTTGTGCTTAGAAACCAATCGGCTTTTAGGATTTATTGTCAAAGCTTAACCTCTTCACGCTCACGCTATAGTCGAAAGACATGGGGCATCCATGTACGTCCTCCCAAGCATGCGCTGCCTGCGCGCCCCCTGCAGTGCACAGGCAGTGTGCTCTTTGATCACCGACTCCATGAGACTCGGCAGATCACAGATCCGGAGTAAGGGCCGATCCTGGGCCCTTAGCACATGATCAGCTGTCCGCCAATGACAGACGATCACATGATGTAAACAGAAGCCGGTAATTGGTTCTTTTTTTTCCTCACGCTGATAGCGTGAGGAGAATAAATAACTGATTACCGGCTTGTGTAAACAGGACATCGGTCCTGCACACCACACTGCTGCCAAATAGTGCCCTTCATGCCACCTATCCGTTCCACCTATCAGTGTAGCCTCATCCGCACACATCAATGAAGGAGAGAAATTACCAGTGTACAAAATTTTATAAAACTTTTTTTCTTTTTTTTTTTTCAAAATTTTCGGTCTTTTTTTGCTTAGCAAAAAATAAAAAACCCAGTAGTTATTAAATACCACCAAAAGAAAGCTTTATTTGTGAGAAAAAAAATATAAAAATTTCATTTGGGTACAGTGTAGCATGACCGCGCAATTGTCATTCAAAGAGTGCGAGCACTGAAAATTGGCTTGGGCAGGAAAAGGGTTTAAAGTGCCCAGAAAGCAAGTCGTTAATTGAACAAGAAGCTGGTGGTCTGTTTATAAAGCAGTGAATGTGACTTTCACCGAACCTTTTTCTGGTGGAGGATCAATCGCTGCCATTTTAAAACACATGGGCCCTGAATCAAATCTTCAAATGTACTGAGCTTCACTGGTACCAGGGCAGCTCGGAATATCCTTGCAAGCAAGCTGTATGTGCCAAAGGAAGAAACCGTGCGCACTGGTTAGTGCAGGTAAAACCCTTAAAAAAAAAAAAAATTGCACTTGAAATGAAGTGTCTTGATCAGGGCATGCCAACCAGAAAAACCCAAAGGAACGACCGGTCATGCCAACAAATGTTGAAGCACTCTTGCTATGTTTTAAGATGTAGGAGATGATCCAAGACATGATGGTTACTCCTGAGGTTCACACTGGGAAAACCAAACGGAAGAAAATGACATAAGCTGCATCAAGCTGGTGAAGAAGGGGGGGGCAGGGATTGTACATTTTTGTTAATATAACCTCCAATAATCTGACATGTTTCAGGACCATTCCTCTTCTTTAGAGTGACTCTAAACTAGAATGGGTATAGCCCTGAAATAGCAGGTCACTTCTGCTTTTAGATGAACCTGGAATATTTACCTGTAGAGGATGTTTGCTGAATGTCTGCTTATTTGCTTGATAAATATGCCCCTTTGTGTTTCTGCATGACATGAGTTGTTTAGAATGTAGCATTTTGGGACATACAGTGCCTTGAAAAAGTATTCATACCCCTTGATATTTTCCACACTTTGTCATGTTACAACCAAAAACGTAAATGTATTTTATTTTATGTGATAGACCAACACAAAGTGGCACATAACTGTGATGTGGAAGGAAAATGATAAATGGTTTTTAAAATTTTTTACAAATATCTGAAAAACGTGGCGTGCATTTGTATTCAGCCCCCCTGAGTCAATACCTTGTAGTACCACCGTTTGCTGCTATTACAGCTGCAAGGCTTTTTGGGAATGTCTCTACCAGCTTTGCACATCTAAAGAGTGACATGTTTCCCCATTCTTCTTAGCAAAATAGCTCAAGCTCTGTCAGATTGGATGGATTTTCAAGTCTTGACACAGATTCCCAAATGGATTCAGGTCTGGACTTTGAGCCATTCTAACACATGAATATGCGTTAATCTAAACCATTCCATTTTAGCTCTGGCTGTATGGTGAACCTTCACCCCAGTCTCAAGTCTTTTGCAGACTCTAACAGTTTTTTTTCTAAGATTGCACTGTATTTGGCTCCATCCATCTTCCCATCAACTCTGACCAGCTTCCCTGTCCCTGCTGAAGAAAAGCATCCCCACAACATGATGCTGCCACCACCATGTTTCACGTTGTGGATGGTGTATTCAGGGTGATGTGCAGTGTTAGTTTTCCACCACACATTGCATTTTGCTTTTAGGCCAAAAAGTTAAATTGTGGTCTCATCTGACCAGAGCACCTTCTTCCACATGTTTGCTGTGTCCCCCACATGGCTTCTTGCAAACTGCAAATGGGACGTCTTATGGCTATCTTCTTGCCACTCTTCCATAAAGGTCAGATTTGTGGAGTGCACGACTAATAGTTGTTCTGTAGACAGATTCTCCCACCTGAGCTGTGGATCTCTGCAGCTCCTCCAGAGTTACCATGGGCCCCTTGGCTGCTTCTCTGATTAATGCCCTCCTTGCCTGGCCTGTCAGTTTAGGTGGACGGCCATGTCTTGGTAGGTTTGCAGTTGTGCCATACTCTTTCAATTTTCGGATTGAACAGTGCTCTGTGAGATGTTCAAAGCAAAGCTTGGGATATTTTTTTTTTATAACCTAACCCTGCTTTAAACTTCTCCACAACTTTATCCCTGGCTTGTCTGGTGTGTGGCTTGGCCTTCATGCTGTTTGTTCACTAAGGTTCTCTAACAAACCTCTGAGGGCTTCATGGAACAGCTATATTTATAATCAGATTAAATTACACACAGGTGGACTATATTTACTAAGTAGGTGACTTCTGACGGCAGTTGGTTCCACTAGATTTTAGTTGGGGGTATCAGAGTAAAGGGGGCTGAATACAAATGCACGCCAAACTTTTCAGATATCTATTTAAAACCATTTATAATTTTCCTGCCACTTCACAAGTATGTGCCACTTTGTGTTGGTCTATCACATAACATCCCAATAAAATACATTTACGTTTTTGGTTGTAACCTGACAAAATGTGGAAAAAAGCTATGAAAGGTATGAATACGTTTTCAAGACGCTGTCTGATAATTTATGCCTATAACCCAATAAAAATGTGGCCTTATCTTGAAATTTTATTTCTTCTTTCTCCTTGTAGAGCTTGGCCTTGTCGACGGACAGGAACTTGCAGTTGCCGATGTCACGACCCCTCAAACCATCATATTTAAACTTCATTTCACCACCTAGCTGACACAGGAGATTCCATGAAGACACTTTTAGTTAGAATTACTTGCAGAACTGAGTAGCAAATACTGATATGGATGTGCAGTATGACAAAAATGGAAAAAGAAATCCACAGCCATCTGACACCAAGTCAGGCATTGGTTTCTTACCAAGTTTATATGGCTAATGAAAAATGCTCATGTAACATAGCCCTCTCCGAGCAATTATTTATGAAAGGGAAAATGTTTTAAATGCCCCCCAAGAGCATTTTAAATATACTTTTAGAAACATCTTCAATGTACAGTATTTTGATCTTATAAAGAGTACCTGTCAGTGGCTAAGCCATTTTGTTTGTAGATATACTTTGGCTTGTGGTCCACTAGAAGCTAGTGACTTTATGGCAGCTATAAAAAGTTTGTGGATTCATGATGTCACGAGCCTGGCAAAATAATAGGCTGCAGTCTCCAGCACTTGTATCTGACCCACAAAATGGCTGCTGTCACGCATGCACGTCAGGTGCACTTTAGCTGCTCTGATCTGTATAAAGCCTTGTATCTTTTACGTTATGTCTTTCTTATGACAGAAGTTTAAAAGGCTGTCTTTTTTTTTTTGTCTGGTGTAAACAATATTGTAATTAGCCATAATAAAAACATCTGTACCTTAAGTACTATTTATATGCTTGATGTTATTACTTTAAAAGGTAATTTCACTTTCATGGGGAAAAAATTTTATGAGTAAAGTTGTAAAAATTAAAATGGTATATACAATTGGTGCACAAGCCATACTGTAATTTATAGTTATTAAAAATTACCTTTCTATTTCAATCTGCAGCCACTGTAATTTTCTAGACAGTCAATGCAATATGACTCCTGGAGGCATTCCATACACAGCTGGTGTACAGAATGCCTCCAATAATATATCTAGATATGTATATAGATTAGGGTGTTTCATTTTCTAATGGAAAAAAAAAAACTGTAAAATTTTTGCAGACGTTACTTACGCAACGAGTCTGAGTGATGTAAAAGATATATATGATAAATTTCAAGAAGATTGGATAATATTTAAAGGTTGCACACTTTGATCTGTTTTGTAAAAGTAGGCAAAAAATACGATTTTTCAATGTTAATTACTTTTTATTGGGAAAACTAGAAATCACAAACTTAAAATACTATTAAAGCTATACACTAAGATTAATAGGTAATATGATAGGCATAACCTGTGTTATATTAATCAACTTTGAACGATGCAATCCCTTGTTTTGTTCGCTTGGTGACTTTTCTGTGATGCTCGACTACCTTCAACAAGAATTGTTTTTGTTGTTCATCCCTGACTGATTCGTTATACTTTTTTTATCAGAGCAAATCCTCTTTCTGCAGTATCATTGACAACCTTAAGAGCATTCACATGGCTTCTTAGAGAATCACTGCAGTATTCTGTCACGTCGTGGATCACAAACAGTTCAAAGAACGTCTTTGTTTTATTCGTAAGGAAATAGCTCAGGTCTTTTCCTTCAAAAACCATGTTTTTACCCTCTAATCGTTTCACTTCCTTTTTCTTTGCAGGTTTGGTTTCTAAACTTTTAGTCCTATTTTCCTTAACAGCCTGAGTAATACGTTCGTCCAAAAAAGCCAATCCTACGTTTGTTTCTGACAGATACCAAAGGTGTCTCTTAGCAACTGAGAGCACATTTTTTGACATCTGCATCTGGGTAAGTGCTCAAAAGCTGTAGCATATCCAAATCATTCTTTGGAGCCCATCGACTTACAATTTCCTCATGCCAAAAGCGAACATATATGAGGCTGACAAAATGTGCAACCCCTTTCATTCCTTCCAATTGTCATTGAGGAATATTCAACTGTTTAGTGAAGAGGACAATTTTAAGTGCATATATTGCCTTTGCCATCCTCCTTGCTTGATGCAGTGCCCCTGGGATCCTGAAACTGAAGTCGTTTTTAGACCAACCTCCTAGGTACAGGAGTGAGAGTTGTATTAACTCTATGTAGTCTTCTCTTGGATGACTTCCGTCTTTCAGGACATTTTGGATGTAGTTAACCATTTTCACTCGTTGTTCTTCTAGAAAGCCTTGAACAGGACTTTCTTCATCCAGCATTGCTGTATATGACTTCTTATAAAGTGAACCCCACAGACTTTGCTTTGATAAAAGTGATCAATGTGTGCAACCCCTAAATATATCCACTCTTCTTGAAATTTGGCATATATATCTTTTACATCACAGGAGATTCAGGGCGTAAGCAAAGTCATATGAAAATCACATCTTTGGAAAAATGAAACACCCTAATATAGATAGATGTAAAAATTAAAAAAAAGGAAAGAGCTCTTTTACTGGACAGTTGTATTTGTCTACCAGTTCATGAGATCTGCACAGCTTTGCCACACAGCACAGTCCTGTCTGGCAGAGCAGAAGACCTGATTCTTCTCTGCTGCAGTTCAATAACACTTACAGGTCTTGCCCCTCCCCCAGCCTGTGGCTGGACAGTGAAAGGAGAAGCAGAAGATTGATGCGATCATCTCTCTTTCACGTTACTCTCATTTTCTGTTGGCATGCTTCTCGCACTGCAAAACTGACTATTTATGCTGCTACTTAATTCCCCCGGTCTGTGTTCTTGTGGTATAGAGGAGTGCAAGAGGCACTTTGTCTTTTTATATTTGCTTGGAGTTCTACTTTAATGGACACTTGTACTGAGAGAATTACTGAGGTGTACAATTGCTGAATGCCTTCTGTGAATGCTGTTCCCAGCTTTAAATGTTTGAGCCACTGACCTAGGACAAGTATGTCCTGAGTCAGAGCTCTCCAATCAGCAATGAATGTGAACTTTGCAGACTGATAGGTTTGACTGCAGTGTTTGACTCTGAAGAGAGACCACTGCTTCCACACAGAGAGCAAGGGTCTGAAAGTCTTTGCACACCTTGTATTTATGATGCACCGGGAATCCATTTAGCTGACTTAATCTGGCGGTTCCATTGAACTTCAAAGTGTAACCAGGACTTCCATGTTTCCAAGGAATTTTTATTTATTTTTGCACCAAGCTTCAGTTAACCCTCTGTACACTTTAGCGCTGTCCCTGACTTCCTCTGGTATTCCCTAGGGCAGAATGTCATTTTGCCCATCTCATGTGAGCCCAGCCTGTCATTTACGTACCTCCTTGAGATGTGTCATCATGAAGGCTTGGTTAACAGACTCAGAGATGACGTCATAGGACTGGCAAGAAGACCTAAAAAAAATAAATAAAAAAAGTGTGTATAGGAGTAGCAAAAAAGCAGGGAGGGAGTTTCAGGGGTTGATGGGGGGGGGGGGGGGATCCTGGAGTTCTGTTTTAAAGTGTCACTAAACCCACATCATAAAAATCTATTAAGAAATGGTGTATTACATGCTGTTCATACTCACTATGGTATTTGTTTTCTGTACTCTTCAAAAAGCTGGTTCATCCTGTTGTTCTCTATCTCCACTTTCTGTTCATGTCCAATTCATCTAGGGATTTTCCAGCTGTGGTGCTAACTCTGCACATGCTCAGTTTTCAGTGAGTTTCTATGTTGGGCGTATACACAGCGGTAGGTGGCAGCCCACTGCCTACCTCCTCCTCCATGCCTACTTACCAGCTAAACGCAATGGGGGTAGGATATTACGTGTGGATTAATGGAGGCTTCACCTCCCTTTTATTCTAAGACCAGGCTGGAGGGGCGTGACACAGCCTGTGACTGTCAGAAATCCACCCACACCATGTCATTGCCGAAAAATAATAAAGATTTGATTTCAAATATATATTTGTATGACAGTTTAAAACCGTTTTATTGCTTCTAATTATTTATTTTTACTCTGTATTCCAAAGCCTGTTTTTTTTTTTTTTTTTTTAAATTTTTAAACATGACCAGTAGCAGGAGACTAAAAGCTCCTCCTGCTTATGTATCCCTGCAGACAGGCTAAGAAAGAGCTGCATAGTGTGACATCTGTATATTGATTAGGAAAAAGGTACTTCAATGGTTTTTTTTTTTTTTTTTTTTATTAAAATAATTACAGTGCCATCATCCACACACAGAAATAAAAGGGATAATGTAAACTAAACAGTGTGTGTTTAGTGTCACTTTAAGTAAATGCACCGGTGCTTGGTAAAAAAAAAGACAACAAAGTTGTACAAATGTTTTGTAGAAAGTAAAAATATAAAAACAAAGATTTGACTAAGTGCCGGTTCACACTGGAACGACTTGTCAGGCGACTTAGCCGCCTGACAATTAGCGCCCCGTTCTGTACAATGGAACCGTTCTAATCGGAGCGACGCAAGTCGCTCCGACTTAGAAAAAGGTTCCTTTATGACTTTGGGGGCGCCTTGAGGCGACTTGCATTGACTTCTATACAGCAGTCGTTTTGCAAGTCGCTGCTCCTGTCGTGTCCAGGTCGCCTGAGGCAGTCGTGCTGCAAGTCGTGCTGCCTCAGTGTGAACCGACACTAATAGTTACAGAAAAGAATCAATTTTTTTTAAGTGTTTGTAGCCTTAGAAATGAAAAAAATATTTTTATGTCTTCACGTTTTGTTAACCCAAAAAAAAAAAAAACAGATCCCGTTCCCTTAACCACTTCAGCCCCTGAAGATTTTACCCCCTTCCTGACCAGAGCACTTTTTACAATTTGGCACTGCGTCGCTTTAACTGACAATTGCGCGGTCATGTAATGCTGTAGCCAAACAAAATTTGCGTCCTTTTTTTCCCCACAAATAGAGCTTTCTTTTGGTGGTATTTGATCACCTCTGAGGTTTTTATTTTCTACTATAAATAAAAAAAAATGCGCTACAATTTATGAAAAAAAAAAAACAATATTTTGAACAAACTATGGGAAATATTTATAGCATTTTTATTTATTTATTTTTTACTAGTAATGTCGGTGATCTGTGATTTTTAGCGGTATTTTGAAGGACAGATCGGACACTTTTGACACATTTTTGGGACCATTGACATTTTATACAGCAATCAGTGCTATAAATATACACTGGTTACTGTGTAAATGTCACTGGCAGGGAAGAGGTTAACACTAGGGGCTGATCAAGGAGTTAAATGTGTGTTCCCTCAGTGTGTTCTAACTGTATGGGGATAGGACTGACTAGGGGATGAGACAGATCGTTGTTCCTACTTAGTAGGAACACACTATATGTCTCCTCTGACCTCCCAGAACAGGGATTTGTGTGCTTACACACAGAAATCCCCATGCTGACGCTCGTGCACATGAAGCGCGCGTGGCCGTCAGCGGTCGTGCCCGCCGGCCACATGCATCGCATTCCCAGCCGCGCAGCGGGTGCGTGCCCTCGCCCTCTGGTGGCTACTAAAGGTAAGAACGTACCTATACGGGATTTCGCCCAGGGGAGCCATAAACATGGATTTATGAAATGCATATATTTATATATTAAAATAGATGTGCGTGATGACTGAACTTCGCAACTACTTTAGAGTCTGAAAATAAGAAAGTCTATAAATACCCCAAAATGGAGCGCAATAAAAACACTTATCCAAAAGTGCCTCAGTTGCTAAATAAAAGTGGTAAAATGTGGCCAGCAAAGAAGCTATTTAAAGTGGTTCTAAAGCCTCAAGATTTTTTACCTTTAATGCCTTTAAGGTAACAAAAACTTCTGTGTCATAGACTCACCCCCCTCACCCTCCTTATACTTACCTGATCCCTATCGTGATCCAGCACTGTGCAGTAGAGCTGCAGCTATCCTGGCTTCGTCCCTCCTCCCTGGGCAGATCGATAGCAACAGGAGCCGTTGGCTCCCACTCATGTCAATCAACTCCAGTGGTGAGGGAGCGGGGCAAGTCCCGATGTTTTTGTCAATAGAAGCAGCAGCGGAGCTCGGAAGAGAGCCCACAGGGGTGTCCCCATGGGAACCGTTTCCTATTGGGAGCAGCAGCAGCAAGAGAGAAGGACCACAGTGTATGGTTCCTCTCATCGGCATCCTAAGGCCTCAGTCAAAAGGGCAAAATTGGCTGTGTTGCCTCAAGTATCTTGTGGTAAAAGGGTAACAGGGATCCTAGGTGTGTGCAGATAGCCATGGCCAGGAGGCCTGTACAAAGCAATGACAGGTCAGACCTTCATACAAGGTGGGTACACCTACCTCTCGCTATCCCATTCCCAACCCACCTCTCTGGCTTTGGCAGAAACCAGGGCTGGTAGACCTGCTTTCTTTTCGCCATCCTACAAGGCTTTTTTTTGATAGCTAGCAAAAGAGAATCCTCCTTTTTTGGATGATCCACTGCATGTGACAAGCCCATAATTTTCCTTTTAGCCAGATTTTCTAAGACTGTGTAGTATTATATTGTGATCAATATTTCCCATGCCTTTCTTTATTCCTGTAATTGTTTCTTTGGCTTGTATTATGGCTGTTTACAGTTTTTTGTAACATCTTGATAATCCTAATAAATTCTCTGTGATGCAAAACAATGACAGGTTGACAGCAGACGCAGCTATCTGCCAACTTTCACATGTAATCACACATGAAGCGATTACCAGTGATTAGGGAGAGATGATCATCTTTGGATGCAAGTAGTTTGCTTTTGCAGGTCTGCATGGATAGATTCCCAAAACATAATATGCAGCAACAGTATACATTTTATTTCTAAAAATCATTCATTCTTGGACGAGGATGTATTTATAAGAGCGTATCTAGGTTGAAGAACGATTCCCTAATGCTGCTGCTTTACATTTGTGCTGGGTTGAAAGATGTAAATCATATTAATAACCACTTGCCGGCCATGTAACTCATATGTGCAGCGGCAAAGGAGGGTGGGCCTTAAAGTGTCACTAAACCCACATCATAAAAAACTATCAATACATGCTGTATTACATGCTGTTCATACTCAGTCACTATGAGATTTGTTTTCTGTAGTCTTCAAAAATCCTGATTGATCCTGCTTCTCTCTATCTCCCCCAATGCAGTTGTGGATTTTGCAGAGCAGTGTTGGCAGCTCTGCACATGCTCAGTTGTCAGTGAGTTTCTATGCTGAGCATTTCCTCCTTATCACATCTGAGCAGCCCATGAGACTATAGCAGTGATGGCAAACCTTGGCACCCCAGATGTTTTGGAACTACATTTCCCAAGATGCTCAACTTCAATGCAGAGTGCATGAGCATCATGGGAAATGTAGTTCCAAAACATCTGGGATGCCAAGGTTTGCCATCACTGCTATAGAGCATGGGTGCTTAACCTGTGGCCCTCCAGCTGTTGCGGAACTACAAGTCCCATGAGGCATTGCAAGCTACTGACTGTTACAAGCATGACTCCCAAAGGCAGAGGCATAATGGGACTTGTAGTTCCGCAACAGCTGGAGGGCCACAGGTTGAGCACCCATGCTATAGAGTAACCCATGTGGGCGTATACACAGTGGTAAATGACAGCCCACTCCCTCCCTCCTCCTTCATGTCCACTAACCAGCTAAACACAAAAGGGCAGGATATTACATGTAGATTAATGGAGACTTCACCTCCCTGTTGTTCTAAGACACAGGCTGGAGGGGCGTGACACAGCCTGTGACTGGCAGAAATACCACACCATGTTATTAAAAAATAATAAAGATTTTATTTCAAATATATATTTTTGTGACAATTTAAAATAGTTTATTGATATTATTTTTTTACTCTGTATTATCTCAAAGGCTGTTTTTTTTTAACATGTGACCAGCAGGATTAGAAGTTCCTCCTGCTTACGTTTCCCTGCAGACAGGCTGGGAAAGAGCTGGGTCATGTGACAGCTGTATATCGATTAGGAAAAAGGTACTTAGATTTTTTTTTTTTTTTTATTCAAATAATTACAGTGCCATCATCCCCGTGTAGAAAGAGAAGAGGCAATGTGAATAAAACAGTGTGTGTTTAGTATCATTTAAATGCCCACATGTCATACAAATGCAGTCAAGGTCTCTGTGCTGACAGCATGCTTACAGCACAGAGCTGTCACGGACAGCTCCTGATTTCTGTTTATGATTGGGAGCTAGTGGGACAGGCTCCCAATCACGTGACCAATCATAATGATCACATACTTGGGAAGTCTGCTCCCCCTCCACCCGCTGTAAAATCACAGGTAAAGGGCCATCAGAACTGGCATTAAAGGACCAGTAGGGGTGGCCTGGGGCCAGGCTCAAGTTAGGAAGATTTGCCCATAGTGTTAATATCTCTAGATCTTATGATCATTTTTACTTGCAGTTACAGGTTGCCTTTTCAGTATATGTTCTGTTTGAATTGCCCAAATTTGTGCCGGGTTAACTTTAATGGATTAGTGAACTTTTAGTGCTTGCATTCACAGGCTTTGTTCCCATCAGAACTGGTTATTTCACCTTTCAAAACTATGGGAATCCAAAACAAATCTACAGCTTTAGTGAGCTAATTTACATTTAATGAAGGATATTCCTGTGTTGTGCTTTGTGTCTGCTTTGAAAAAGTTCCCAACGAAGACTTGCCCCCCTTTCCTTCTCCATTTAGTCAAAACATTAAGTCTTGCTAGATCACTTCAGGCTGACCCCTTTTGCAGGTATAACTATGTAAAACGGTAGAAAGAAGTGACTATACTGTTTAAATTCCAGGAATACACTGTCTTACCCTGATCTGCACATGCTCAGTTGCTTTCCATTTTTAGGCATTGCCGAGTATGTAGAGGCCGATCTGCTGACAGCCTTAAAGCGGCATTAAAACCTAAAAATCCTTTACATCCAAGGAAGCAGCTTCTGTTTGATCTGCAATTGCCAAGGTGCTGCACATGTGAACAGTTATGACACCAGCAAATGTGACAGAAATCCTGGCATTCCAGGAATGTAACTGTTTTTTGAAACCGTTAGATCCATAGGTTTAGTTCCACTTAATAATTTACTGCTGTTCAGGGGCTCTGGACGTCAGCAAAATGGCAGCCTCCAGCAAGAAGGAACAAGAGCAATGCTGGAGGCAATTTACAGCACACACCAATTGTGGAAGCGTAATTATTGATGTGGAATGTATGAATTATTCTTTTATACATCAATACATCAATAGAACAATAGCACAATAAAAATTGTTCAGGTAGTCATCATAATAGAGATATAGGCCCTTCGGAAAGCCAACAATGACAATCAATCAATCATAAGATAAAACAAAGCATTAAGTGCTCTCAGACAGCGACTCTGACATAAATAACGGATGGCAATCATTAACAGAGGAGCTAGAAGTCATGAATCCAGCTGTTTTATTATAGTCAATGTATTAAAAGGACTGTGGGGGAAGAACAGGGGTGGTGGGGGTGTATCGCTTATCCAGTTATTAACTGTTGTAAGGAGCAACTAATGAAGAGACACTAATGAGTAAAGCATGCATCTCTGGTCATAATATAATAATGTATGTAAAGCCAAAACTCCTTTTTTGCATCGGAAAAAATAGTGAAAACTCAAACACCTATCCAGTTTTTTTTTTTTTTTTTGCTGTATTTGTCCTGATGGGGAGATTTCCCTTCACTTCCTGTTTTTGGGAAGCAACAGTAAATTTTGCTAAAAGGTTCATGAGTCCAGGTGGCCTCAGTGACTCATGGGCACTGCAGCCCTGCCTTGATTACCTCTTTGGTATGATGCAAATGGCAACGAACTTAGTTTTTAAGAATTTTAAAGAAATGGCTGTGTTTTGTACTCCTACATATTGTACTGTGGGTTAGCATTAATTACATATTTAAGATCTGTATGTACTATGGAGGAATTTCTTGAGTAGTATATTTATTAGTCTGTCTTCATTATAGGGCGCTGTTACTCTGCATTGATATACCCCTGAGGAAGAGAAAGATCTTACGTTGAAACATGTTGGGTATTTCTGTCATAAGATACCGTTCAACCTTGTTGATGGAGCATGCAGTAATGTGTAATTGATCCACATGTGCTGTACCCTGTGTATATGTAAGAGTCCTTTCACACTGACAGCACGGCCGCGTTAGTGGTAAAGCGCCGCTAGTTTTAGTGGCGCTTTACCGTCGTTTTAGAGGCACGTTTTTCGCCCGCTAGTGGGGCGCTTTTAACCCCCACAAGCGGCCGAATAAAGGGTTAAAATCGCCCACAAAGTGCTGCTGCCCATTGATTTCAATGAGCAGAGGCGCTTTGGGAGTGGTGGCTCCTAAGGTGCCCCAAAGAGACTTTTTTAACGTCCTGCCAACGCAGCTCCCTAGTGTGAAAACACTTGGGCTTTCACACTGGGACTGCTCATGAGGCGATATTTTTAGCGCTAAAGCGCCTGAAAAATGCCTCCAGTGTGAAAGGGGTCTAATAACAGCTACAATTGTTTGTAAACATTTTTTTTAAAGTGGATGTAAACCTGAATTTTTTTTTTTTTTATCATACTGTAGAGTATAAGATTTCCTATCATTTGAGCCCAGTCTTGCCACACTGAGTTAATCCAGCTCTGAGCAATCCCCTTTTATTGTTCAGTGAGAGAAATCTTGACAAACTGACAAAAACTTTGTCAAATACGCCCCCTTGCTGTGAATGACAGCCTAAGACACGGGCATTATTTTTTAATTCCCTCCCCCACTCCTTTCTTCAGCAGTTCTGCCAGGATTGGCTGTTCCACACCTCAGCATGATTTGGCATGCTGAAGTCATGTGGTTACTTTCTTGTCTTTTCACTGGATGTTAGAGATCATAGCAGAAGTTCAGTGTAAGAAATACACAGGAGAAAATGCATATTGACAAGGGGAGTGTAGAGGTGGGCGGGGAGTCTACTGACATCACGACTCCACCCTCCGAGCTCCAGACAACAGACCCACCCACAGAATATGCAGTTTTTCAGCTCTCATAACAGACATGTATATCCTTATAGATAACCCCTATGGCAGTAGTTTAGAAAGGATGACATTGGGTTTACATCCACTTTAACATTCTATTCTTTATTTTGTACCAATAAAGTAACATGTTTATTATGTAACACAGTCAACAACTCTTTCTTAATGCCCCAAATCTAGAAGGGTCATGTTTTGGTTTTGTTATACTGGGATGAGGGCATTTTCTGTAGTACCCCACTATACACTCACCGACAGGTACACCTGTTCAATTGCTTGGTAACACAAATTGTTAATAAGCCAATCATATGGCAGCAACTCAATGCATTTAGACATCTAGACGTGGTGAAGATGACTTGCTGAAGTTCAAACTGAGCATGCGAATGGGGAAGAAAGAGGATTTAAGTGACTGAACGTGCCATGGTTGTTGGTGCCAGACGAGTATTCCAAAAACTGCTGATCTACTGGGAAAACATCCAGTGAGGAGTGGTTGTGTGGACGAAAATGCCTTGTTGATGTTAGAGGAGAATGGGCAGACTGGTCCGATCCCCCATAAAAAAGACGCACCACTCCATCACCTGGGTGTCATCCCGACCTGCCCACATAGTAAGCTGGGTGGGCTGGGAGTCGGGAGATTATGGATGATGTAAAGAGGGAGGGATGTAACAGCAAACTGCAGCTTTTGGCTAAGGAGGTAGCAGGAGGCAGGCTGTACTGCATCCCAGCCAATGGGTGCACTGTCCAGTCCATCCATCTTTCTTTCTTTCTTTCTTTCTTTCTTTCTTTCTTTCTTTCTTTCATCCTCTTTTTCTTTCTTTCTCTCTCCCTCCATATCTTTCTTTCTTTCTTTCTTTCTTTCTTTCCTTCTTTCTTTCCTTCTTTTCTCTCTCTCTCTCCCTCCATCCCTCTTTCTCCCTCCATCCCTCTTTCTCTCTTTCTCCCTCCATCCCCCTTTTATTTCCTTCCTTCTCTTTCTTTCTCTCTCCCTCCCTCCATCTTTCTTTCTTTCTTTCTTTCTTTCGTTCTTTCGTTCTTTCTTTCGTTCTTTCTTTCGTTCTTTCTTTCTTTCCATCCCCTCTTTTGTTCTTTCTTTCTTTCCATCCCCTCTTTTGTTCTTTCTTTCTTTCCATCCCCTCTTTTGTTCTTTCTTTCTTTCCATCCCCTCTTTTGTTCTTTCATTCCTTCTTTCTTTCCATCCCCTCTTTTGTTCTTTCATTCTTTCTTTCTTTCCATCCCCTCTTTTGTTCTTTCATTCCTTCCTTCTTTCTTTCTTTCCATCCCCTCTTTTGTTCTTTCATTCCTTCCTTCTTTCTTTCTTTCCATCCCCTCTTTTGTTCTTTCATTCCTTCCTTCTTTCTTTCTTTCCATCCCCTCTTTTGTTCTTTCATTCCTTCCTTCTTTCTCCCTCCATCCCTCTTTTGTTCTTTCATTCCTTCCTTCTCTTTTTCTTTCCTTCTCTTTTTCTTTTTTTCTCCCCCTCCCTTTCTCTCTCTCCCCCCTCCCTTTCTCTCTCTCTCCCCTCCCCCCTCTCTCTCTCTCTCCTCTCCCCCCTCTCTCTCCCCCCTCTCTCTCCCCCCTCTCTCTCTCCCCTCTCTCCCTCTCTCCCCTCCCTCCCTCTCTCTCTCTCTCTCTCTCTCTCTCTCTCTCTCTCTCTCCCCCCCTCTCTCTCTCTCTCTCTCTCCCCTCTCCCCCCTATCTCTCTCCATCCCTTTCTTTTTTTCCTTCCTTCTCTTTTTCTTTCTCTCGCTCCCTCCTTCGCTCTCTCTCCTTCCATCCCTCTTTCTTCCTTTTTTTTTTTTTTTTTACTTTCTGTCTGCCTCTTTATTTTTCCCTATATTTCTTTAATCGTACATCACGGGACACAGAGCCATAGTAATTACTATGTGGGTTATAGTCCACCTTCAGGTGCTGGACACTGGCACACCCTAAACAGGAAGTTGCCTCCCTATATAACCCCTCCCATACCGGGAGTATCTCAGTTTTTTTGCCAGTGTCTAAGGTGCTGGTCACGAGTGAAGATGTGCTGTGCTGAGCTCCACTGGAGCAATCCTTGCTGGGGCTAGCTATGCAGCCGGATCCATTCAAAGTGTCTTTTAGGCCGAATTGAATGGTACCTGGGCCTTGTGTCCAAAGAAACAAGGTTTTTCCTGTAAACGCTCCTCTTTTTAGAGAGCTGGACCCCGGGATCCAGTACTTTTGGTATTAAGGCCATAAAGTTTTACTGGCGGAGGTGCTATTACAGGTCCAGGATTGTGGGGTCCCCGGCTCCTGAAGGTTTGTTAATGGAACCCACCATGAAGGGTGAAGATTGGGTCTGTTGGTTTTTACCACAGAAAACCCTGCGGCGGGAAAGGTAAGTGGAGTTTTCTAAGAATTTTTTGAATTTTCTTATGAAATGTCTCCTTTACTTAGTAAATGTTGTCATGCCTAAGTGTCACCACTGGGGGCTGTATGGAGCACATACCTTCTCATGCCATGCTTCCTCAAGAGATCACGCTGTGTCCGGAGCAGCAGACTTCTTTTTCTCTCCAGCCATTTTTTTCCCCTCACATGACGATCCTGTAGGATCAGAGGCCTGTGCTCGCGCGGTAAAGCTCTTTTTAAAAAAAAAAAAAAAAAAAGGAGGGGGGCCGAAGGTGATGGAGGGGGGCGGAGCTTGGAGCAGCGTTGGCTTTCTCCAACGTCCAGTGCGGGAATGTGTTTTTTAAAACACCATTATTACTGCTGCAGGCTGAGGGAGGGACACAACAGCGTAGAGGGGCATGAAAGAGGTTTGGTGACACAAGCATTCCTTTTGACACATTTACTATTGCATCAGGCTGAGCATTAATAGCAGCGGCAGGGCTGGACTATTGCTCAAGCAGTGGATGCGATTTCTTCTGGTGGTACCTCTGCTTTGTGCATCGCTATGGTCAGAAGGGGGGGTTGAAACACCCCCAAAAAAAGAGCTAAAAGGGTTTCCCTCAAGCTCTGGAAAGCCTACTCTACAAATTCTCCCCAGAGAGGGGGTGGCTGGTCAGAGTGAGCATTGGGGCCATGAAATGTTTGCAACTGTTTTCAACACTGCAGCCCCTGTTCATTTTACTAAAGATCTTTTTTTCCTCAGCCATGGTAGGTTTAAAAAAAAACAAAACAAAGTTTAGCGGCTTTAATCGCATCTCAGTGTGGTCAAGATGCGACAGGTTCTCTTCCATTTTCCTAGGACCCTCAAACTGAGGAACTAGGGGCAGGAGAAGACGAATTCCCTCAGGGGACCGTGGTGAGGCTGATGACTCCTCTTCTGAGGTGTCAAATGCGGGAGAGTCAGCTTTCACAATCTGTAAGATTGATGGTACAATTTCTTGCTGAATGATCCGCTCCACATTTATGTACCCTTAACAGAGTGTTTTGGTTCGCTAAAGCCTCCTCAAGCTGTGCATGCTTTTTCTAGTCCATTCTTTGTTGAAAAAGTTTCTTTGTTCTGGAGGATCACCCAGATAAGCATTATTTTCCTTTCTAAAAAGTTTTCACACTTCATCCTATGGTAGAGAAAATTCACTAAGTAGGGTATACCGGCAATTGACGCTACTAAATCCTTTGTGAATAAGTTTGACTTGTCCGGCAGACAATACTCAAATACTTAGGGATCCAACGGATAAAAGGTTGGAATTCCTATTTTAAAAAAAAACACTTTTTTTCTGGCAGATTGAGTGTCTCAGCCTGCGCTGACAGTAATTGGTTAATCGTTGAAGGACCAGTTTAAACAGGTGTTCAATATTATCCTGCTCAGAAGGCCCCAGAGGCAGCTTTATGTTTGCAATAGTTGCTATGACAGATTCTATCCTTTAGGCCTTGCGCCCTTCGCTAAACGTCATGCAAGAAACTCCTGGCTAATCTTCCTTTTTGTGGTGAAACAGCTATCTGGGGATATTTTGCATACTATATCCAAAGAATTCTAGTGAAAAAGTGCCCCTTTTGCCATTTAAGTGAAGGAGTAAATGTATTTTCGTTTCAAAGCTCCTTCTTCTGTGCCAGGAGCATCAGCCTCCAGGCAGTCATGACGGCTTCTGCCGTCAGATTCAAAAGGTAATCCTCAGGGTTAACCCCAGGGTCAAAAGAGGTCTTGGGGGAGGAAGCCTACAAGATACTGAAGCCTCCATATGAGGAGGTGCCCCCGCTTGCTCAATAGGGGAATTCTTCTGCAGTTCTCAGGGATCTGGCAGAAGGAGTGTCAAGAAGAATGGGGGACTTCCTCAATAGCTCCAAGGTACAAACTGGCATTCCAAAAGTTTCCGTCTCCTCGTTTTCTCAGATCAAACGTTCCTAAGGATCCAGAAAAAGAGAAGTCTTTCTCTCAAGCACTGGACCATCTTTTGGCAAAAAGTGTTCATGGTGGCCCCCATGTAAGAGCAGAGGTTGGGGTTTGGTTAAATCCAAATGGACATTCTGGATCTCAAAGATCTAAATTCAATTCCTGAATATAACCACTCTTTTTTTTGCATGAAGTCAATCCAATCAGTTATCTCCATCCTACAAGGAGGAGAACTTCTGGCGTCAATCGACATCAAAGATGCATATCTCCATATGCCTATTTCCTCGTTCACTAGTAATATCTACTTTTCAAAGTCGGAAATCTTCATTTTCAGAGTGTAGCTCTGCTTTCCAATCTAGCTGCCCTACCTCAAGTACAAAGGTTCTGGCTCCTCTTCTAGCCAGATTGAGGGCCCAAGGTATAACGATTATTGTTTACCTAGTCGATCTGTTCTTGATAGACCAGTCAGTAGCCCGCTTAGACCAAAGTATGGTCAGCACCATCGACTACCTGGAATATCTAGGTCGGATTCTCAACCTAGGAGAAATCTTCTTTAAAACCATGAAGAAGGCTAAAATACCTGGGTCTGATCATAGGTACACCCAGAAAAGGGTATTCGTACCCCAGGCAAAGATCAGCGCCATAAAGGAACTGATTTAGGTGATCGAAGCAAGATAAATTTCTCCTATTTAACTTTGCATGAGGTTGTTAGGAAAGATGGTGGCTTCATTTGAGGCCGTTCCTTATGCTCAGTTTCATCAAGACTGCTGCAAAACAGTATCCTATTGGCTTGAAACAAAGGGTTCAAGCTCTACATTCCCAATGTGTCTGACTCCAAAGCCTACGGCCACATCACCCTGATAGAGCCCGATCTCGTCTGATCTTGGAGGCTAAGCAGGGTCGGGCCTGGTTAGTACCCGGATGAAAAACCACCTGGAAATACCAGTTGCTGTAGGATGGGTGCGCCAGAGCCTCAGTTTATGGTTAATATCCAAAAATCTGCAAAGGGGAAAATCCTTCCTTCAATTACCTGGGAAATAGTAACAACATATGCCAACCTTTTTTGTTTAGGTTGGGTAACAGTCCTGAAAGAGGCAACTGTCCAAGAGAAGTGGCCCAGATCAGAAATGGCCTTGCCCTTTAACATTTTAGAAATTCGGGCAGAGCACTTGGTCCTGAGTACCTGAATGTTCAGTTTACAGTATTGTCCTGCCAGGATTCAATTCGTCAATGCCACAGCAATGGCCTATATTAATCACCAAGGGGGCACAAAAAGTTGTGCGGCCCAGAGAAAGATGAATCATATCCTATCTTGGGCAGAAAACAATGCACTTTGCCTATCGGCAGTCTTCATTCTAGGAATAGAGAATTGGCAGGCGGACTACTTGAGTAGTTGTTCCCGGGAGAATGGTTCCTTCACCCCGATATCTTCCTGTCAATATGTCAAAGATGGGGGATCCCAGATATAGATCTGTTTGCGTCCAGGTTCAACAAAGAAATCAACCACTTTGTGTAAAGATCAAAGGATCCACTAGCATGCGAGACAGATGCCTTACTATTCCCATGGAATCGGTTCTCACTGATTTATGCATTCCCTCCTATTCTGCCTGCGTCCACAACTTCTTCGCAGGATCAAGCAGGAAGGGAAGCCATTGATTCTTGTGACCCCCAGCGAGGCCCAGGAAATCTTGGTATGCAGAGATCGTAAAGATGGCAGTAGGGGACCCATGGACCCTACCATTACGGCCAGAGGCCAGACCTTCTCTCGCAAGGTCTGGAGTTCCATCCTACTTTACAAGGCTGTCAGGTTCAGTAGTTTTCTACCTTGGTTAATGCAAGGGAGCCGGCCTCCATAATTATATATTATGGAGTCTGGGAAACATATGTCTCCTGGTGTGAAACCAGGAGCTGCACCCGAGGAAATAGGTCAAAGGTAGAGTCCTTGACTTTCTGCAGATGGGGTGAGAAATAAAGCTGGCCTTGAGTGCTTTCTAAGGACAGGTCTTGGCCTTATCGGTTTTATTTCAACGACCTCTTGCTTCGCATTCTTTGGTTCGTAACTTTATTCAGGGGGTAACATGGCTTAATCTCTGGTTAGGTAACCCCTGAACCCTTGGGACTTGAAATTAGTTTTGTCGGCATTACAAAACAGCCTTTTTTTGGCCCGATACGACATATTCCCTTGGTCCTTTTTTGACAAGGAAACTATTTTTTTCTGGTAACCATATCTGCTGCAAGAAGGGTATCCGAATTGGCTGCTCTTTTTTTGTAAAGAGCCATATTTTTATTATGCACAAGGATAAGGTAGTATTGCGTCCTCATCCTAACTTTTTACTAAAGGTTTTATCATCAGGTTTTTATCTAAACCAGGATATTGTTCTACCTTAATTTTTCCAGAACCCAGTTCTTTGGAAGAAAAATCACTACATTCTCTTGATGTAGTGAGAGCAGTCAAAGTCTACTTAAAAGCGATTTCTCAGATTCGGAAAACAGATATTTTGTTCGTGTTGCCTGAAGGTCCTAAAAGAGGACAGGCAGCATCGAAATCTACTATTCTAAATAGATTTGACAAGCAACCATCCAAGCTTATGTTTTAAAGAGGTTTATTCCACCCTCTCAAATCAAAACGCACTCCTCTAGGGCTGTTAGTGCTTCGTGGTCAGTGCATCACCAAGCCTTCATGGCTCAATTCTGCAAGGCCGCAACTTGGTCTTCAATCCATACATTTAAAAGATTCTATCTGGTGGATGTAAAAAGACATGAGGATGTCGCCTTTGGGCGCAGTGTACTGCAGGCAGCAGTATAAATCCTCTGTTCTCATGGTGCCCTACTTTGGTTGTGTCTCCCGCCCCTCAGTTGGCATTGCTCTGGGACATCCCACATAGTAATTACTATGGCTCTGTGTCCTGTGATGTACGATGAAAGAAAATAGGATTTTTATAACAGCTTACCTGTAAAATCCTTTTCTTTTGAAATACAACACATGTGGGACACAAAGGTCCCTCCCCTCTATCTAGTATAAACGTGTATTGCTTTGCTACAAAACTGAGATACTCCCAGTATGGGAGGGGTTATATAGGGAGACAACTTCCTGTTTAGGGTGTGCCAGTGTCCAGCACCTGAAGGTGGACTATAACCCCCTTAATAATTACTATGGCTCTGTGTCCTGTGATGTACTTCAAAAGCAAAGGATTTTACAGGTAAGCTATTATAAAAATCCTATTATTACAACGTTCTCCACTATGTAAGTCATCTCAGGCTCTATTTAACCACACCCTTTTAAGCTATGCATAATATTCAGCGTAACTTAAAGTGTTACTAAACCCAGTAATGTAAAAAGATTCTTTTTACATTAAAATATTGCCACCATATACCTTTTGGATGATCTGTATACCACGGTCAGTGATAAACTGCACAGTTTCTCCAGTGCTGAGAATTCAGGTAGGAGGAGATTTCCATTTCAGCCTGTATACACGCCCATGTTTGATGTCAATATCATGTGACCTGGCTAGGCCTGAGAACAAGTAATTATTCCCTTCAGCATAAAAGACACAACTGAGCATGTGCAGGTCAGCTACTCTGCCTATGTTAGCCGGTGTTTCGTCACATTCGGCTACCCATCACATTTTGCTACCCGCTAGAGTGCGCATGCGCACCGCCGCCATATGCGTTCCAACACTGTTGTATGACACCGCTTTGCCACAGGGCCGCTCGCCACGCTTCGGGCAGGGCCTCGCTTCCTTTGGCATAATTGTAATCTGACTCTATGTCCACTTGGATGGTGGGGCCTGAACCTGAACTGAGGGGTGTGACCACAAAATTCTGCGCAAGCGCAGATCGCCAGTGTTGGAACGCATATGGCGGCGTCGGGCTTGCGCAGTCCAGTGGGTAGCCAAATCTGATGGGTCGCCATATGTGACATAACACCAGCCTTCCCCAGAAAGACCCTGCAGGAGGGGGAGGATCGGTGCATATGGGATAAAACAGCCTTTTTACACAATGCAGAAGATTAACCCCTTAAGTTCCACAGTGGGTATAACAAGCATGCTATGCTGCATATACAGACTGATTTCACTGTTGTGGGTTCAGTAACACTTAACTATGCCTATTTTTCGCTGTGGTGTGAGTGGATGTTTATTATGTAACACAGTCAACAACTGTTTGTTAAAATCCCAAATCTACAAGAGTAATGTTCTGGTTCTGTTATACTGGTATGAGGGCAATTTCCACTATATATCTGATGTTCTCTGAATGGAAAGCTCTACAAGTGTCGGTTGGAGGTAAAGATTCTATTGCTGGCCGTGGAATCCTCCCTGACACTGACAGGTCACATGTTGTCCCCGCCCCTGACACTGACAGATCACATGTTGTCCCCGCCTCCTGCAATCACGTGAGCCGCCGTCGGGAAGGCTGCCAGTGTCGCCGTGTGATGACGTCAAGGTCGGGATTTGTTTACTGCTACGTGTTCGGGAAGTGGAGGCGGCTGGGCTCCCGGGGAGAGGAGGGGGCGGTGGAGGCCACACCGGCACCATGAGCTGGTTCAACGCCTCTCAGCTCTCCAGCTTCGCCAAGCAGGCGTTGTCCCAGGCGCAGAAGTCCATAGACCGGGTGTTGGACATCAAGGAGGACGAGACTGCCTGGGCTGACTCCATTATCACCCCCTTCCAGGACGGTAAGGGAATCCCCCACTTCACACACTGTTACCATGACACCCACAGCTGTCACTTCTCCACCAATGTGGGCTCCATAATAATCTCCTTAGCAGATCTTCACCCTGAATGTTGGACTTCCCTGCCTCTTCCTGCTAAAATTCTTATGTAGGAGAGAATTGCTTCCCACCTCTGTCTTGCAACACATCTGTGCATGGTTTCCCAGGCATGTGCAAAGACTGCAACAAAGGGAGTCTGAAAGCTTGCTTGTATTTGTGCTTATGTAGGAAATCATGGGTGCATGCTGGCTCTGCCAGGACTAATGACGGGCTCAGGCGTGTTCGGATTGTACCTGCCTAGGATGCAGTCACTGCACATTGCCAATCAAAGGTAGCGTGTGTATGTGCAACTACAGGCCGGGAAATACCTCACTGTTTATGATTGGCGGTGTGCAATGACGGCTTCCTGGCAGGCACAGTCCGAACACGCCTGAGCCCATCATTATAGCGGAGTTCCAGGCTTTTTTTTTTTTTATTTTAATTAAAAGTCAGCAGCTACAAAAAGTTTAGCTGCTGACTTTTAGTAAACACACACTTACCTGTTCCACAGTCCAGCGATGCAGCCGCACGGAGCTCCGCTCCTCGCCGCATCCATTGGAACTGTGTGCACGGCCGGGCGCGCACTGCGCGTGCGCTCTCCCAGTGGACAGGCAGTCTTCTGGGACCTGTCACGTGTCCCAGAAGATTGCAGAGAGGAGGAGTCGCATAGGTGGAAGGAGGAAGTGGGACAGGAAGTCGCTGTCTAAAGTAGTCACCCACTCCACCCCCCACCCCCCCCCCCAATAAAAAAATTACGTTCCAAATGTGGCATGTAAGGGGGGGAGGAGTGCTTAAAGCGGAAGTTCCACTTTTGGGTGGATCTCCGCTTTAACCGGACCCGAAGTCTTCGCTTCCAGAAAACTCTTGCTTTAATCATATTCTCCAGGTGTTAATTGGTCGGGCGTTCGACTGGTGTTCCCTACCCCCGTCCACCCCTTGTGAAAATTTCAGAACCACGTCCCGCCATGAGACTGGTTATTTAAGTAAACTAGTCACTGTTAGTCTCAAGCAACTGTTCTGAAGTTTGGATAGGGTGAGTAATAACCTTCTTCATATATATATATTTTTTTTATATCCATATGTGCCCCAATTGGGGAGATTTCCCTTCACTTCCTCTCCCATAGCCAAAGCAGGAAGTGAGAGGGTATGCCTCCAAAGTGAGGAAATCCTGTGGTGACGCCAGAACTAGTGTCCCCATTGGAAGCTTTCCCCTCTATTCTTCTAGTGACAACCCAAAATTTGGGCTTTTCTCTTGAAAATGACAAATAGAGTGAATCTCTCTAACGGGGCCACAGAAAGCAGTGAAAACATGCCCTTTTTTGCGATATGGCACTGCGTCGCTTTAACTGACAATTGCGCGGTCGTCCGACGTACTCAAAATTGACATCCTATTTTCCTCACAAATAGAGCTTTCTTTTGGTGGTATTTTATCACCTCTGCAGTTTTCATTTTTTGCGCTATAAACAAAAAAAGAGTGACAATTTTGGAAAAAAAACAATATTCTTTACTTTTTGCTATAATAATTATCCCCAAAAAAATATAAAAAAATGAATTTCCTCAGGTTAGGCCAATATGATCTACATATTTTTTGGTAAAAAAAAAATCGCAATTAGCGTATATTGATTGGTTTGCACAAAAGTTATGAAGTCTACAAATAGGGGATAGATTTATGGCATTTTTATTATTAAATTTTTTTTGTTTATTAGTAATGGCTGCGATCTGCGCTTTCTTTTTTTTATATATCGTGACTGCGACATTGCGGCGCACAGATCGGACACTGTTGACACTATTTTGGGACCATTGACATTTATACATCAATCGGTGCTATAAAAATGCTTACTGTGTAAATGTCACTGGCAGGGAAGGGGTTAAACACTAGGGGGCAATCAAGGGGTTAACTGTGTTCCCTCAGCATGTTCTAACTGTAGGGGGATGGGCTCACTGGCACATGACAGAGAATTATCACAACCATGCCTTGAATGTAAGTCCTCATGCACACAGACGTTTTTACAGCTGCTTTTTTGAGCTTTTTTTGCAGCTTAAAAAGGCCTGTCTATGTTAGTCTATGGCTTCATGCCCACCTAGGCGTTTTTGAGCTGCAAGTGGCATAGGCGTTTTTAAGCTGTAAAAAAAACCCAGGACCAGTGGGTTCTGAAAGACGTTTTTCAGCTGTAAAAACGCTCTAACGCTGAAAAACGCTCAAAAACGTCATTCACCAACGTTTTTCAGCGTTTTTGATCCATTGAAAAAAAAAAAAAAAAAAAAAATTTGAAAAAAAAAAAAAAAAACGTTCAAAAACGCTCAAACGCTAAAAAACGCTATTGCAAAAACGCTGAAAAAAGTTTTAAAAAATCACTGCAAAGATACTGGCGTTTTCATAACATTTTTTTAACAGCCTGTGTGCATGAGGGCTAAGGATGAGCTCAGGCGTGTTCGTAACTCCACATGCTCGCGCCCACCAGGAAGCTGACACTCCACAGCGCTAATCACAGGCAGTGAGACATTTCCTGATCTGTGTAGCTGCAGATCGGGAAATGTCTCACTGCCTGTGATTAGCCCTGTGGAGTGTCGGTTTCCTGGCGGGAGCGGGCACGTGGAGTTGCGAACACACCTTAGCTCATCCTTACTTGAATGTAACTGTTTGATTTAGTCCTGCTTTAAAGTGGAGCTCCACCCAAAGGGGGAACCTTTTACTTGTCCCCCTCCCGCTGCCACATTTGGCACTTTTTGTGGGGAAGGCTGGAGCGGGTACCTTGATTTGACAGGTACCCGCTCCCACTTCCGGGTAAGATCAGCGATCTATGACATCATCTATTCCTTTCCTTACAATGCCGGCGCCTGCACCTGAATCCGATTGACGAATCGGCTCGGGGTGCTGACATCGCGGGATCCCTGGACAGGTAAGTGTCCTTACATTAAAAGTCAGCAGCTACAGTATTGGAAGCTGCTGCTTTGTTATAATATATATATTTTTTTGTACAGACTGGAGCTCCTCTTTAAATAGCCTTCTTTATTTAGCTTCATTTTATGTGAACCTGCACTTCAGTTTAATGGTCAAATGTCACATAAAGTGTGACAGTTGTTGCCCAGTCAACTGTTTGACCTGGCACAACTGTCTCCAAGATCCATTTTCACAAAGAAAGAGATCTTGTAGGGAAATACACTCAATTTCAACTGCCTTGTGCACGTGAATGGCAAAAAATAAATTGGAACCAAAGTACTCATCAGGAACTTCACTGATTTCCGTTATATAAGTTGCCTTTCAAAAACAGCTGGCCAGTTGGTGACTGGCTCCCCTTTGACAGGAACCACATGGCCAAATGCTATGGGATTTTTTTTTTTAGATTATGTATTTGATAAAATGTGTTTTTAGCTCCCTTGTATTTTATCATGAGGGAACTAGGAACATAGTTTTCTGCAGGAATAATAAGTAATTGATCATGTTTTATCATGCTTTAGCTCAGCCCTCAAAAATTCCACTCGCCTGCTCGCCTTTTTACGAGTGGATTTTAAGGGCTGGCGAGCTATGGCTGCCCGGGAGCGGGGGGCGAGCACCGCAGGCAGGGGGCCTGTATGGGAGCCATTCTCCCAGTGATTTTAGGGGAAGAGAGAGGAGAGCTGCCGCCTGTATTGGTCAGAGTGCTGGGAACATAACAACAGCTTTCATTTCAATAGCTGTGTGTTCCCCACCGCGCACTGTCAAATTCAGCCCCTCTTTTCCGGGCACTCTGATAGACAGAGATTGAACTAGTGATCTGTCTATCAAAGTTCCCTGGACAAGGGGGAGGGGCTATTGAGATGAAAGCTGTTATTTTCCCGGTACTCTGATCAACCGGGCGGCGGCTCTCCTCTCTCTTTCGCTGCACTGGGGACACAGGCTGCACTGGCAGGCACACCCCCTTCATTACCGTTCTGGTTTTCAGTGCTGTGATAGTTTGACTGACTATTACTTAGTCATGCAGTAGTGTACCCAAATTAGTATGGCACTGTATTAGGCCTGGTTCACACCTATGCAGGTTGCAGTTGGTGCATATTCCAGGTGCATTTTGCTATTTTCAATACACGTTTTTGATCCATTGAAGTCTATGGATCCAAAAACACAACCTGCTGGTCCCTGGCCCTTTCCATAAAATGCACAGATGTGAACGTGACCCATAAGCAAACATGTTCAATGGACTGTAGTGTGTTTCTGCAAAACCTCCCCTCCCCATCATTGGTTGTCATTGGCACTTTAAACTAGGGATCGACCGATATCGTATTTTCGGTGCCAATACGATACTGATATATTGTGGCCACCAGTCAGGGCGATAGCCAATATTGTCTGCCGATATTCTGTACATTTAAGAAATTTTACACTTCTTTTTGTTTTTTATTTTTTATCCCTGTTATTTCTGTCACAAGGAATGTAAACATCCCTTGTGACAGTAATAGGCAGTGACCACAAACCTCTCCACTTCAATTGAAAGTATTCAAAACTTTAAGATCAGCGTTTTTGAATACTTTATATTTTTAAAAACTGGCGCCTTTAAGATGCCAGTAATCTGGGAAGTGATGAGGCTTCCGGGTTACTAGATCCGAGACCTGAACAAAGCATCGGCTTTGTTCTGGTCTTCGGCTAGCTGGCGTACGTGCTGGCTGGTTGCTCGGGCGTCCTAGTGGGACGGGAGCGGCTGGGGGTGTGGGGGGAAATGTCCCCTCCCGCTGCTTGTAATAACAGCCGATCTCACAATCATTGGTGGTCATTGGCCCTTTAAAAACTAAATGAATACAAGTCTGGGGTGCTGCTGCCTTTCCCTTCCCTTGCCTCTACCATTGTGAGAGGAACAGGGGGGCTGGATTGTTTACACTTATGATCCATGTGATTGGTTTGCAGCTATCAAAAGGAACAGAGTCACTCTGATAGGCTCTGTGCCTTTTTTTTTTTTTTTTTTTTGTGATCTGCGCTGCACAATGCATTCACAGACACAGTAAGCACTCCTGGTGTGCATCCCCTCTGTAGACATGGAGGATTTTAATTTAAACATCCTGTAGAGTATTAGGCTCCCTGACAAGCTGTTTTACTACAATTGTCATTCAAGAGGTGTTAATGCAAACAATTGTAATTTTTTTTAGAGGCTTTGCATTCTATAGCTAGGAGGCATGGTTGCCTTAAAGAAGTCCAGCCTGAGCTTTTTAGACTTAGCTTCTCTTCTGGGTCACAGGAGTACAACTCCTTTTGTACTCCTGTGACCCGTTTTCAGCGGAGAGTGGTCTGAAGACCGCTCTCCGCTGACGTCACTGCCGTCAGTCGAGGCAGCGCGTCATCCCGACTTCAGAAGTCTGGATCTGCCAGGTGCCTTGACTGATGGCAGTCTCAACGCCTTAGCGAGCCGCTGAGACGGCCGCTCCCTGCCCCTCTATAGCTCAGCGCTCCAATGAGCATGGAGGAGCAGAACACAAAACAGTCACGCTCTGTTTAGGAGGTATTAACACTTATTTTTTTATTCTCAGGCACCAGTTCGCTTAAGGGGAGCTGGGAGAATTCTAACTGGGGAGCAAATTTAGAAGAGACCCAAACGCAAGTAGTTTTAACGCCAACGGCCATAACCAAACCAGTCAGACGAACTGTAGTGGACGAATCTGAGAATTTTTTCGGTGCCTTTCTTTCCTCATCAGAGGTTAGCCCTGGTACAGTTAGTTCTGTGGTATCCAAGCCCCCCACCAAGTCTCAAAGACCGAAAGAAGAAGTAAAAGAGACATCACCCAAGCCTGTACTCCAAGTCAGACAGGAAAATGCTGAAGATGATGAAAAGACATCGCAACCGACAAGCCCAGCCCAAAGTCTGACAGAAGTTGACTTGTCTGGAGAGGACTTGATACTGGTGGAGCCGGAGGATTTATTAGAGGAGAAATGTGATCCTACAAAAACCAACCAGGACTCTGATGGGAATTCTGAAAGTCTTAAAGGCCATTCGGACCCTGAACCAGAAGATGAACCTAATGGTTCAGTGGCTCCACCAGAAACTAAGGACAATGCACTGGATCTAAAAGACCAAAAAATTGAGGATAGGCAAAGCAACACCCCATCTCCTCCCGTTAGCAACTTCTCCTCTGGCACCTCAACAACTAGTGATATAGAGGTATTAGACCATGAAAGTGTGATCAGCGAGAGCTCTGTCAGCTCCAGGCAGGAGGTCGGTGATGCCAAGGGCAACCTCAACTTAATGCAGAATTCTTTCCAGCTCTTATCTCCCTCCGTGGAATACGGTCGTTTGGATGAGTTTCAGAAACTCACAGAAAGTTGCTCTTCCTCCGATGCCTTTGAAAGGATAGACTCTTTCAGCGTGCAATCGCTGGACAGTCGCAGCATAAGCGAAATCAACTCCGATGACGAGCTGCCAGGCAGAGGATGTACACTGGTCGCCATGGCAGTTAGCTCTTCCACACCAAGCTTGGATGTTACTGACTCCACAGAAAGCAAAACCGATGAGGAAGGTAATGAAACACTACTTATGCACTCTAGTGACGATATAGAGATGGAAGAGAGTGGAAGAAGTGCAACTCCTGTGAACTCAGAACAGCCGGATCTCCTGGTTACTGCACTCCAGACACATGAGATTAAGGATGAAGTGTTAGCTGAGCTGCAAGAGGATAGCAGCCAGCCAAAGGTTGATTACACACTGGAAGATCTGCAAAAGGTAATAAAGAATTGGTTATCAGTGAACTGTACTGTTTGCTGAGATTAATCCTTGAATGTCAGCTAATAAGCATTGCATTTTTTTTAAAGTGACCCTGTTGCAAAAGAATGGGAAAAAAAAAATGGAACAAAAAAAAAAGCTGCTCCTGTAAAAGATTACACTTCATACTTGCCTGTTCCAGCATCTATTTGTAGAATCTTTTGTGGGTTTCTGTGTAAAGTCACCCAAAGGATTGTCACATATGACACATCCATGCATTGGATGCTTGTGTCTTCTGCTGTGTTCTGTGGTTCCTCCCAATTTGCCTGTGTTGACAACAGGCTGGCAGGTGGAATTGAGGAACATAAAAGATTAAACTTAGTCAGGCAGTATCTTTACATATAACACACTTCGGGTGTTTCAAATGCCCCTGTCCCCCACTGCGTCCTGTAGGTTCAGTTGTGGTCTTAAGTTTACATACTCTGGCAGAATTTATGATTTCTTGGCCATTTTTCAGAGAATATGAATGATAACACAAAAACATTTCTTTCACTCATGGTTAGTGTTTGGCTGAAGATATTTATTATCAATCAACTGTGTTTACTGTTTTTTAAATCATAATGGCAACAGAAAAGACTCAAATTACCCTGATTAAAAGTTTACATACCCCAATTCTTAATACTGTGTCCACTTTAAGATCAATGACAGCTTGAAGTCTTTTGTGATATTTGTGGTTGAGGCTCTTTATCTTCTCAGATGGTAAAGCTGCCCATTCCTCTTGGCAAAAGCCTCCAGTTCCTGTAAATTCTTGGGCTGTCTTGCATGAACTGCACGTTTTGAGATCTCCCCAGAGTGGCTCAATGATATTGAGGTCAGGAGACTGAGATGGCCACTCGAGAACCTTCACTTTATTCTGCTGTAGCCAATGACTGGTCGACTTGACCTTGTGTTTTGGATCCTTGTCATGTTGGAATGTCCAGATATGTCCCATGCGCAGCTTCCTGGCTGATGAATTCAAATGTTCCTCCAGTATTTTTGGATAACATACTGCATTCATCTTGCCAATAATTTTGACCAAATTTCCTGTGCCTTTTTGTAGCTCACACATCCCCAAAACATCAGCGATCCACCTCCGTGTTTCACAGTAGGAATGGTGTACCTTTCATCGTAGGCCTTGTTGACTCCTCTCAAAATGTAGCGTTTACAGTTGTGGCCAAAAAGCTCAATTTTGGTCTCATCACTCCAAATGACTTTGTGTCAGAAGGTTTGAGGTTGGTCTCTGTGCTGTTTGGCATATTGTAAGCGGGATACTTTGTGGCATTTGCGTAGTAATTACTTTCTTCTGGCGACTCGACCATGCAGCCCATCATTCTTCAAGTGCCTCCTTATCATCAGAACCCCTCATTTTCCACTTCTTGATTAGAGTTTGAACACTGCTGATTGTCAGTCTCATTTCCTTGGATATCCTTTTATATCCCTTTCCTGTTTTATACAGTTCAACTACCTTTTCCTGCAGATCCTTTGACAGTTCTTTTGCTTTCCCCATGACTCAGAATCCAGAAACGTCAGTGCAGCACTGGATGAAAGATGCAAGGGTCTGTCAGGAGTCCAGAAACTCATTGACCTTTTATACACACACACACACACACTACAAGCAAACGGATCACAGGTGAGGATGGTTACCTTTTTAATAGCCATTCAAACCCCTTTGTGTCAACTTGTGTGCATGTTATCAGGCCAAAATCATTAGGGTATGTAAACTTTTGATCAGGGTCATTTGGGTAGTTTCTGTTGTGATTTTAAAAAGATTAAACACAGTTGATTGATAAATGGTTTCAGCCAAACACTAACCATGAGTGAAAGAAACGTTTTTGTGTTTTCTTTCATATTCTCTGAAAAATGGCCAAGAAATCATAAATTCTGCCAGAGTATGTAACCTTATGAGCACAACTGTATTCTGCCAGGCCTACATAGCTACAGGTCATAGGAGCCATAGTGAGGTGTCACAGAATGCTGTGAGAGGTGCAGGTGAGGTGTCAAATGTGAAGATCCTTAGGGCAGCTTTGCACAGGAATTGAGAAAAAAATTCTAACTCTGGTGGCACACTGGTAGGTTTTCAGACAAAAGTTTGCACAACACTTCTTGTCAATACATTTGATAATGCCAATAGAGACTTGCCAAATGTCATTTAAAAGTACTTCAAATTTTTTGTTTGCTTTTATGCATTTCACAAATGAAAACCACATATACTGTTGGAAATTGTTCAGAAAACAAATGTCAGTTTGACCCCACTAACCATTAGAAAACCGAAAGAATGTTCTGAAAGTTACTATTTTTGAACAAAATTCTACTAGTGTACTGCTTGTTTAAGAGCAAGCAAGGGGATAGGTAAGTATGAAGCATCTTCTTTTTCAGGAGCATTTTTTATTTTCTCAGTGGCAGGGGCTCTTAAAAGTGACTTTTACAACGAATGATGTGAAGTGAATGAAAGCCTAACTCCAGACAAATTTTTTACTTCGTTATGGACTGAATGAGGACGGGGTAGAACATTGTGGTCAACTTGAAAATAATAGAGGGCCTCAAGTGTGGTCCCTGATGCTTTCAGAGGGCTGCATGGCAGAAGCTTATTTTGGTGTGTTGAATTACATTGCGTTCAAAATGAATGAGCTGTAACGCATCTCAACACCTGAAGGTCCTGCTGTATTTTTTTTACCCACAGACGGAAGAGAAAGCGAGAGAAATATAAGCCCCATTGTTGGTGCCCATAACTCCCATCATTGAAGTCGGTGACTACAAAAATAACCGGCAGCATTGGTGTCAGCGGCTGCAATAATAACCCCCAGCATTGGTGTCAGCGGCTGCAATAATAACCCCCAGCATTGGTGTCAGCGGCTGCAATAATAACCCCCAGCATTGGTGTCAGCGGCCGCAATAATAACCCCCAGCATTGGTGTCAGCGGCTGCAATAATAACCCCCAGCATTGGTGTCAGCGGCCGCAATAATAACCCCCAGCATTGGTGTCAGCGGCCGCAATAATAACCCCCAGCATTGGTGTCAGCGGCCGCAATAATAACCCCCAGCATTGGTGTCAGCGGCCGCAATAATAACCCCCAGCATTGGTGTCAGCGGCCGCAATAATAACCCCCAGCATTGGTGTCAGTGGCCGCAATAATAACCCCCAGCATTGGTGTCAGCGGCCGCAATAATAACCCCCAGCATTGGTGTCAGAGGCCGCAATAATAACCCCCAGCATTGGTGTCAGCGGCCGCAATAATAACCCCCAGCATTGGTGTCAGCAGCTGCAATAACTGCCAGCATTGGTATCAGCAGCCACAATAATTAACCCTGTATTTGTGTCAGCAGCCGCAATAATAACCCTGCATCATGGTGTCAGCAGCCGCAATAATAACCCTGCATGGTGTCAACAGCCGCAATAATAACCCTGCATGGTGTCAGCAGCCGCAGTACTAACCCTGCATGGTGTCAGCAGCCGCAGTACTAACCCTGCATGGTGTCAGCAGCCGCAGTACTAACCCTGCATGGTGTCAGCAGCCGCAGTACTAACCCTGCATGGTGTCAGCAGCCGCAGTACTAACCCTGCATGGTGTCAGCGGGCGCAATAACCCTCAACATTGTTATCAGTGGCCGCAATAATAAACCCTAACGTTGGTGTCCATGGCTGGAATAGTATGCCCAAGATTGGTGTCATTGACTACAATATTAACAGATGGGAGACCCCAGACCCCTGCTCAGGATGTGGCAGGCAGCATAGAGTGCTGGTGGGCAGCATGTTGTTCACAGGCCATGTGTTGGACATCAAGGGGCTCAAATCTCTGTCTGGTTTTATTTACAATCCCCTTCCAGTAGATTTCTCCCTCTTCAGTAGTTACACAAATTGCAACAAAAACTTATTTTCAGTAAAAGGATTAGAACCTGTTAGGTTATTAGCACAACCTGTGTCTTGCTGTGTCTGAGGCAACTGCTTATTTCTTGCAGACCTCCAAACCTTATGGCATGTGAACAAAGGACCCCATTTTAGCACAAAATATGTAGGCAGACAATGATTTGTTAAACCCACAATTTTATTTCTGCACCGCTTCTTCTGTCACAGAGACAGGAAGTGAACTGATATCTATTTCATGGGGTTACAAATGACAAAAACTTGAAGAAGAAGCAGAAAGGGGATACCTGGTTCCGTGTCGGCTCTTTATGTTGACAATTCCCCTGGCTTGGTAAAATTTGCTTTCACTTCCGGTTGTGTCTCCAGGACAAGTGAAGGCACCTTTTTTATTTCTCAGTAGGAAAAGGTTAAAAAAAACCCTACCAGATTATTTGTTTACTTCTTTTAGGTTATTGCTGTGTTATATGCTGTGTTACATGCTGACCTGGATAAACAAGAACTTCGGTCAATTTTTAAACAAATTGGTACACTGTGTATGACAAGTCTGAAAGGAAATAATTGATATGTACCCGCAAAGGAACAAATGCTGAATGCCAAATTAATTCATGTCTTGCTGGCATTGCTGTGTGCCTCAATTGTTATTTTGAAGCTGTCTGACCCCTGCCCTGGAATGTGGTATATCTGGTTTCCCACATTGAAGTCGCATACAAATGTTGATTGCACAGTTTGCTGCAGCATTTTCTGCATGGCGGTGAATTTATTAAAGTAGATGAAAACTGCCATGAAGGTTGGAGGTGCACCGAATGGAAATTTTGATGCCAAAACCGAAAATGACAGTTGTTAAAAAATTATATATACACTATATTGCCAAAACTATTGAGACACCAAGCACATTAACTTTAATGGCATCCCAGTCTTAGTTGGCCCACCCTTTGCAGCTATAACTGCTTCAACTCTTCTGGGAAGGCTGTCCACAAGGTTTAGGTGGAAGAACTTGACTGGCCTGCACAGAGTCCTGGCCTCAACCTGATACAACACCTTTGTGATGAATTAGAGAGGAAGACTGCGAGCCAGGCTTTCTCATCCAACATCAATGCCTGACCTCACAAATGTGCTTCTGGAAGAATGGTCAAACATTCCCATAGACACTCCTAAACCTTGTGGACAGCCTTCCCAGAAGAGTTGAAGCTGTTATAGCTGCAAAGGGTGGGCCAACTCAATATTCAACCATACGGACTAAGACTGGGATGGCATTAAAGTGCATGTGCGTGTAAAGGCAGGCATCCCAATACTTTTGGTTATATCGTGTATTTTTATATATAATTGTATTATATTCAATTTTTTAATTTAAATCATGAAATGCATTTTAATATATAGTCAGCCATTATTGGCACATTTGGAGCAAGAAAAGCTCAAGAAAAATGCATCCCTTAAATCCTATGTGTGTCTTCATACTGGTTCGTTCTGGTGTTAAAAATCTTGCTTGCTGCATTTTTGTCAATTAAAAAAACTGCACCAAAAACGCACCTCCCCGTTGAATTGCATTGAAAACGCAGCAGGAACGCATCATTTAATGCACCCGTGTTACATTTTTATTGTGGTTTTTGAGTCACTTGACCTATGAAAAACACACCATAAGCACAGTAAAATCGTGGCAAAATCACGTGCGTTTTCTGTACTGTTTTCGGCCCATTTTTCTCTATGGGCAAAATGCTGATAACACCATTTTCGGCTGATATGTTTCGGTACATCTCTAATAAAGGTCCTTCTTCAGGAACTCTCTATTCTGGGGTGACAACGCTTTTATCCCCTTTGTCTTCCTACACTGTTACCCAGTCACACAGCCTGCTACAGTGGTTGTTTAACATACATTACACATGCATGGTCCACTGCTGTCACCATCAGGAAAGTCGCCCTGAGATGGGGCCATCGCTGGGGTACATGTAGACATCAAGTGGCTGTCAAAAAAAAAAAAAATACTGTGTTAGCAAAGTATATGTCATTTTAGTTTACATCAGGGTGGATTTGATTAAAATCAAGCCGATTTTTAAATCGCTAGAAAAAAAGGCTTTATTTAAATCAACTTGCATTAAATCATAATTTTTCAAGAGCAACTGTCATCTCTGTCCCACAGCAGCTCTTCCTCTGACCCGCTGTTGACTCATCGACAGTCCCATTCACTTTAATGCGGTGAGTGGATGCCTGCTAACAGGCGCTGCCTTGATGGATCTGAAATGACAGGTGCTCTTTAAATGTAAGGACTTCTTGCTAGTAGTTATAATCTTTAATATTTACAAACCAAATGAAGGTTTCCTGTTTAGAATAAGCTGTCAGGTTAGTAAAACAGCCATATCAGAACTGATTTAATCATACAGTTTGTAGAGTACATAGATTTGCAAAACAATGGGATAAAGGAATATTCCTGAACTTTGTTCTATATCATGGTTACTGTTAAATTGTGTAAATGAATCAAAAAAAATCCTGATTTTTTTTTTTTTTTTTTTTTTTCCCCCCCCATCGTTGATTTTTATTCACCATGGTTAAGGTAAATTTTTTAAGGAAATTGTTGACAGAAATATAGGAGAGTTGCTATCTGAAAAAATGATAGTTCTCAGGTTGTCGTGCAGATTCAATCGCTTCAAGCTGATTTCCATGTTTACTGTCACTTTAACTAGTTCATTTGGGCCCACTGGTCATGCTGTATAAACTGTATTAGGGCTGGGGAAAAAATTGATTTGAATCGAGTTGAGTGGTCAAATCGATTCAAATTTTCAGCAAATCGATTTTTTTTTTTTTTTTCTCACCAGGACCGGCGCTGACACTGCGCCGGTCCTGAGGAGCTGCGGGCAGCAGTTTTTAGGTGAGGCCGCAGCTTTGGCCTGGTCCACGAGGCCGGACGCCGCGGACTAGGCCGAAGCCGCGGCCTCGCCTAAAAACTCCTGCCCACAGCTTCTCAGGACCGGCGCGGTGTCCATCAAAAAAAGGAAAAAAAATTTGAATCGTGAATCAAGTTGTTTTTTTTTTGTTTTTTTTGTTTGTTTTTTTTAATCACAGATTTTTAAAAAAAAATTTTTGGAGAAAATTGCCAAGCTCTAATCTGTATATAGACTCGGCCACATTCAGTATACAGCCTTGTGTTCCTGTGGTGAGACAACTTCCTATCTCACATAACAAAACAGTCAGGCTGGGCACTGCTCAGCCATTCATAGGCAGGTTCGTCTGACAAAGGATTTATAGATGTGTTTAGTGCTTGATTTTTGCCACCCCTGCCACACTGCATAAGCAGCGATCTGACTTCCTGTGCAGTTTGGCACCACAGTTTGGTCAGGAAACCATCCCCATCTTGCTGGTTTGGCAGTGAAAGAGCAGAAACACACTGTCAGTGCTTTTATCTCTAGTATTTGACTGACAGCACTGCAGCAGAGTCTGATATTTTCTTTAAAGTAGTAATAAAGTATCAGAAGTTTTTAGCTTAAAGTGCAATTAAATATACATGAAAAGTAAACTATTCAAATTCCTACCCCAGCACTTGCAGTCTGCAACTTTCAATGCTGCTGGTTCTTGCTGTCTGTGCTGCTTCCCTGAATATCTGGTCTTCAAAAAAAAAAAGTGTGGACAGTGCAGTCTCCAGTCACTTTGTTAGCTTGGAGGCGAAGCAGAGGAATGCCTTGCCATCCTAGGCTATGGGGCTGTGTGTTCCTATTGATGCACATGGTGTAGGGAGGCACAAATCTAGTCCCTGCATGCAAGGGTGGCTCAATAGGATGCTGCAAGAGAGAGAGAAAACCTGGGGCAGCCGTCATGGCACCAGCTCAAACAAGTGATGCACTGAAATTTCAGCCTCCTGAAAATTATCGTCTGGAAATAGTTTTCAGTGTTGTGCCAATTAGGGTTGCACCGATACCAAACATTTGCAGGAGTACTTGTACACCTGCAAATGCTCCGATGCCTAATCCGATACCTGGACAGTCAGGGATGATCGGTGCGGTGGTTGGGGCAGGTAAAAGTACTGATCTGCCTGTATAGATTTCAGTAAAGCAGCTGACAGCCCCTTCTCCTCCTCTCCCTCCCCAGCGGCTTTCAGCTGCTTTATTGAAATCTATGCTGGAAGATCGGCGCTTGTAACTGCCCCCACCACCGCACCGATCACATCTGACTGTCCCCGGTGTCCTCCGTGCTCCTCCGGTCCCCATCTGTCCTGGATCTGTCAGTATGGAGAGCGGAGGAAGGAGCCGGTATATATGTCATTTACCAGCTCCTTCCTTTTCAGAATGAGCAGAGTCAATGATCACTGACTAGTCATTCATAACTGAGACATAATAAACTGTGTTTACAATGTCTCAGTTTATAAATGCAGAGGAGCCGCTGTCCCTGTCCATTCATCTTCAGTGCAGCTGAGGCTGCAGAGAAAAGGAATCTGTGTCCTCAGTCCCTTTCCCTGTCTCAAAGGGGAGATATCGGGGGTCTGTGTTTAGACCCCTGATATCTCACCAAAGCCCCCCAACAGGGCTGATTTAAAATAAATATATAAACATTTAAAATTTATAATTGAAAATAAATAAAATAAAACTGACCCCCCCCCCCAAAAAAAAAGAAACTTTGTAAAAAAAAAAAAAAAAAAAAAAAACGAACAAAAAAATATAAATTGTAAAAAATAATTGAAATTAATTGTAAAAAATAAACTACTGACACAGTCCACACGTCACCAGTGCCAAGTAGTGCTGCATACTAGTGCTACTGTTATGTGACAAAAGTGAGTACACCCCTTACATTTTTGTAAATATTTTATTATATCTTTGACAACTGCTGTCCACTCAAAATAACTCAACACAGCCATTGTCTAAACTGCTGGCAACAAAAGTGAGTACACCCCTAAGTAAAAATGTCCAAATTGGGTCCAGTTAGCCATTTTTCCTCCCCGGTGTCATGTGACTCATTAGTGTTACAAGGTCTCGGGTGTGAATGGGGAGCAGGTGTGTTAAATTTGGTGTTATCACTCTCACTCTCTCATACTGGTCACTGGAAGTTAAACATGGCACCTCATGGCAAAGAACTCTCTGATGATCTAGAATTGTTGCTCTACATAAAGATGGCCTAGGCTATAAGAAGTTTGCCAAGACCCTGAAACTGAGCTGCAGCACAGTGGCCAAGAACATACAGCGGTTTAACAGGATGGGTTCCACTCAGAAAAGGCCTCACCATGGTCGACCAAAGAAGTTGAGTGCATGTGCTCAGCTTCCTGTCCAGAGGTTGTCTTTGGGAAATAGACGTATGAGTGCTGTCAGCATTGCTGCAGAGGTTGAAGGTGTGTGTGTGTGTGGGGGGGGGGGGGGGGGCAGCCTGTCAGTGCTCAGACCATACACCGCACACTGCATCCAATTGGTCTGCATGGCTGTTGTCCCAGAAGGAAGCCTCTTCTAAAGATGATGCACAAGAAAGCCCACAAACAGTTTGCTGAAGACAAGCAGACTAAGGGCATGGAGTACTGGAAGCATGTCCTGTGGTCTGATGAGACCAAGATAAACTTATTTGGTTCAGATGGTATCAAGCGTGTGTGGCAGCAACCAGGTGAGGAGTACAAAGACAAGTGTGTTTTGCTTACAGTCAAGCATGTTTGTGGGAGTGTCATGGTCTGGGGCTGCATGAATGCTGCCGGTGTTCTGCCATATAGTGTCCTCGTATCAGATAGTGTCCGCCTCGTACTGCGCAGGCGCAGCGCCTGCGCAGTACGGAGGAGCAGGAGATGCCGAAAATGCCCGAAGTTGATCAGCTGACCATCAGCTGTACACGGCGCTCGGGCACCTGTTAGCGATGGCAGTGTAAGAGGGCCCCTCGCGGGCTCGCTTCGCTCGCCACGCTTCGGGCACGGCCTCGCTGCGCTCGGCAAATATTTATTCTAACTCTATGTCCACTTGGATAGTAGGGAATGATCCTGGACATAGGGTAAGAATAAATGCGCAGGCGCCGTGTACAGCTGACGATCAGCTGTTGAACTTCGGAGACTTTCGGCGTCTCTTTTGTCCTCCGTACTGCGCCTGCGCAGTACAGGGAGGACACTATATGATAGGGGACTGAATTCGATAAGACACCGGCACTGGGGAGCTACAGTTCATTGAGGGAACCATGAATGTCAACATGTACTGTGACATACTGAAGCAGAACATGATCCCCTCCCTTCAGAGACTGGGCCGCAGGGCAGTATTCCCACATAATGACCCCAAACAGCGCTGTGTGATACTGAACCTTACAAATGCATAAATAGTGCCATAAACAATGAAAATCAATATTGCTAAAAAATGTAACTATGAATATAAAAAAATATTTTTTTGTGTAACAAGCAAGCTCACAGTGAAAAAAATGTAGTATTATTCCTTAATATCAAGTGTCCAAAAAAAAAATAAGAGAGATTTTTTTTCTCCCAATTTACGTCAATCCACAGAGACAAAAGTGCGAATTGGGGTATTATACGTATTAATATCCAAAAGGTGACTCTAGTCATGACAATCCTGATCTGAAGAGGGTGACTTCACACACTTGGTCCCCCCCCCCCCGTGTGAATGCGCTCGTCTCCAACAGTGTGACCGCACACTTAAGTTTAGTCCACATAAGCAGTTGAACCACTCCTGGGCTCTAATTGAAACTGGCTCAGCAGGAACCCACAGGAAAATTCAGAGAAGTTGTCCTCAATTTAAAACCAGAAAGAGGCTGGATAGTGCATTATCGCTAGTTTTAACATTTATTTAGAAAAAGCTTCTAAATACATTTTTAAACTAGCGATAATTCAAATTCCAGCCTCTTTCTTGTTTTAAATTGAGGACAACTTCTCTGTATGTGTATGTATAATATATATAACACAATACAGTTGTGCTCATAAGTTTACATACCCTGGCAGAATTTATGATTTCGTGGCCATTTTTCAGAGAATATGAATGATAACACAAAAACTTTTCTTTCACTCATGGTTAGTGTTTGGCTGAAGCCATTTATTATCAATCAACTGTGTTTTCTCTTTTTTTTAAATCATAATGGCAACAGAAACTAGCCAAATTACCCTGATCAAAAGTTTACATACCCCAGTTCTTAATACTGTGTATTGCTCCCTTTAACATCAATGACAACTTGAAGTCTTTTGTGGTATTTGTGGATGAGGCTCTTTATCTTCTCAGATGGTAAAGCTGCCCATTCCTCTTGGCAAAAAGCCTCCAGTTCCTGTAAATTCTTGGGCTGTCTTGCATGAACTGCATGTTTGAGATCTCCCCAGAGTGGCTCAATGATATTGAGGTCAGGAGACTGAGATGGCCACTCCAGAACCTTCAATGTATTCTGCTGTAGCCAATGATAGGTCGACTTGGCCTTGTGTTTTGGATCATTGTCATGTTGGAATGTCCAAGTACGTCCAATGCGCAGCTTCCTGGCTGATGAAAGCAAATGTTCCTCCAGTATTTTTGGATAACATACTGCATTCATCTTGCCAACAATTTTGACCAAATTTTTCCTTTTTTTTTTGGAGCCCTCACATCCCCAAAACATCATTGATCCACCTCCGTGTTTCACAGTAGGAATGGTGTATCTTTCATAATAGGCCTTGTTGACTCCTCACAAAACGTAGTGTTTATGGTTGTGGCCAAAAGCTCAATTTTTTGGTCTCATCACTCCAAATGACTTTGTGCCAGAAGGTTTGAGGCTGGTCTCTGTGCTGTTTGGCATATTATAAGCGGGATACTTTGTGGCATTTGTGTAGTAATGGCTTTCTTCTGGCGACTCGACCATGCAGCCCATCTTTCTTCAAGTTCATCCTTATTGTGCATCTTGAAACCACACCCCATGTTTTCAGAGAGTCCTGTATTTCACCTGAAGTTATTTGTGGGTTTTTCTTTGCATCCCGAACAGTTTTCCTGGCACTTGTGGCTGAAATTTTAGTTGGTCTACCTGACCGTGGTTTGGTTTCAGCAGAACCCATCATTTTCCACTTCTTGATTCGAGTTTAAACACTGCTTATTGGCATTCTCAATTCCTTGGATATCTTTTTATATCTCTTTCCTGTTTTGTACAGTTCAACTACCTTTTTCCCACAGATCCTTTGACAATTCTTTTGCTTTCCCCATGACTCAGAATCCAGAAATGCCAGTGCAGCACTCGATGAAAGATGCAAGGGTCTGTCAGGAGTTCAGAAACTCATTGACTATATATTTTAGATATTTGTGTCAACTTGTGTTCATGTTATAAGCCCAAATTCACCAGGGTATGTAAACTTTTGGGTAGTTTCTGTTGTCATTATGATTTAAAAAGAGTAGATACGGTTGATTGATAATAAATTGCTTCAGCCAAACGCTAAGCATGAGTGAAAGAAATGTTTTTGTGTTCTTATTTATATTCTCTGAAAAACGGTCAAGAAGTCATAAATTCTGCCAGGGTATGTAAAGGTTTGAGCACAACTGTGTGTGTGTGTGTGTGTGTATGTATATGCATCTTGAAGTTTTGGTAAATTTAATATATGTGAGTATGTAGTTTGGTTTAAAATGCACCAATGCTTTGTCAAGATAGGGCAAAGCAACATATTCCCTTTAAAGTTTGCCCCTATCAGCTTTGCACAAAGGCTTAAAGCGGAGCTCCACCCAAAAGGGGAAGCTCTGCTGGTTTGCTCCCCCCCCACTGCCACATTTGGCACCTTTTCGGTGGGAGGGTGGAATCGGATACCTATTTTTGACAGGTACCCGCTTCCACTTCTGGGTGACTTTGTTGCGGCAAAGTCACTTGGAAGTTTGGCCTCCCTCCTCCTCCGCTGCCAGGCCATTCACAAAGTGCAGCGTGCTTTGCGCATGCGCAGTAGGGAACCGGCTGTGAAGCCGCCGATTACCCTTACAAGAGATGGCAGCGGCAGCACCCGAGAACCAATTGAAAAATCGGCTGGGGTGCTCACATTGTGGGATCCCTGGACAAGTAAGTGTCCTAATATTAAAATTCAGCAACTCCAGTATTTTTTTGGTGGAGAGGCTGGAGCTATTGTTTTAAAAAATAAAACGTAAATGTGTTCTACTTACCTGCTCTTTGTGCAGTGGTTTTGCACAGAGCTGCCCCGATCCTCCTCCTTCTTGGATCCCCCGCCAGCGCTCCTGGCCCCTCACCCATGACGCGTGCCCCCCTGTATTAGAGCAGTTGTAAAGTCAGAAGGTTTTTATCTTAATGCATTAAGATACAAAGCCTTATGTGTGCAGCAGCTGCCCCAGCACCCTCTAATACTTACCTGAGCCCCATCTCTCTCCAGTGATGTCCACGAGTGTCTCAGCCGGCCGAGACTCTCCCTCCTGATTGGTTGAGACACAGCAGCGGCGCCACTGGCTGTCAAAGTCAGTCAATCAAGAGAGAGAGGGGCAGGGCTGGGCCACAGCTCAGTGTCTGAATGGACAGAGGGAGCTCTGACTTGGCTTGGGTGCCCCCATAGCAAGCTGCTTGCTGTGTGGGCACTTAACAGGAGGGAGGGGCAAGGAGAGCCGAGGAGGATCCAGGCTGCCCTGTGCAAATCCACTGCAACAGAGCAGGTAAGTATTACATGTTTTATTGCTTGCTTCCGAGACAACGCTGTTTGTCCATAAGACAGCTCCTCCCCGCCTTGCTCCCTCCTTCCTTGCTGTGATTGACATCAACGGGTTCCAATGGCTTCCGCTGCTGTGTCTCAGCCAATGCATAGAATGCATGAAGGTAAACGCCCTTCAGCCTTTACAACCACTTTAAAGCAAAACCCCTGACAAAAATAACAAGACAAAAAACAAATAGCCCAATAAAAGATAAAATAACAAAACCAGGTTTTGCTGCAATATTCACCTTCAGTCAAGAGTTTTTTCCACAGTAGTTTTCCTGCCTTTTTAGATGGATGTCTTCAGTCTGAGAACATCATTCAACTCGCTTCCCCTAAGCCCAGGTTGTTCTAAAACCGCCCACAGCCTGTGACTGGACAGTGAATGGAGAAGCAGCAAAGCAATGAGTTCATCTCACTGTTACTCTGTGCTCTCCTCCTATTAGTCATATTTTTTTGTTCCTCTCATACTCCTACTCTGCTGTATAGGGGCTGTGAAGTGTTGGTACCAGTTCTGGTACTTCACTGCTTGTATTTGAAAATACAACTGAAAGATGTATTCATGATTACTGAGCTCCATTTATTTGTGTCTTTCATATCTGGCCAGAGTTTAGTACTGTTGTTTCAGGTGCGTTTTTGCCGCTTCTTGAGTTGCCTAACAAAGCAGCCGCCTGCATTGCATAATATGGACAGCAGACAGAGTTGTTCACAGTAGAAAAACGTGTAACTTTTGTGTCTCTTCGCAACATTGTGGGGCAAAAATGAAGTTACATGTCGAGTCTGAGAGGAGCTGAAGCTTGTCAACTTCTTTCATTGAAGTCTATGGTAACGCGCCTGTAGCGTTTTATAGCTCGTTTATGGTGCATTTATAACGTATCTGACAAGCGTTTATCAAAGGTGGAAAAAACACTTTCCTCTAATAAAAAAAATAATTTGGAGGGTGTCTGGAGTGTGTTTGTGTGTGTTTTTTAATTTTAATGCAATTTAAACGTGTCAAAAATGCGCGTTAAGCCTATAGGTGCATTGATTCACGTTCGAGTCAACAATCACTTCTTTCCAAGTGTTATCTTGGCCTTAGAGCTGAAACTTTTTCTCACCAGTGTTCTAATCTTGGTAAACAGCAGACCGCTGTGTCCTTTAATGAACTCCTGGAGAAAAATGTTTTACAGTGAGTGCAAAAATCTATTTTTGTTATCTTGTTTTGAATAATATTTTTTTAACTGAATCCCATAAAATTTTTGTCTTTTAGATTACAGATGAACTTACGACGCGGTTGGAAAAGAGGGAGGTACAACTGTTATCTGTCAGCAAAGAAAAAGCACTTCTGGAAGAAACAGTGGACAATCTCAGAGAGTGAGTGAATGTCAGGGGTATTCTGCAGTGCTGTGTGCATACCGCTGGTTTTTATATCTGTAACATACCTGCACAATTCATATAAATGAAAAGGAAAGTGAATCCTGGTAAATGGTTCTTTAACCACTTCCGGACCACCCCAATAGCAGATTTACTGCTGCATGGCGGCACTCCAGTGCAGAATCACAAAAATATACGTGATTCTGCACTTCCGCCAGAAGCCCATCTGCGGGTGCCGGGGATTGAATGTCCACCAGCACATGCCAATAGTCGGGCTGAGACTCAGAATGGAGCGCTGCCTATGTAAACAAGGCAGCTCTCCAGTCTGATGGGGGAAAGGATGGATTTTGTGTCCCTGCAAAAGCAGGGAATAAAATTCATCACTTCTCCTAGTAAAAGCGGCGCATACAGTAGACAAAAGCACTGGCACTGACAGTTAACCCCTTGATCGTCCCCGATGTTTAACCCCTTACCAGCCAAGGTCATTAGTACACTGATGTGCATATTTTTAGCACTGAACACTATTAGTATAACTGGTTCCCACAATGTGTCAGTGTCCTATTGTCCATTGCAATATCGCAGTTCCGCTATAAGTCACTGATCGCTACCATTACTAGTATAAAATAAATAATAATAAAAATTCCATTATATATACCATAGTTTGTAGACACTATACCGTTTGCATAAACCAATCTATATACGCTTATTGGAATTTTGTTTTCTTACCGAAAACATGTAGTAGAATAAATTTTGGCCTAAATTTATAAAGATATTCTATTTAAAAAAATAATAATTTTATTGGATAGACTTTAAAGCAGAAAGTAAAAATTTTTTTTTTTTTTAAATTGTCGATCTTGTTTTGTTTATAACGCAAAAAATAAAAAATGCAGAGGTGAACAATTTAGCACCACCAAAAGAAAGCTCTGTTTGTGGAAACAAAATGTACATACATTTTATTTGGGTACAGTGTTGCATGGCCGTGCAATTGTCAAAGTAACGGAGTGCCATATCGAAAAAAATGGCCTTGTCATGAAGGGGGCTAAATCTTCCGAAGGCCAAGTGGTTAAAGTGTTTGTAACCCTAAAAAAAAAAATGGATCCTGTTCCCTTAACCCAAAGCATGTTATACAGCACAATGCTTGTGCTGTGTAATTTGGCCCTTTCTATCTCCTGAAATTCCTGGCTGGTTCTGCCCTCCCCTCTGTAAATTGACCATGGTTTATCATGGCTGCTGAGCCCTGACAACGTGGTCAGTTTACGTGCCTCTATCATCCACTGTCTCTTCTCTCTCCCTCTTGCATATCAGCTAGTGACAGTACCAGCCCCTCCTCTCCTGCTGATGAAATAACTGTGTAAAGTACATACAGTCCCCTCTATTTGAAAACATCCTATTCTCCAGTGTATGTTCTTTGTAAAAAAAAAAAATGCCCATTCCTACCTTCTTTCATGGCGCCATTGGGTGCTCACATGACTGCTGCTCTCCTCCCGATTGTCAGTGAGAGATTCTCAGCCCCCTGTAGCTGTCAGATCAGAAGAGGGAGCAGCGAGCAGTCACGTGAGCGCGTCGAGCGGTGCTATGAAATAAGGTAGAAATGGGCGTATCTTTTACAAAGAACATACACTGGAGCATAGAACGTTATCTAACGGGGCATTGCATGTACTTTACAAAGTGGCATTACAACCACTTTAAGACCAAGCATGCCCCATGTTGAGTTGGACTTACAGCTCTGCGTTGATTGGAGAGCTCTAGTGCTTACTCATATTGGGGTGTATTTGACCTTTGCATAGAGGCCATGGATTCTACACAGAGAGTCTTGTCATTTACTGCAGCATACTGGCAGGGGACAGGCTTTTCTACTTGGGCAGTGGCCGCTTTCTAAAGCAAATAAGATTTTGAACACCTCGTTTTAATGCTCCTGGAATTTATTTAGCTGATTTTCTTTAAATCTTTTTATTTTTATCATGCCAAATTAAAGCGGTAGTAAAAGTCCGCTTTATGATTTTTTATTTACTTTTTTTTTTTACCTATTGGTAAGCCTATAATAAGGCTTACCTGTGGGTAAAATTAATTGTGGTTTAGGAGACCTTCACCCTGGATGCAGCCGGTGACATCACCGGCGCATGCGCTCTGAAGGTCCGGCATAACGCACAGGACCTTCAGAGCACCGTGCCGTAACCGAAGGCTTGTATTGCAGTGGTTTACTACCATTTTAAAAAATACTGAGTGATCCTGCCGAGGAACAAACGTTCCTATAACAGGACAACCCTGCTAAATGTAAGCGTAAAACTAAAATCACTGCAACATTGTCAGATTGTTCAGCATTGTAGCCACAAGGACCGCAGCACTGCTTTTTCACGCATGTTAAGAAGGCCTTCAGTGTTTTAACAGTTTATGCCTTATCCTCGATGCCCCCAGTGCCAGCTACAATTTCAAAGAGTCTGCCCATTGACTGTCTCTAGATAGGAAGCGCATGAGAACTGTAGTCTGGTGCCCTGCATCTGTAGGAACTGACACAGGACCAACTCTAAGATCCCTCCTTCTGGTTTCTGTGGCCTGAGGGACACTGGGGGCTTAGTTTCTCTGATTTCTGGATGGGGCATGTTTAAAAAAAAAAAAAACTGCATAGGGTATGTACAGGGGAAGGAATAATTGAATATGTTTGCCTAATGTTGAACTTCTAGGAGGTATTGTGGGTTTATCCATTCAGCTATTGATCCTTTTGCTTTTTTTGTCTTGCTTTGCAGTGAACTGGTCAGGGTTAAGGAGGAAAGTAGCAGCATTTCATTGTTAAAAGACGAGTTCACGCATCGAATTGCAGAAGCCGAGAGAAGGGCACAGCTAGCATGTAAAGAGCGAGATACTGCGAAAAAGGTATATGAGTTAATAACCCCTTGAGTAGTACTGTCTAGGGTGTTGGGAACCTATCTATATACACTCCTCTATGGCTTGACAAATCAAACAGTTGTTTAACTTTACCCATAACAGTTTGATAACAATTAATGTTCTTTAACAAAGGAACATACATTCTACATTATTAACCACTTCCCGCTCGCCATATAGCAATATGATGTGCGCAAAGTGGTTTCATTATCCTCACTGGACGTCATATGACGTCCAGCAGGATAAGCTGGTAGCACGGGGGCGCGCAGCACTGTGTTCGGTGGTGTGGTGTGTCAGTCTGACACACCGCATCTCCGATCTCGGTGAAGAGCCTCTGACACAGGCTCTTTACCATGTGATCAGCTGTGTCCAATCACCGCTGATCACAGAATAAACAGGAAGAGCCGTATATCGGCTTTTCCTCCACTTGCACTGACAGGCGCGAGTAGAGGAGAGCCAATCAGCTGCTCTCCTGACAGGGGGTTCTACGCTAATTGATCAGTGATTGGCTGGCAGTGCCTCCTAATTAGTGCTGATCATCAGTGCCGCCTATAAATGCCCACCAGTGCCACCGATCAGTGCCATCATTGCCACCTATTGGTGCCCATCAATGCTGCTTATCAGTGCCGCCCATCAGTGCCAATCAGTACTACCCCATCAGTGCCCATCAGTGCAGCCTCATTGGTGTTCGCTGGTGAAGGAGAAAACTTACTTATTTACAAATTTTTGTAACAGAAACGAAGAAAAACTGTTTTTTTTTTTTTCCCAAAATTTTCGGACATTTCTTTATTTGGAGCGCAAAAAATAATACAAAAGAGAACTCTATTTGAGGGAAAAAAAATTATAAAAATTTTGTTTGGGTACAGTGTTGCATGACCGTGCAATTGTGACAGCGCTGAAAGCTGAAAATTGGCCTGGGCAGGATGGGGGGGGGGCAGCATTCAAGTGGCTAATTTTCTTACTGAAATTAGTGTGTGCTGTAAAGTGCCCTCAGCATTGCTGCTGTTTCCACTTGCTGGAGGCCACCGTTTTGTTGAAGTCCAGGGCAATCACTTCCTTATTGGAAACTCTCCCAAACCCCCCACCCCTCCATTCACCCCTCCATTCACCCCTATGGACCGGCAGGTGTAAATGGATTTTTGTCTGGTTACTTCCACCTACCTCCAATCCGATATATGCTCAGCTGAAAAAAAAAAATCGAATGGGATCAGTGTAGGCGAATCCTTACCTTGGTACCCAAAGTGTCTCTGTCAGTCAGGTAGACTGATGTAATCGTTCAGAACAGATCATCCCAGTTTTTATTTTACATTGAGTTACGTCCTGACTCTAGCTGCAGGAAGTGTGGGAGAGACCTTTTTTTCTTTCTCGAACATCACGGGACACAGAGCCACAGTAATTACTGATGGGTTATATAGGTATCACTGGTGATTGGACACTGGCACACCCTATCAGGAAGTTCAACCCCCTATATAATCCCTCCCCCTTGCAGGGATACCTCAGTTTTTACGCCAGTGTCTTAGGTGATGGACGTGTAAAGATGTCCTGTGCTGAGCTCCAAAGGGAATATGCTAAGATCCTATACTGGGGCAAGCCAGGCGAACCGGATCCATTCAAAGTGTCTTTTCATGGCCGAATTGAATGGTACCCGGGCCTCGTGTCCGAAGAAACGAGGTTTTACCCATAATGCTTCTCTTTTTAGAGAGCTGGACCCCGCAGATCAGAAAATGGCTTTAAACTTCCTAATTTCTGGCGAGGTGCTTTACGGTCCCAGAACTGTTGGATCCCCCTACTGATGGGGGCCCCAGTCTCTGACGGTTTTTTCAAACGGGGCCCACCGTGAGAGGTGAAGATTGGGTCTGTGTAAACAGCACCCTGCGGCTGGATAAGGTAAGAGGAGATTCCACAGAATTTTTGAGTTCTAGTGGCTTTTCTCCTTTAAGGTAAATGCATGCTATGCCTATTGTGACCACCGGGGGCTGCCAAGAGCACAAACCTACACATGCTGACTGACTGTCTCAGGTGTTCAGTGCTGATTATGTCCCAGCATCTCAAAGCAGGCTGCAAGCAGGTAAGGTGGAAAGGGGGATTTCTCATGTTTGAATGTTCCCCCCAGGCTAGAGAGGGGCCACAGGGGTCCAGAAAGTGGTTATACCACCCGGGCTCTGCGGCCTAATGGGCACCATCTCTGAAGATAGCCGTTCAGGCAGATCTTGTTACCAGTCTCCCCCCCCCCCCCCCCCCCCCCCCATCCCCAGCCTTTTCTCCAGAAGCATGACAGGAGAGTCGGCAGTGCGGGAAGCGCTCGTTTTTTCAAAACTCGAGGGGGGGGCGGTAGAGGAGGGGGCGGGATGTCAGCACAGAGTGTTTAGACTCCCACTCAGGCCAGCTGCAGGCTATTAAAGGCACTCTGTACAGGTGCACTCAGCCTTCTGAGAGACACAGAGCTGACGGTCGCATGTAAGGTGGGACACAGGCATTCTCCTAGGCAGCATTTACTGAAGTAACACCAGACTGAGCATTGGGTAGCAAGGCTTTTAGCCAGACTACATCGCTCAGCGTGCAGTGTTCATTTGTATACCTCACACCTTGTTGCTTTGCACTATGGGTAGAAGAGGTTCAAGCACCCCAGGAACCAGAGACACTAGGGGATCTCGTTCAGGTTCTGAGGGCCCCCTGTCGGCAGCATCCTCCCCCCCTAAAGATGGGCCAGGGACGGCTAGCCAGGGAGAGCCATCGGGGTCAGGGGCTACACCTGCTTCTGGCACTTCAGCCCCTGTATATATTACACAAGAGGTTTTTTCCTCAACCATTAATGGTCTAGAGGAAAGATTAATGGCCGTGATTACGTCTTCACTCAGTGGAAGAAAACGCACTAGGCTTTCCTCTGTTCCCCAAGACCCTCAGACAGAGGAGCTCTGGGATAAAGGAGATGAATCCCTTTCAGAGGATCGGGATGGGATGGATGATTCCTCTTCGGAGGATTCAGGTGGAGAGGGACCCTCTGCGACTTCCCAAGAGGAGAAAGTCTTAGTGCAGATCCTCACTGGATTGGTCCGCTCCACATTTAAGTTGCCCATACCTGAAACTGCTAAAGAATCCTCTTCTGCTTTGGGGTCACTGAAACCTTTCCAAGCAGCACATGCTTTTCCTGTTCATACTTTACTTGAAAAGCTTATTTATTCTGAGTGGGATCACCCAGACAAACGTTTTTTTCCGCCGAGAAAGTTTTCAACACTTTATCCGATGGAAGAAAAGTTTATTAAAATGTGGGGAATACCGGCTATTGATGCCGCCATTTCCTCCGTAAATAATAGCCTCACTTGTCCTGTAGACAATGCTCAGATGCTCAGGGATCCTGTAGATAAAAGGATGGAATCCCTATTGAAGGATGTTTTCTCCTTAGCAGGATCAGTGGCCCAACCTGCAGTAGCAGCGATTGGAGTCTGTCAATACTTAAGAGACCATGTTAAGCAGGTCATCAAAGTATTACCTGAACAGCAGGCCCAGGGGTTTGCTAACCTTCCAGCGGCCTTATGCTTTGTGGTTGACGCCATTAGAGATTCTATCGTGCAAACCTCCTGTCTTTCACTGGGGTTGGTGCATATACGTAGAATCCTATGGTTGAAAAATTGGTCAGCCGAAGCACCATGTAAGAAGCTACTGGCTGGGTTTCCATTTCGTGGTGCAAGGTTGTTTGGAGAGGACTTGGATAACTATATCAAGAGAATCTCTTGTGGGAAAAGCACTCTCTTACCTGTCAAGAAGAAGAGTAAGCGTCCCTCTTTCAAACGGACTCTTTCCCCAGCGCCGGGGGCTTCAGCCTCCAGGCAGTCTCGACGGCCGCCTCCATCGGGGTCCAGAGACAAGAGTCAACCCCAGGGACAAAAGAAGTCCTGGGGAAAGAAGCCTACTAGGCAAAACACTAAGACCTCTGCATGAGGGGGCGCCCCCGCTCACTCGAGTGGGGGGAAGACTGCGACAGTTCTCAGAGCTCTGGCACGAGGACTTCCAGGACAGATGGGTAGTCTCCACGGTAACCTTAGGGTACAAGCTGGAGTTTCAGGAATTCCCTTCTCCTCGGTTCCTCAGATCAAATGTTCCCAGAGACCCAGAGAAGAAGCAGTCGCTCCTTCTAGCGTTAGAGCGACTTTTGTCGCAGGAGGTCATTATGATAGTTCCCGCAAAGGACCAATGATTGGGCTTCTATTCCAACCTTTTTACGGTCCAAAAGCCAAATGGGGATGTCAGACCCATTTTGGACTTAAGGGATCTGAACCGATTCCTAAGGATTCAATCCTTCCGCATGGAATCAATTCGAACAGTAGTTCCCACCCTGCAGGGAGGAGAATTTCTGGCATCAATAGACATCAGAGATGCATATCTGCATGTGCCCATTTTTCCTGCTCATCAGAAGTTTCTGCGCTTCGAGGTAGGAGGGCGCCATTTCCAGTTTGTGGCTCTGCCTTTTGGGATAGCCACTGCACCTCGAGTGTTCACAAAGATCTTGGCTCCTCCTCTGGCCAGATTTAAGGGCTTAGGGTATAGCTGTCATAGCATACCTAGACGACCTGCTCTTGATAGACCGGTCGGTAGCCTCTTTGAATGGAAACTTGAGGACCACGGTCAGGTATCTAGAACACCTGGGTTGGATCCTCAACTTAGAAAAGTCTTTCCTAAAACCAATAAGAAGACTGGAGTATTTAGGTCTGATTATAGATACAAGCCAGGAGAAAATATTTCTACCCCAGGCAAAGATCACTGCTTTGAGAGAGCTGATTCTGACAGTAAGGACCAAGAAGGGTCCCTCAGTCCGCCTTTGTATGAGGCTACTAGGGAAGATGGTGTCTTCATTCGAAGCAGTTCCCTATGCTCAGTTTCACTCAAGAATGCTGCAACACAGTATTCTGTCGACCTGGAACAAGAAGGTTCAGGCATTAGACTTTCCGATGCACCTGTCGCATGCGGTGCGTCAGAGCCTCAATTGGTGGCTCATACCCGAAAACCTGCAGAAGGGGAAATCCTTTCTACCGGTTACCTGGACGGTGGTAACAGATGCCAGTCTGTCAGGTTGGGGAGCAGTTCTGGAACAGGCTGCGGTCCAAGGGGTATGGTCCAAGACAGAGAGGACCTTACCCATCAACATTCTGGAGATCCGGGCGATACATCTAGCTCTAAAAGCCTGGACTATCAGGCTACAGGGTTGTCCGGTCAGGATCCAGTCCGACAATGCCACAGCAGTGGCTTATGTCAATCATCAGGGAGGCACCCGGAGCCGAGCTGCTCAAAAAGAGGTGAACCAGATCTTAGTCTGGGCAGAGATGCATGTGCCATGCATATCGGCAGTTTTCATCCCGGGAATAGAGAATTGGCAGGCGGACTATCTAAGTCGCCAGCAGTTACTTCCAGGGGAATGGTCTCTGCATCCCGACGTCTTTTGGGCCGTATGCCAAAGATGGGGGGTTCCAGATGTAGATCTCTTTGCATCCCGATTCAACAAAAAGATAGACAGATTTGTGGCAAGGACAAAAGATCCTCTTGCATGCGGGACGGATGCGTTGGTGATTCCGTGGCATCGGTTCTCACTGATTTACGCATTCCCGCCTATTCTGCTACTACCACGACTCCTTCGCAGGATCAGGCAGGAAAGGAAGTCGGTACTTCTGGTGGCCCCCGCTTGGCCCAGAAGAACTTGGTATGCAGAAATAGTAAGGATGACGGTGGGTTCCCCGTGGACCCTACCGGTACGCCCAGACCTGTTATCTCAGGGTCCAGTGTTCCATCCTGCCTTACAAACGCTAAATTTGACGGTTTGGCTATTGAGACCCACGTTCTGAAGAGTCGTGGGCTCTCAGGTCCTGTCATATCTACCTTGATTAATGCAAGGAAGCCAGCTTCCAGGATGATTTATCATAGAGTCTGGAAGGCTTATATAACCTGGTGTGAATCCAGAGGTTGGCATCCCAGGAAATATGTCATAGGTAGAATCCTTGATTTTCTACAGATGGGATTAGAGATGAAGCTGGCCTTGAGTACCATCAAGGGCCAGGTCTCTGCTTTATCAGTATTATTTCAGCGGCCACTTGCTTCGCATTCTTTGGACCGAAACTTTATGCAGGGGGTGATGCGTCTTAATCCTCCGGTTAAAGCGCCCCTAAACCCCTGGGACTTGAATTTGGTCCTGGCTGTGTTACAGAAACAGCCTTTTGAACCAATAAGTCAGATTCCTTTGGTCTTGTTGACAAGGAAATTAATTTTTCTGGTGGCCATCTCTTCTGCTAGAAGAGTATCAGAATTAGCAGCTCTTTCCTGTAAGGAGCCTTATTTGATTATACACAAGGATAGAGTGGTACTACGCCCTCATCCTAGTTTTTTACCGAAGGTGGTTTCTGATTTTCATTTAAACCAAGACATTGTTCTACCTTCCTTTTTTCCAGATCCCTGTTCTCCGGAAGAGAGATCTCTACATTCGTTGGATGTAGTAAGAGCAGTTAAGGCCTATCTAGGGGCATCTACTCAGATCCGCAAGACGGATGTTTTGTTTGTGCTGCCAGAGGGCCCCAATAGAGGACAGGCAGCGTCAAAAGCTACCATTTCTAAATGGATTCGACAGTTGATCATTCAAGCTTACGGTTTGAAACAGAAGATTCCTCCGTTTCAGATCAGGGCACATTCCACAAGGGCTATTGGTGCTTCTTGGGCAGTGCATCACCGGGCCTCTATGGCTCAAATCTGCAAGGCCGCAACCTGGTCTTCAGTTCATACATTCACCAGATTCTATCAGGTGGATGTGAGAAGGCATGAGGATATCGCCTTTGGGCGTAGTGTGCTGCAGGCAGCGGTACAGGGTCCTCAGGTCTGATTGCACCCTACTTGGTCGTGGTTCCCCCCCCTCAGGTAGCATTGCTCTGGGACATCCCATCAGTAATTACTGTGGCTCTGTGTCCCGTGATGTTCGAGAAAGAAAATAGGATTTTTTAAAACAGCTTACCTGTAAAATCCTTTTCTTTCGAAGGACATCACGGGACACAGAGGTCCCGCCCCTCTTCTAATACACTATATTGCTTGGCTACAAAACTGAGGTATCCCTGCAAGGGGGAGGGATTATATAGGGGGTTGAACTTCCTGATAGGGTGTGCCAGTGTCCAATCACCAGTGATACCTATATAACCCATCAGTAATTACTGTGGCTCTGTGTCCCGTGATGTCCTTCGAAAGAAAAGGATTTTACAGGTAAGCTGTTTTAAAAAATCCTATTTTTTTTCTAAAGGCAAATCCATTGTGCACTACATGTGCACTTGTAAGTGCAGTCACTGTTGATCTGAGGGGGACATGCAAGGAAAATAAAAAACAGCATTTTTGCTTGCACATGATTGGATGATGGAAATCAGCAGCGCTTCCCCTCATTTCGGAGCTTCCCCTCATTTCAGATCTACAGTGACTACACTTCCAAGTGCTCTTCTTTTTTTCAAATTCTTTATTTATAGAAGAAAAGAGAAACCTCCATCAGAGCAGAACAGTAGAGAGTGGGATCCATGTCCCTCATCAAGTAAATACAATCCACAACAACGTAAAGACATAAATTGAGGTACATACAGGAACACGTTAAATTAGTCTCTAGCGGTTCCCAAATAAAAATCCCATACTAAAAGCAGGACATTGTAAGAGGGTTTGCCCATATGGATAATATGATATTCATAAGAGAAAATATAAAGACAAGGAAATTAAGAATGCCTTTAGGCATCCTAGGAGTAAAGCACAGAGAAAGGTGTGCATCTATGCAAGAGGGGCAGACGGACCTCGGTCTCCAAAAGAGGCAGCAAAAAGTGCCTTACCCTCCTCTAAGTACACAAACATGTTCCAATACGCCCATGTTTTGTTGTATTGTTCTCTTTTTTTGTTTTGGGCCGTGAGAACCAGATCCTCTAGAGCAGTGATGGCGAACCTTGGAACCCCAGATGTTTTGGAACTACATTTCCCATGATGCTCATGCACTCTGCAGTGTAGTTGAGCATCATGGGAAATGTAGTTCCAAAACATCTGGGGTGCCAAGGTTCGCCATCACTGCTCTAGAGCATTAACGTCCCTGATTCAAAGCTTAAGCTCGACTTTGAGTGCTTGTTGCCAGAAATACCAATAGGAGCATATTGATTTTGATGGAATGTAAAATGAGGGGACAACCAACAAATGGTTACATCTCAGCAGAAAGTCGAGCTGCACGATTCTGGCTAAAATGATAATCACAATTTTTTTGCTTAGGAGATAGATCATGATTATCTCACGATTCTCGCGGCGTAACATCATCTTTCCCATTAAAACAAAAAAAATCGGGCTTACTTTACTGTTTCGTTTTCTTTTTTTATTCATTGAAGTGTATTTTTTCCCCAAAAATTGCCTTTGAAAGACCGCTGGGCAAATACAGTGTGACATAAAATATTGCAGCAATTGACATTTTCTTCCCTAGGGTCTCTGCTAAAATTATATATATATATATATATATATATATATATATATATATATATATATATATAATGTTTGGGGGTTACAAGTAATTTTATAGCAAAAAAATATTGATTTTAACTTAAGAAACAAGTGTCAGAAAAAGATTTAGACTTTAAGTGGTTAAACTGCCTGTATTTACACGTTGGGATGTTTTCTTTTGACAGCTGAGTGAGCAGATAAGTCTCTCCACTTGTTATATGAAAGAATCGGCAAGCTCTCAATAGAGATCGTCAGGGAAGTTGAATCGAGATCACGATTTTTTAACGATTAATTGTGCAGCTCTAGCAGAAACACATTAAAATTGTAGGTTAGCAATAGTTTTCTAAAGTTTGTTGTTTAATTTCATTCTCAGGAAGTAAAAACTGTGAAGGAGGAGCTAGCCACACGGCTGAACTCTAGCGAAGCAGCAGAGATAATGAGAGAGAAGGATGAGCAAATTAAAGGGCTCATGGAAGAAGGTTAGTACATTAAAGTGGAGCCTTAGCGTTTTACACATCTGCATGAATACATTTTATTTTTCATTATCAGATGTACTCATCCATTGATTTTATTATGTCTCTTAAATCAAGCATAATTAAAAGCTTACTTACATTGTTTCTTTTTAACTAATCACTTTCATTCACATGCTGTGTGCCTATAAACTTGCTAGAAAAATGTAATTGCTCCAGGAGGGTCGATTCTGAAGTATAGACCCTTATCTCCTTGCACATTACAGTCCTCTCCTCCGGGAGTGTCTAATTACTCCCTGTGCTGGCCCAGCTCCTCCACTCTACATAACCTTTTATGTAGCCACCAGAGGGGGAGCGGATGGGAATACTATAGAGTCTCACTTGACTCAGTCTGCTGTGGCTTCTGACATCAAATATAAGATAACGACACCCAGCAGCAGCTTCGGGGCTTTTGAATGCCTACACAAGGGAGAACTTTACAGGCTAATAACATGCATAAAATATGTTAAATACACAAATAATCATAAAGAAATATTTCTGTTGAAATAAGTGGTCTGGCAACAGGGTCTCTTTTAAGGGGCCCTTTTTTTTTTTTTTTTCCCAGGCTGTTTTTATTGTCTGATTGTGTGTGTGATAAGTACACGTTGAGTCACCTTTTTCAGCACGCAACTTTTGTTTCCACCTCGGTGTCTGCAATACAATGTCACTTCTCTAGTTCTGGTACTGTTAAAACAAACAGACTTGATTTCAGCAGAGATTTTTTTTACATTTTTAAATGTCAGCAGTCATACATCAGTTAGCAGCGAGAACTGATAGAGTGCTTTCATTGTTAACCATCTGAACATTTCCTGCTGTGACAGGGGAAAAGCTTTCTAAACAACAGCTGCAAAATTCCAATATTATCAAGAAGCTGCGATCGAAGGAAAAGGAACATGAGCACACAGTTACAAAACAGGCAAAGAAAATTCGGGAGCTGGAGGATGACTTGCAACTGTTAAAGCAGGTACTATATTAGTCCGACCTTTTGTATGTGTGCAATCTTCTTCGCAAGTGAAATGGTGTGGGAGCACTGTATACAGAACTCCCAAAACGCCCCTGCTCATTGCAATGTATGGGCAGCGCTTCCAAAGTGCCTCAGAAGCGCAGAAACATGGGAGTTTTTAACCCCTTTTTTGGGGGTTAAAAGTGCCCCGCTAGCGGTCGTAAAGTGGCACTTAAACAGCGGTAAAGCACCGCTAAAACGAGTGGCCCTTTACCGCTAATGTCCGGCACTTTCAATGTGAAAGCAGCCTTAATATATAGAATAGTATTGCGCAATATTAGGTAAAAAAATAAACTTTTATATAATGCCACAAATCAAATGTCCAAAAAAACAAATCTGTGCAAGTCCACAATAATTAAAAAAATAAAAGTCCTTCAGTTATGGATGCGTGTTCATTATTTTTTTTTTTTTCACTTGTGCCAAAAATACTGTATTCTTTCTGCATTGTTTTTTTGTGAAGCACTCCATCTTCCTGTGGATAAAGGTGGATTGAATGACATCCGTATGCAGCAGAGGGGAACAACACTTCTGGCACATCATACCCTGTTTAAAAAGAAAGCGGATGAGACCTGATTTTTATTGGGTCAAACCACAAGGTGAGAGTATTGGAATGTTGGTGATGGGTTTTGCACAATACAAGTTGGAATGAGTCACAGAAATGTTGCAGAAAGAATACAGTATTCGTGGCACAAGTGAAAGAAAATCAATAATGGACACACACCTTGATAATCAAAGGACTTATGTGTGAAAACATAGTGTATGCAGCAGGATCCAGGTGTATAATCATCGTTCTTGGGGCAATTGCACTTTCATGTTCATATATATGCATTTTTTAGCAATTTTGGTGTCGCTACACTCACTCCATAGTGATTGTGCTGAAATCTTTTACCATCTTTGCTGACAACACAGTGCCTCTGTTGCACTGAAATCCTAAGCAGTGTTGTCAGCCCTGCCCAGTTTTCTTTGTAGAAAATAAAAGAAAAGAGGGTGTACTGGCCTAGTGCATTATCCAACGTGAATTTTTTTTTATAAAGCCGGGGGATTCTTCAGGGTAAGGTTTGTCCTTCGAAACGCGCCAGCAAGCGGGGACCTGGATTTGGGGATTTGGTTCCGCCTACCCTGGCTTTGTGTTCCAGGCGTTCTGAGAAAGACCAGCCATGCATGTGACCTGTTAAGCGATCTTTACATTCATGTCTATGAGTAGACATTTTAACCATTTTATTGTTATAAAAAATGTTGGATAATACACTAGGCCAGTGCGCCCTCTTTTCTTTCTCAGTACGGTCAGGACAACCCCAGTCCTAGAGGGCAGCAAGGCATCTAGAGAATTATCCACATTGTCTAAGGCAACATGGCCACTACAGTGCTAGTCCACTCATGCGCAGGAGTATGCTGCTACACTTTTCTCTGTACACACCCCCTCCTCATCCCTAAGACATAAGAGGGAGTTGTTCTGTAGCCCAGCAGGGGGGGGGGGGGGGGGGGGGTGGGGAGGACTCCGGTAGCAGCACAGTTTGCTTTGTCCTTGTAGCTCTTGTCTCCTTTCGAAATGACAAATATCACATCATAAAGGATAAGTTCATCTTTTATAAAAAAAAATAATAAATGCACATCTTTTTCAGGTAAAAAAAATGATTATTTTTTTTTTACTAGGAACCTGGAAAGCATTGCACCCGCTATCAGCAGGTGCAATGCAGGACTCCTGCAGAGTTGTCAGTGTATCTGTCTGCTCGTACCTTGTACAAGCAGGCAGTTACACAGAGCCAGGAAGAGACAATGCCCTGGTAGTTCATTGAAAAATCTAGGGGTGATATTTCATGCTAATTTAACCTTTTGATCCACGTGTGCAAAATGTTGTCAGAACACTCCACTTGAGAACCATTGCTCGGCTGCGTCCTATGCTAGCATACACTGTAGCTGAAAAGCTGATCCATACATTTTTGTTCTCCCGATTTGACTACTGCAATGCTCTACTTGCTGGTGTACCTAAAACCACTATTAATTGACTTCAATATGTTCAAAATTCTACAGCCAGAATCCCGACTATGCTCCAAACCTCTGGATTTAACTACCAAAGAACATCAGAGAGTCATCTTCTCTAAACTCATTCAAATCAAATCTAAACTTTTTTCTTTAGACAAGCTTTAATTTAATTGTCCCTTTTTTTTCCATTGTTATCCTGTGTATTTCTTGTGTTTTCCTTGTAAAGGGCTTTGAGAAGCTACCTTTAACCACTTCCCGACCGCCGCACGACTATGTACGTCCTAAGTTTGAACGGGGATATCGTTGTTATGGCAGCAGCTAGCTGCCATAACCCCGGTATCCCCGTTTTCGTGCGGTGGCCGGCTTTCAGATAAAAGTGGTCCCTGCGGAGATCACTTTTATCGGTGGCGGGAGAGGGGGCCCCCCCCCCTCCCGGCGCGATCCGGTGCCCTCCGCCGCTTACCGGAGCCGTCGGTAGCGGCGGAGGCGATCGCGTCCTGTTCTCTGGTGTGTCTGGAGACGAGTGAGGCCAAGATGGCGCTCACTCGTCTCCATGACACTGCTGGGCGGAAGCGACGTCAAAACGTCACTTCCGTCCACGCCTCTTAAAGGCATATTTTTTCAAATGTCATTTTTCTAAATGACTTTTTTTTTTTATTGCATTTTAGTGTAAATATGAGATCTGAGGTCTTTTTGACCCCAGATCTCATATTTAAGAGGTCCTGCCATGCTTTTTTCTATTACAAGGGATGTTTACATTCCTTGTAATAGGAATAAAAGTGACACAATTTTTTTTTTTTTTTAAACAGTGTAAAAATTAATAAAATATTTTAAAATAAATAATAAAAATAAAAAAAAAATTTTTAAAACCCCCCCTGTCCCGACGAGCTCGCGCGCAGAAGAGAACGCATACGCGAGTAGTGCCCGCATATTAAAACGGTGGTCAAACCACACATGTGAGGTATCACAGCGACCGGTAGAGCGAGAGCAATAATTCTAGCCCTAGACCTCCTCTGTAGCACAAAATATGCAACCTGTAGAATTTTTTAAACGTCGCCTATGGAGATTTTTGAGGGTAAAAGTTTGACGCCATTCCACGAGCGGGCGCAATTTTCAAGCATGACATGTTGGGTATCAATTTACTTGGCGTAACATTATATTTCACAATATAATTTATATATTATTAAATATAAAATTGGGATAACTTTACTGTTTTATTTTTTTTATTCAAAAAAGTGAATTTTTTCCAAAAAAAGTGCGCTTATAAGACCGCTGCGCAAATACGGTGCAAAAAAAGTATTGCAATGACCGCCATTGTATTCTCTAGGGTGTTAGAAGAAAAACCATATATAATGTTTGGGGGTTGTAAGTAATTTTCTAGCAGAAAAACCTGTTTTAAACATGTAAACACCTAAAATCCAAAACGAGGCTGGTCCTTGAGTGGTTAAAGGAGCTATATAAAATAAAGGTTATTATTATTGAGAGCTACAAAGTGACAGCTCCAAAGGCTGTCGGTGCTTGTAGTTTCTAATTCACAACACTCTGTGAATAAATGATGCAGCCTTTAAAATGGTGACCGTGAGCAGGGGAGAAGATGATTAACAACCCCCCCCCCCCCCCAAAAAATGTATCAGTTTTGGTGAACTTGCTCACCATTTAATTCTACCTCCTGGAGATTCTGCTGCAGAACTATCATTGTAGAATTCTGCCCATGGCACTTTTGTTATGGGGGAATAATTTGATTTTTTTTTACACATATGCATGAGCACCCTCTATAGTGCTAAATACATACATTTTAGGTAGTGTAGTTCTACCCCACCACAACAGTTAAGCTAAAGTGTACGTCTGTCTAGGTAATATAATAAAACAAAAGTCTATCCAGTATATGTGCATTTCACCATGTTTTGTCCCTTTTTAAAAAGCTGCAAGTACTGAACTTGAACTTGTTTGATCAGCCAAAAATCCAGAGAGCTCCTAACTTCCTGTAGTGAGCTGACAATGCTGTCTATGTTACCCTGAAACCACAAACAGTAGGCCTCATGCACACTGGACATTTCTTGTCTTCTTCAGCTGCTTTTTTTTTTTTTTGTCGTTTTTTCTGCAGCCAGTAAACTCTCCAACATGTTATACTATGTGTCCATACGCACATAGGCTGGTTTTGGCGTTTTTGGGCAGGGGTGTTTTCTGGCTGGAAAAAACCACCAGAACTAGTGGGTTTGAAGAGGAGTTTTTCAGCTATAAAAACGCTCTAACTCTAAAAAAGACAAAAAAATACTTAAAAATCCGGCTATTCTGCATTTATGTGCGTTTTTGAGCCATAAGCTTTTGTGGGAGTATAGATTTGCCAAAAAACCCTACTTCAAAAACACTGCAAAACTCATTCTACAGCTACAGTTTTCTACAGCTAATGCTACTGGCATTTTTATAACCTCCAGTGTGCATGAAGCCATATTGTCAGCCCTGCCCAGCTTTGGATCTGAGTGCAGCAGAGACCGAGTTGTCAGCTCATTATGGATGGTACACCAGGCATAGACACAAACCGGGAAGCAGACCATTTATATAAGACATTCACACGTTCTTTTGTTACCCTCCTGCATCTTGACGCAAAAAGAGCCATGGCTAGTTAGCATTTGCTGTTAGGCCTACAATGAGCTTAAAGTGGTTGTAAACACTTTACAACCACTTTTTACTACAGGCAAGCCTATAGCTACACTGGATATCTCCTAAACCTGCACGGTTGAGGAGATATCCCTGTATTTGTATGTGCCGATGTCATTAGCACATGCGCACTTACGCATGTACTGTGCCGTTACCGGCGGCTCCTGCGCGCATGTGTGGGAGTGACGTCATCACGGCTCCGGCCAGTCACAGCAACGGAGCCGCGATACCCGGAAGTAACCCCCCGGAGAGATGTCGGCCGCCGGAGTGGTGAACGAGGACCGCTGCGGGGGCTTCGATCTCAGATGAGTAATGCATGCTAGCTCATTGTGCCTTTGTCTTGCAGGTGTTTTTTTTTTTTTTGGAATTTTTAAAAAGGGTTTACAACCACTTTAAATATGTACCTTTTATATAAATGGTAGGTTCAAAAGGTTGACCATATTCCCATGGGTAATTCTAGCTTGGAGCTTGGTGGTGGTGGTGGGGGTGTTGGTGTTTGGCATTAAGAAGTATCTGTATTGCAGACATTAGACGGTAAGGAGGAGCTGGAGAAGCAGCATCGGGAGAACATCCGGAAGCTGAACAGTGTGGTGGAAAGGCAGGAGAAGGACGTGGGAAGACTGCAGACTGAACTGGAGGAATTTCAAGAGAACAACCGCAGCCTTCAAGCTGCTTTGGACAGTTCCTATAAGTAAGGAAACAAGACAAAAATAATTTATTTTGGGTTCCTGTTACCAACACCAAAATTTAACAAATGGAACAGCCTGCATTTTTTTTATAATTTTTTTTTTTTTAATAAAGTTAAAGAAGAACTCCGGGATACCATATAAAAAGTACATTGACTTATACCTATATACTTTTAGCAGTTTATGTATTAAACCTCACCATTTAGGAGAAAAATTGAATGAAATAATCGTGATGTCATCACTGCAATTAAAAAAAATGCCAGCTTCTGCGGAACCCTAGAAGAAGGTGTAAATCCAGGGACGTGTCACATCCTGCCTTCTCACTCTACAGCTATGAGAAACTACAGCTCAAATCACAGTGAGAACTGTAGTGAATTGGCATGAATGTGGGCGGGTACATTGAGCATATAATCATTGCACTAAATGAGCTTGTGTACTCGGCCACATGTTCTAAAATACCGCCCACACTTCTCCACCCATGCTGCTCAGCCCAACATGGCAAGATTGGAAAGTTATAAAATAAATCTATAAATTATAATTTATCATTGGAATCTGTTCAATGTGGGTGTCCTGTGCACCTGCAATGCTTCTGTGAACCTCGGCTGTGCAGGCATTCATTAATTAATATTAAAAGGGCCGTAACTGCTCCTCACAGTCCAATATGGCATGTGACTGTGAGGAGGGACACTTACACAGCATAGTTCTCATTTATATAGGCTGCATATCGCAGGCATGGGGAGCTGACAGAAAAGAGGAGACTCCTAGCCTGTCAGTCAGTATGAGGTCATGGGAGGAAGGGCAGACCAGTCTACTGGCTATCATGCTAATGACGTTACATCTGTAGATGGTTCAAACTGGGAGTCTCAGACTTCCGGGTCTGCCCACTACAGTCAGCAGGGACCGAATTGCGTCACCACTCGCTGTAAGGAACTACAGCAGGGCTCAGACAAGACCGGTGGCCACAGGAATACAGGGCATAGCAGCCACCGGTCTTACAAAAGGGATATCATGGGCAAGGTAGCCTGTTATTCACATAATGCTCCTCAGTTTTCTCAGAGAAGACAGAGAGGGGAAACATTTGGACAACATATTTGAAGAAGGTATGAAACCACCACCTATTAAATGGAATAAAGTGTTTTTTTGCCCAGAGTTCAGCTTTAGCCATTAGATCCTCTATTGAGAAAATGGTTGGTGATAAATAATCCCTAACATGCTACATCCCTGTAAAGAGCTGGAATGGAGAAACCCCTAGGAGTGGGACTTTAAAGGCACTCAATAGTAGTACAATGGAGTATTTGATAAAACACAATTTATTGATAGAGAATCAAAAATCAAAACATGCAATAAACATGGCCTAGACAACTGGAAATACAGATACAATCGTATTCACCCGACGCGTTTCAGAGCTGATTATCTTTCATCAGAGGTTAAACAGGATATCAGTAACATCTATTCCAGTCATGTACATGTAACAAATTCCATGTTATATTTAAAATAAAACACTGTCTCGTAGAGGGTCCAGAAACCCTGCCCGCTTTGCGGCTTCTTCGAGATGGAGTATTGGGAGTGAAAAAACCCAAAATAGGGTGAAAGAGGGGGCCCTAGAATAAAGGTGCCCCTGCAGGGAAAGACCAAGAGCACTGAATGTCAGCAACTGTACAGCAAGGATACGGATTATATATCTCGATAGGTCAGACAGACTGAGTTATGTAAGGTAACACCAAGCCCATGGAGCTCCAAGCTGGACTGGCCGGGCACCAAAGTGAACTAATTGAAGGCTTCTGTCCCAGATAGAAGTGACCATCTCATCGCCTCTGAGGCACACAGAGGCCATGAGGTAGTCACTTTTATCTGGGACAAAAGCCTTCAATTAGTTCACTTTGGTGCCCGGCCAGTCCAGGTTGGAGCTCCATGGGCTTGGTGTTGCCTTACATAACTCTGTCTGTCTGGCCTCAGTGTTCTTGGTCTTTCCCTGCAGGGGCACCTTTATCCTAGGGCCCCCTCTTTCACCCTATTTTGTTTTATTTTTTTTCACTCCCAATACTCCATCTCGAAGCAGCCGCAAAGCGGGCAGGGTTTCCAGTCACTCTATGTGACAGTGTTTTGTTTCAAATATGACATGGAATCATTACATGTACATGACTGGAATAGATATTACTGATATCCTGTTTAACCCCTGATGAAAGGGACGACAATCCGCTCTGAAGCGTGTTGGATGAAAGATATCATTGTATCTGTATTTCTATTCCTATGTACTTCCAGTTGTCTAGGGCATGTTTATTCCATGTTTTGATTTTTAATTTTCTATCAATAAATTGTGTTTTATCAAATACTCCATTGTACTACTATTGAGTGCCTTTAAAGTCCCACTCCTGGGGGTGGGGGTTCTCCATTCTAGATCCTCTATTGGGTCTTTTTTTTTTTATATATTGCTATTAGAGGGAAACTAGTATTGTATTAGTATTTATTTTAATTTGCTGCGTTTTTATTGTATTTTATTTTGATATGCTGTCCTACAAAATCATGGATGTTTTAAAGTTTATTTAAAGCCAGAATGTTTGTGTTGTTTTTTGGATTGAGTGGGAAACTCTACGGCTGCATACACAAAGGGTGACTGGGGGCATATGACTTATATTGTGGCATACTTCCATGTCCAAGATCCACAACTGTTGCATACAGCTGTATATACCCTAGTACTTGTGTAAAACTGTGTACCTGTGGGCTTGATAACGCATTTACCAGCTTATAGCCGTGCAAAGCCTCATCCTCTAATTTCTATTGGTGGCTGTATGCAGTGGTGGATTCTGGGTGAGAAAATACAAATTTTACGTCATATGGTCTCAGCTGCCATGTGCGTGAGGTTTATTTGTCCTCGTGACCATTATTAACAGGAAGAAGCTGGGGGGAAGTCCAAATTTTGCTTGGTCAACAAAACAAAAACAGAGGAGAATTCTTCCAGTTGGGACAACAGATTTGTAGATTCTCCTTCTGGCTCTCTTTATATCAAGGTGTATAATCTGTATCCTTGCTGTACAGTTGCTGACATTCAGTCAAGTAGCCACACACAGGGGTTGATTTACTAAAACTGGAGAGTGCAAAATCTGATTGGGACGTATTGGGACGCCTGCCTTTACACGCACATGAACTTTAATGGCATCCCAGTCTTCTTGGTGCGTAGGGTTCAATACTGAGTTGGCCCACCCTTTGCAGCTATAAAGGCTTCAACTTTTGTGGGAAGGTTGTCCACAAGGTTTAGGAGTGTGTCTATGGGAATGTTTGACCATTCTTCCCGAAGTGCATTTGTGAGGTCAGGCACTGATGTGGATGAGAAGGCCTGACTCAGTCTCCGCCCTAATTCATCCCAAAGGTGTTCTATCAGGATGAGGTCAGGACTCTGTGCAGGCCAGTCAAGTTCCTCCACCCCAAACTTGCTCATCCAGGTCTTTATGGACTTTGCACAGCTGAGAGTCGGGGATGGATTTCTTTTCAGCTTCAAACAGACGGGTGCTTCATAGTCGTGCTTGTCTGCTGACTATATTGATCTCAAAAGTGTACCTCTTTTTACTCTTCCAGAGAGCTTGCTGAGTTACACAAGGCCAACGCTACTAAAGCCAGCGCGGCTCAGGAAGTGGCGTTAAGCTGCGAGATTAAAGCAAAAGAAGAAATGTGTTTTGCACTAGAGAGAGCCAAGGAGGAGTCGCAGAAACATCAGGAGGCATTGTCCATGCAGGCGAGTAATTTAATCGTCACATTATTTGTTTTTTAATCTTTTTTTGGACACATTTCTTTTCCATTATGCTCGGTTTTCCCATAATTGATTGACTTAATAATAAAATTTGAGCCAATATCCATGTTGCCTGTTCTTTGCTGACAATGAGGGGGGGGGGGGGGGGGTTAAATTCTGATATGCAAAACCAAAGTTTCTGCAAACGCACGGTTAACATTTAATCCTTTCATGCCTGGGGGTCATCCATGCCTAGATGCCCAGGCCAAGTTTAGCAGCCAATAAAGTCAAAACTACAACTACAATTCAAACTTTTGCTCCTCTTCTTCCTTTTTTTTTTTTTTTTTTTTTTTCTTTAACAGGTTGTTATTTACTTTAAAAGCCAGATTTTTTTGATTGCTCCTGTTAGCGTGCCCCTCTCTTTATGAGGCACTATGTTATTTCAACTGAGTGAAGCCAACTTGTTTGTTAACCATGCAGTGTGAGCACTAAGGCACATGTCACATTAGCAATCCTGTCACTAGTCACAAACCCCCAGCAACAAGATCACTAGAAATATCATGATGGACACATACTCGCTTTGTATGTATTGTTCCCTCTCTGGCTTCTTCAGTGAGGTGTCACTCCCTTGTTGCCGAAAATACTGCATAACTTGCATAGCTGATGAGGGTGCAGCCTTGCTTCTTCAGCTGGTGAAGGAGCGACACATGCAAGCAGGTGTGTGTGTTTTTGCTCACTTGCTGGGTTCTTCAAGGTAATCCTGCTGCTGACAAGTATTACCAGTAGAGGGATTGCCAGTGTTAAATGGCCCTAGGATATCATTGTGATCACATAATGTGACCAATACTGATTGGTTCATGATCACTATTTTATTAGGCTATCCTCAGCATGAGCATTGTGCTATGGAATGTTAGGGTAGGGCAGGGATATGCGATTAGCGGACTTCCAGCTGTTGCAGAACTACAAGTCCCATGAGGCATAGCAAGATTCTGACAGCCACAAGCTTGACACCAGAGGCAGGGGCATGATGGGACTTGTAGTTTTGCAACAGCTGGAGGTCTGCTAATTGCATATCCCTGAGATGTCAGTTAACCCACTTATAAACGTCAGATGGCAGATGGATTTGCAGACACAATCTGGAAATTGAAAGATATTTCTTGTGAAACATCTTTTCAAAAACATGTATGCTTGGATCATTTGTGTTCTGGATTTTGCCCAGATGGAAAGAACAAGCTTGGCTTATGTCAGAGGAAAAACAGTAAACAGTAGCCATCAGCTAACGTTGGTCAATACTTTTAGCCATTGTGTATGCATGTTCTAGTTGGTATTTTTTCCTTTTTCTTCATCTTTTAGCCTGAAATCGTATTTGTCATATGTTGTTAGGTGACTGATCTGAGAATTGCACTTCAAAGAGCGGAGCAACAGGCCGCGAGAAAGGAGGATTATCTGCGGCAAGAAATTGCAGAACTGCAACAGGTGATCTGCAGTATACTTATAAAATATGCAAAAATCTCCAGCGTCTGCTTTCTGTAAAAGAATAAGTTGTATACTAACCAGACTGGCGGTTAACTAGTAAATTCTTTGCTCTGGGCACTGCTGGTATTAAATACCTTCAGGCGTGTCGATAAGCATGTCACCGCTGGGCAATGTGGGTTGTTTTGCTCTATATTGGCTTAGGTGTCAGCAAAAGGAACCACAGTGCCCAGTGGAGGGCACACTATTCAACACACCCAGAAGTGTTTAATAGCAGCAGCACCCAGGGTTAAGAATTCACTTGTTGAGCATCAGACTGGTTAGTATACAACTATTCTTTTATATGAGGGATGACCCCGGAGAAGTTTTTTTATATAAGTAACTAGGTCAGTTTAAAAGTGGAGAACCCCTTTTAAAGTAGAGCATGTCATCCCTCTTGCTTATCTCATCTACCTGTATATAGAGGCTGTTTTATACTCTTTGATACCTCTCTCATTCCCCAGCTTTCTAGCAATCCCTAGATAGCAGCTATGAAACTCTGTATAAAAATCCACTTGACTTACTTTAGCTTCCCTTCTTTCCCCATTGACTGGAATTTTTTTTCTATTGGCAGCCAGTAAAAAAAATGGTTCCATCCAGTCAGAAGATGTTCTTGTATGCAGACAGACTATATAAGAGTTACCTTTACCTGCAATGAACTGATTTCCAGTGTTTTCACAACATATGTACTTTATAAATATAACACAATAGGGCAAATAATTATTTGATCCCCTGCAGATTTTGTAAGTTTACACACTTACAAAAAAATGAAGGGTCTATAATTTCTATTATAGGTATATTTTAAATGATAGAAACAGGATATCAACCAAAAATTAGATAAAACACGATACAATTGTTATAAATTGAGTTGCAGTTCAGTGAGTAAAATAAGTATTTGATCCCCCAAGCAAAACATGACTTAGTACTTGGTGGAAAAACCCTTGTTGGCAAGCTTAGAGGTAAAACGTTTCTTGTAGTTGGTGACCAGGTTTGCACACATCTCTCGAGGCGCTTTGATCCAGTCTTCTTTACAGATCTTCTCTAAATCCTTAAGGTTTCATGGCTGTCGCTTGGCAACTCTGTTTCAGCTCCCTCCATAAATTTTCTATAGGATTAAGGTCTGGAGACTGGCTGGGTCACTCCATAACCTTAACGGGCTTCTTCTTGAGCCCCTCCTTTGTTGCCTTGGTGGTATATTTTGAGTCATTGCCATGCTGGAAGGACCCATCCACCACCCATCTTCAGTGTTCTGGCTGAGGGAAGAAGGTTCTCATCCAAGATTTTAGAATATGAGGCTCTGTCCATTGGCCCCTCAATGCGGCAAAGTCGGTCTGTACCTTTAGCAGAGAAATAGTCCCAAAGCATAATGTATCCACCTCCGTGCTTGACTATAGGGATGGTGTTCTTAGGGTCATAGCATTTTTCTTCCTATAAACATGGCGAATCAAGTTAATGGCAAAGAGCTGAATTTTGGTCTCGTCTGACCACAGCACTTTCATCCAATCTCTCTCTGAATCATTTAGATGTTCATTGGCAAACTTCAGACGGGCCTATACATGTGCCTTCTTGAGGAGGAGGACCTTGCAGGTGCTGCAGGATTTCAGTCCATGGCAGCGTATTGTTACCAATTTGTTTTTTTGTGACTGTGGACCCAACTGCCTTTAGATCATTCACAAGCTCCTCCCGTGTAGTTCTGGGCTGATCCCTCACTTTTCTCATGATCATCCTCACCCCATGAGGCAAAAACCTTGCATGGAGCTCCAGATCAAGGGCGATTGATGGTTATTTTGTATTTCTTCCATTTGTGAAAAATAGGCTCCAACAGTTGTCTCCTTCTCGCCAAGCTTCTTGCTGATGGTCTTGTAGCCCATTCCAGCCTTGTGCAGGTCCACGATCCTGTCCCTGACATTCTTTGACAGCTCTTTGGGTCTTGCCCATGTTGGTGAGGTATGGATGGAAAAAGGGGATTCTGTAGACAGGTGTCTTTTTTTTTTTTTTTATATACATAACGAGTTTTATTAGTAGCACCTTCTTAAATTGACAGGACCACATGAGCACATACTGTAGCCAGTCTTTGGGAGCCAGAATTATTGTTGGTTGGTAGGGGATCAAATACTTATTTTACTCACTGAACTGCAACTCGATTTTATAACTTTTGTATTATGTGTTTTTTCTGAATTTTTGGTTGACGTTCTGTCTCTATCATTTAAAATACACCTATGATAAAAAATGATAGACCCTTCCTTTCTTTGTAAGTGAGCAAACCTACGAAATCTGCAGTGTGGAAATCATTATTTTCCCCACTGTGTGATGGTTGCCATTTCTGCCTTTTTTTCTTATTTTGCAAATACTAGCTGCCTGATTATCATTCTGTTTTAATGGTTCACTCTTTTCTGAGTCTCTGACTCCCCATAAGCCTACAGAAGGAAAGTAGTATCTTTAGGAGGGCAGCAATGGCAGCCAACATGTTTTTTTCAGTACTAACTTCTTGGATTAGATCAGTAGGAGATGGCTAACAAGCTGCTGTACATGCAAATTATACCAAATTGAAATTTCATGTATATAATTAAAGAAATTATACAACATAAATTTACAGACTTAAACTTTCAAAAAACTTCTGATTGCCCAAAGAAATTTGATAGTTTTCCTGCAAGTATATTTAAAAAAAATTAAATGACATCGTTGCTGTCAATATGACAGAGACTCCAGGAAGGTGAAGCTCGGAACCAGGAACTGAGTCAGAGTGTCACTTCAGCCACCAGACCTTTGCTGCGACAAATCGAGAATCTGCAAGCGACCTTGGCAGCTCAGACAGTATCCTGGGAGAAACTGGAAAAGAATCTCTCTGATCGACTTGGTAAGAACAGATATAACCCTGTAAAAGAGTGATTACATTGTGACAGTGCTCACATAACCTGTAAAGAGAGCAGAACTGTGGATGAGACCCAGCAGGTCCACCCGCTACAGGCTGGCTCACTAAAAATACAGGGGGCAGGTTACAAAACCAGCCACCCTGTTTATAGAGAGAGGGCAGTGATGACCGGTTTGTATTACAATAAGCTCCAGCACATAGGAAAATTGAAGGAGGATTTATGCTGGATTACATTAAAACAATACCCGTCTCTTATTTATCCCTTAACCCCTTAGACCATTTTTAATTCTAAGACACCTCTCTTTGCCATAGCTGAATCCCAGACTTGGTTAGCATCAGCAGTGGAGAAGGAAAGAGCGTCTATTGAGGAGCTCCTGTCCATAAAGACACAAATATCTGCTATGGAATCTCAGAACAGTCTTCTGCGACAGGAAAAGGGCCGCTTGCAGGCTCAACTAGAAGTGGAGAAGTCCAGGCTATCAAAGATGGAGGAAGAGCACAGTAGGTAAGTACAGAGACCTGTTTCTAAAGTTTGATGTTAGCTGCTGCCAAAAGGAACCAGTAAGATTTCATGCTTCGTTTCTATAGTGCAGGTTAATGAACGAAAGCGGAAAGTGACTGTTATGAGGAATATGTAGGTGGCAATTGCTTGTTCCCATCCTTTGACTTTTTAGCTTTTTAAGTTACTGACCTGAACCTGGAAGTTGAAGGAGGGCGGATATACCACTTTTACTTGTAAAGCAGGCCACTGTGTCTTTTTCAAAGGTGAACTTTAAGTGTGCTGCTTTTGCCATGATGGGCACATTTTCATAGCATAGTTGCACTCTTTGACAGACTCACCTGCTTGTTTGCCTCTTCCAGAAATGACAGGTCACAGCTGTTCCTCACTGTCCCTCGTTGCTTCGTCCATCGCCCTCTTCTTCGGGTCTTTCTCCAAGTTCCTGTTGCTTCCTTTCAGCCATTGAGTGGTCACAAATGATGTTACTTTTGCACACATACACACATACAATCTATCAGTACCTCATCATCAGTGCTGTCCATCAGTGCCACCTATCGGTGCCCATCAGTGCTGCATATCAGTGGCGCCTATCAGTGCCCATCAATTCTACATACCATTGCCTATCAGTGTCAACTCATCAGTGCCCATCAGTGAAGGGGAAAACAAAATTTTATGACAGAAACTAAGAGAAACCCTTTACAATTTTTGAAAAAAAAAGTCTTTTTTAGTTTGTTTAGAAAGGAATTAAAAACCCCCGAGGTGATCAAATATCACCAAAAGAAAGCTCTATTTGTGGGAAGAAAATGATAAAAATTTAGTTTAGGTACGGTGTAGCATGACCGCGCAATTGTCATTCAAAATGTGACGGCGCTGAAAATTGTCCTGGGCAGGAATGGCCGAAAGTGCCTGGTATTGAAGTGGTTACGGAGGGGTGGGCTCCCTTCAGGCTCACCTGCCCTCTGCTTATCCATTATAATGCTTGTGCTTCCACTGTGGAGGCTCTCAAAATTTAGAGTTGGGACTATAGAAAACTGGGTGCCTTGACGGGGCTAACGCATGTATTTGCAATTGTGTGCAGACTAAACCCGTTTTTAACGCATATTGTTAGACAGGATAATTCAGTTGGTGGCAGGCTGGTCGGTAAGTTGAGCTTGGAAATTTCTTTGCTTTTGCATAATCTATTTTGGCCATTAATATGAATTAACGCTCAAGCGCTAAACACGTCTAGCGTTAATGGGTGTATAGCAGCATCAATTGTTTTTTTTCTGCCAAAACTCTGCTGCTCCTGGATGCACTGGCAGTGTGTTCTTCTTTTTTTTTTTTTTTTTTCCTTCCTCTATCACTAAAAGCCTATGTGTGCACGAACACATAGGCTAACATGCAGGGGAGTTTAGAAGCAAGAAAAAAAAAAACGCCAGAGGCCCCTAGAAGCAGCTGCAAAAACGTCCAGTGTGCATGAGGCCTTACACCCCTTTCACACTGAGTCAGTTTTAAGGCGTTTTTAGCGCCTGAAAGCCGCCTCCCATTCATTTCAGTGTAACTTTTCACACTGGGGCGGTGTGCTTGAGGGAAGTTAGGAAAAGTCCTGCAAGCAGCATCTTTGGGGTGGTTTGGAAGCGCTGTATACAGCGCTCCCAAAACGCCCTGCCCATTGAAATGAATGGGCAGCTCTTCCAAAGCGCTCGGTAGTGCCGCAAATTGGGTGTTTTTAATCCCTTCCTCGGCCGCTAGCGGGGGGGTTAAAGGTGCCCCGCTAGCAGCCAAATAGCGCAGCTTAAACAGCGATAAAGCGTCGCTAAAACGAGCGGCGCTTTACCGCCAATGCTCGGCGGCCCCTGTGTGCAGGGGCTCTTAGAGTAAAAGTAAACAAACAATTCCATTAATGTCGCTATTGCTTTTGCTTAGAGATCAAGACACTTGCAAGACACTTCCTTGTATCAAACACTAGATGGCAGTCATAGAACACGTTTAGCACAGCTACTCCCATGGACTGTATGCTTATATTCTTACTTTTGGTCAATACTTGCACACCAGAAACCTCTATAGGGACTGCAAGAATGCACATCACCTCCTACCATAAACTGTTATTTCATCTACAGAAACCAAGTGGAGCTTGAAAATCTAAAGATGGAGTACAAGAAGATGGTTGAAGAAGCCAGAAAAGAAAAGGTTTGATTGTAATTTATTTAGGTCTTGTTTCATCCTCTGCTTCTTTCCTGTCATGTATTTCATACTGAGGAGGTTGCCTTTCAGAATCTGCTGGCCAGTCAGTTGGAGATGGAGAAAATGAGGGTGGAGCAGGAGAAGAAGAAGGTCTTGTTGGCCCAGGAAGCTGTGAAAGAGAAGGTAGTGTGCACGTGTGTGTGTGTCACAAAATAAACGTCCAATAACAATTTTGTCCCCAGAGGTCATTGATGCTTAGATGCCCAGGCAAAATTGAGTCGCGTCCAGTAATTTTACAATAACTCTATAACTAAATTGCACACCTAAATAAATTTTATTTTATAAGGCTTTTATTTAGTATACTGTTTAACACCTCCCCACCCGGCGTATAGTACAATGACGGCTGAGCGGGAGCCCTGTTGTTCTGGGATTCACCCCCCCCACGTGGCGCGATCAGTCACCGACTGTGTCCACCAGACGCAGCCAATGACTGATCACTGTACCGGATCAGTCAACAAAAAAAAGTTTGTTTGCGCTGCTAAGAATAAAAATAAGCATAAAAAATAATTCCTATAAATATACAAACAAGATTCAGTGTTTAAAATCATAACATGGAAATGCATAACCGTGATCCTTCTAACAAAAACCCTACATGCAATAACAATTGTACTAAAGATATAAATATTAATAAAATATAGCGATAGAGAATTTAATGATTAGAGACGTGTTAAACTCAAGACAACAATAATAAATGTACCAAAAGGACAACAAATCCACCAAAAGAAAATAATAGTCCCCAAAAGTCCAAATCCAAGTGATTCAGTAGGTGTCTGTATTAAGGCTTGTTGTGGAAAATTTTATATTAATATATTGTCATAAGTCTCCCAGTGTGTGTTCAATCAGAGCCCGCTCTAATAGCTGACTGGGGCAGATCGACGCTGGCTGAGACCTGTTAGGTAGTGGAAAACTTCCTGGTGTTTGGAGAGAGGTATTTGCGGAGAGAGGGCATGTCCACCAGCAAAAGGGCCCCTGTGCAATGCACAGAACGATCGTCTGGTGGGGATGCGTTCACTCTGCAAAGACATTATCGGTTTAGAGGTGTTTTGCTCTTGTCACCCCTGGTGTGCCTGATCAACATGTTTGGGGTGCCATGACGTACACCTGCAGATAATCTCCCATGCACAAGGAACTTTAGTCATCGTCATTTAGTATATAGTATCATGTCCTGTAGTCATTGTTCATTGGTTGTTTTGTGTTCTGTTGTTAAATCCTTATATGGTCACTCACATCCTGTGAGGTCATATCCGGTGAGGCTGAGGTCATATCCTGCGAAGGGAGCGATTGGCTGTTGGGGCCAGGGCTTCCTGTTTGTGATTGTTTTTGTGGTCTTTTGAATGAAGGAGGCAGACAGAGCTGTAAGGCCAGTCTTGCTGAGATGAGAATGTAAGAAGGATGTGTTTTGTCTATTTGTGAGCATGAGGCACACACACACACCAGAGGATGAGCACCAGAGGAGAGACATATGATCAAAAGGTGAGATGGCATTTGTATCATTAGACAAAATTGTTATTATGATTAGAAACAGGAGATTTGGCTGTGTGCAGCCAAATTTCGCTAACGGGCTCTACTAAGGCTCTTCACCCTCCATAAACTTTGTGCTCCACCGCAAAAATCAAAACGTTCCTCCACCAGCTACCTTGGTTGCTCACCTTGTAAGTGGACCCATATAGAAGTACAGGTCAATAATGCTTTTGAGGTATAAAACGACAGCAGTTGGTACATAATCACACACACTCTAGACCAGTGATGGCGAACCTTGGCACCCCAGATGTTTTGGAACTACTTTTCCCATGATGCTCAGAGTGCATGCGCATCATGGGAAATGTAGTTCCAAAACATCTGGGGTGCCAAGGTTCACCATCACTGCTCTAGCCCTTCATCTAAGTACATATAAAATAAACAGGTACTGTTTAGATATTAAAAACATATGCATATTACAATCTTGTGATCCACCTAACCTTGCTAGACAAATAGCACTAACAGGGTGGCAACACATTTCACGAGTATTGAACAAGGTATATTAAACTCATTGCGATGCCAAATACCAATGTGGGTCACTAGTATGCAGCAGTTCTTAGCACAGGGCTTTGGCACTGGAAAAAAAGTGTTACCCAACATGCACTGACTGACTAACCTATTTCTCAAAGGGACACCTTACTGGGAGAATATGGAGGTGTCTGTTGCTAACCTACCTTCTACTAATGCTAATTGTGTGGATCTAATGCTAATCCAATGGCCTCAGTACTTCCAGGCACAGACCCAGAGCAAGCATGCCAGTCAGGAGTTCTGAATTTTACTGTGACTTTCTAGTCGGCATGCTCCAAAACTGCAACTCAGAAAGTACTGAAGCCAAAGACTGACAAATGGCTAGTGTTCTTCCCCTATAATTACATCTTCAGTGATAATAGCGCTCAAGATGCCACTTTAGCAGCACACCCTAAATGTGCATGATGAATTAGGGCCAGTATCTTCTACTATATGTGTTTGATAAAAAATAAATTTTTATTTAACCAACATGTTGTGTTTTTTTTTTTTTTTTTTTTTTTTAAAGGAACGTAAATCCTATGGATTGTCTTCAGCAGAACCGGGCACTTCCACTCCTACACTGTCCAGATCCAGCTCTGTTAGTGGGGCGGATCTGACTGGTCTGCAGACATCTCTTCTGGCACAGGTAAGCAGAGCTGCATCATGCTTTTTTTGTTTTTTTGTTCTGCCTAATCTGTTCTGTATATATCCGAATTAAAGTCTAAGACCTTTCTTTTTATAGTCCCGCATCCCACATGTTAATGTTTGTGACTGATTTTTTGCATGGAAATGCTTTTAAAACCCTTTCTCTTACAAACCCTTATTTTAACAAAAATAAAGGCAATACGGTGCTACTCCGCACCAATAAAGTATTAGTGCAAAACACCCTATACAAAATGATTACATAAGGTGGCAAAAAACCTCAAAAATAGTATCCGTGTGAATACAATGTGTAAAAAAAAAAAAAAACACAACACAAAAACTGTCCCGTGAGACCACACAAATATTTAAAAAATTATAAATCCCCCCCCCACACAGGTTAAATATGCTGTAAACCAGTGTATGTGATATGTGCAATAATTTTGTCATCCCTATGGATACTACAGAGATATAAAGCCTAAATGTAAAGCAAAAACTCCAAAAAAAAAAAAAACAGCAGTGTGCACAAAAAATGCAATAATAACAATAATGGTGTTGCCCTCTGCAAAATATTGAAATTAACCATAAAATGCAATGAAATGAATGCAAACCAAACGCATACAAGTATTACAGTATTATGAGGGAAAACCTCCTAAATACTTACACATACGTTGCTATTGCAAAAGTTGTATAACATAAGTGACACCTTTCTGGTGGTTAGCAAAACTCAAAATAAATTTTAATAAATGTCCATACATATATCCTGTAAATCTGTGCAACTGTTCACATATATAAAGTGTGTGCTTGATGAGTGCACTTCTCCTTTAAAACACATGCAGTGACTGGATGCTGTTTAAAACACCCCGTGAATCCTTCACCAATAAAGATTGTAGCTCACCTCAAAGATTGGATTTAATAAATAAAGGTCTAATGCACATCGCCCTTTTTTGAGTTGGGACCAAATTATATCCTGAAATTCCGCCACTGAGTACTTCACTAGGATGAGGCTCGGAAGGTCAGCTGGTGTATATAAATCCATTCCTTAAAGGTTAGGTACATGTGCTCAAAGGAACATGAAAGGAACCATCATCCCACAAAACAACCAAAAAAACTAGCAAAAGATTTATTAATAGCTTTTAAAATACACTCATGGTTTGGTACGCCCACCGCTCCCTCCTCACTGGCTGTGATTGACAGCACCAGGGGGCAATGAGGAGGCAGAGACTAGGGAGAGCTTCATCTGTCTTGCACATTGCTGGATCAAGCTCGGGCTCAGGTAAGTATAAGGTGGGGCTGAGAGGGGAGCTGCACACCTGAAGGTTTTTTACCTTCATGCATATAATTCTTTCGAACCACTTTAACTTTGATGCTTGTTGGACTGCACGGATTACCTACAGTGCCTTGAAAAAAGTAATCATACCCCTTGAAATTTTCCACAATTTGTCATGTTACAACCAAAAACGTAAATGTAATTTATTGGGATTTTATGTGATAGACCAACACAAAGTGGCACATAATTGTGAAGTTGAAGGAAAATGATAAATTGTTTTCAAATATATATTGATAAATGGTTTAATTTTTACAAATAAATATGTGAAAAGTGTAGCGTGCATTTGTATTCGGCTTCCCTGAGTCAATACTTTTTAGAATCACCTTTCGCTGCAATTACAGCTGCAAGTCTTTTTTTGGTTTATGTTTCACCTGCTTTCCAGCTGACTGGAAATTGCATATCTCGAGAACACCACCCAACGCTGTTTCGTCAGCCCACGTCTGATGTCATCAGGGATCCCCTGATGACGTCAGACAGTGGCCTGACAAAGCGGCGTTGAGTGGTGTTTTTGAGATGTGTAATTTCCGGTCAGCTGGAACGCAGGTGGAGCTCAAACCGGCGTTCTTTATGCTATATATATGCTGATCTTTTGCTTCCTAGATGTAAGTGCAATATAACCTTTTTTAAATAAATGATTTTTAATAGTACACTATGAGAGCGTTCTTCCCTCTCCTTCTCGATCTCTATCTCTATCTGGCATCATTGGAGTTTTGGACAGAGTATTTATCTGCATATTGAATGGATGTCAGCGGCGACTTGGATTCTTTTTCTGTGATGTCCTGGGTTTTCTTCCTTCTATGTGCCTTTTGACTTCCTGTAATAGGGATCAAATAAGTCTTGAGTGCGTAGTGTGTCTGCATGCTGGTGGAATAGGAAACTTTCCTATACACACAAAGGACATTCTTTGCACTTGGGATTTGCGATATATTATGGAATTCACAATAATTCACTTAATATAATAGGAGACACTTATATTGTATTTGTAAACACCACTGTGGTGATGTTTAATGTACGATTTATAGGAGCGAGGTTACTTTGATTGTATTTATTTCTTTTAGCAATGGCTTTCTTCTTGCCACTCTTCTATAAAGACCAGATTTGTGGAGTGCACAACTAATAGTTGTCCTGTGAACAGATTCTCCCACCTGAGCTGTGGATCTCTGCAGCTCCTCCAGAGTTACCATGGGCCTCTTGGCTGCTTCTATGATTAATGCCCTCCTTGCCTGGCCTGTCAGTTTTTAGGTGGACGGCCATGTCTTGGTAGGTTTGCAGTTGTGCCATACTCTTTCCATTTTCAGATGATGGATTGAACAGTGCTCCGTGAGATATTCAAAGCTTGGGATATTTTTTTTATAATGTAACCCTGCTTTAAACTTCTCCACAACTTTATCCCTGACCTGTCTGGTGTGTTCCTTGGCCTTCATGATGCTGTTTGTTCACTACGGTTCTCTAACAAACCTCTGAGGGCTTCACAGAACAGCTGTATTTATACTGAGATTAAATTACACACAGGTGGACTCTATTTACTAATTAGGTGACTTCTGAAGAAAGTTTGTTCCACTTGATTTCAGTTAGGTATATCAGAGTAAAGGGGGCTAAATACAAAATCACGCCACACTTTTCACATATTTATTTGTAAAAAAATTTGAAAACCATTTATCATTTTCCTTCCACTTCACAATTATGTGCCGCTGTGTGTTGGTCTGTCACATAAAATCACAATAAAATACATTTGTTATTGGTTGTAACATGACAAAATGTGGAAAATCTCAAGGGGTATGAATACTTTTTCAAGGCACTGTATTCATCCACATGTCTAAGGCCTGATGTCATTTCACTGATAGTGTTTGGCTTCATACATAGTTTGAGCTTTTCCTTATGTACACTTAGGACAATCCTCTATATTTATCTCTGCTTGTCTTTATCGCTTTTGCTATCTTGATGCTTTAATCTCTGTTCATGTTTTCTTTTTTGCATAAACCCAGGATGAGGCTCATGATCACCTCTATGGATCAATGACAATGTCCATCAGTGGTACAAACCTCTATGAAGCTGTGAGGATGGGCGCCGGCTCCAGCGTCATTGAAAATTTACAGTCTCAACTAAAACTGCGGGAAGGGGAGCTTGTCCAGCTTCAGGTAACAGATTTTCCAGGACTATAAGCAGACTTTAGGAAAATATATCTGTGTTTGGACTGAAAACACAGTGCCTCTGCTGCACTGAGCTTCCAACAAGTGTTGTCAGCATGCTGGACTTAAAAACTCTGCCTAGGTCTGAATTACCCTTAGTATTTTATCGCTCACAGATACTAGTGAAAATATTTTGTGGAATGGAATTTAGTCATCCCTTGGTATAGCTAGGCTTTCCCTTCAAGTCCTGGTTCACAGCTATGCATTTTTTTGTGCGTTTTTCAGTTTTGCAGAAACACACTACAGTCCATTTAACATGGTTTCCTATGGGTCACATTCACATCTGTGCATTTTATGGAAAGGGCCAGGGACTTTTTAATGTTTTTTGGTTCGATAGACTTCAATGGATCAAAAACGTGTATTGAAACATGCACCTGGAATATGCAAACTGCAGCCTGCATAGGTGTGAACCAGGCCTAAAGCCCCATATACATGGGCCAAATGTAGGGAGACAAGGACCGGTTAAAAAAAAAAAAAACTGCCGACATATGGCCCGTGTGTATGTCGGTCTGTCTTCTGTCAGATGTGCGTGTTGGAAAACTAGCAGCCGACCGACTCCTGATAAGCGGTCTCAGCCAATGGCAGAGTGCGCTGATCGGAGTGTCCATCCCCCTGGCAGAACACAACAGCTCAGTGGGGGGGAGAGATCGCTGAACTAACCTTGCATGGTTAGTAGTGCGGCTCCGACCGGAGCTTTCCTTTTTTTTTTTTTTTTTTTTTTTTTTTCGTGCAACCCATAGGATTGCATGGAAAAAAACTGTATTGTGTACCTGGCTTTATTTGTAAAACTTCTGTTTTTTGATTTTGATTTGCAATTTTTTTTATAGAACTGCAAGATTGTCTCCATACAGCTAAAACTTAAATGAGATGCTAAGACATCTGCCTGGCCTCACTGTGATTTCCTGAATCAAATATTTTTCTGAATGAGAAGCAGCCCTGCTCTGATATGCAGCTAGTTCTGCTGCTAATTTACTTGATAAATCTCCTTCAAGATATTTTTCAGTACATGTGACTTACTGTAGTTCAACAACAATAGTGGCTTACTGTAATGTTTTCACTTCCAGCTTGAAATCGGAAACTTAGAAAAAACTCGCTCAATACTTGCTGAAGAAGTTGTTAAGTTGAACAATTTAAATGAGGAGCTGGAAGAAAAGGTGAAAGAGATTCCAAAACTGCGGGCTCAGATGAAGGTAGGTAGACATGGATTTGTGAGTAACATATTAAGTGCTCTGATTTCTGACTGAGGGATAGTCCATTCTGACCTGCAGCTGAGTTGTTGCTGTATTATGTAGCAAGGATCTCTTATCCCACGTCTTCATTTTCGCTTGGGCATAAACCCTTACCTTACATTTTAGTACCACACTCCCTGTATGTCTGGTGTGAATTCTAAGTATTTTTCACAAGCAGGTTACCAGTCCCTAGATGTAATGGATGCATTTGTTTACTTCTATTTTAGGCTCTTTCTCCCTCTTTATTGCCACCTGGTGGCATTAACACACCTCAGCTGATGTGTAAACAGTGCTGCCAACGTGTGACATGAAGCGAGAGGGTTAAAGGATTTTTCAGGTCACCAGTCCTTAGGCTGCATTCACACTACAGCGTTTTGAATCATGGGCAGATTTGCCACGAATCTGCCCACGATTTGACAGCGCTGAGGTGTGAATGACAAAACGTAGGACTGGGATTCGAGATGCCATTCATTTGCGTCCAGCGATGTGGGTTGGCACGATTGCAGTGCGATTTTATCACACCAGTCCCGCACCGCAATTTGAGGTGTTATTCAAATGAATGGCATCTCGTTTTCATTCACACCTCATCGCGGGCAGATTTGCGGCAAATCTGCCCGCGATTCAAAACATTGTAGTGTGAATGCAGCCTTAGATGCAGTGGCTGTGTTTTCATTACATTTTGTGCAAGTACAGAAAATAACTGTTCATGCTAGATATTCTTGTAACTTCCTGCAACCCGTGGTTACAGGAAAGAAATTTGCTCCGTGTATGCCCGGCCTAAGTGTAGTTTCTGTCTGCTGCTTCATTCCCCTGATATCAGCATAGAGTCACTTCTGACAAGTTTTTCTGACACCAAGAAAAAAATGGTGACGGGAAGAGCACAGCCTGTGATTGACAGCCTCAGCTCTGTATATGTGTGTTGTGTGAAGGGGGTGTGTCCCTTCCCTCCAATCAGCCCTCAGAGCTCTTCAAACCAATTTCAGCTCGCTGCCCTATATATATATATATAAAGGGTTTACAACCACTTTAACTGACCATCTGTGTACTTTCATGTTTTCAGGCCACTCCGGTCTGGTCACATGATATACCCTGTGTACAGGCTGCCAGAGAGAGCTTTCGACAATGGCTGGAATGCTTAGGAGCGGTGATGTCACCCATAAGCTTACTATGGCCCATCCTTTGTTGGCAATCTCCTCTCCCCTGAAGCTGCCACAAGCTGACACAGGGGAGCCGGATCACGTGACTGGACCAGAGCGGCCTGAAAATCGGTATACGGATCTTTACAGAAACCTACAGATCTATACTGATCTTTCTTCCACAGGTTAGGTAGTATAGGTGTTGGGTGGGAGCAGTTATAGGATTAGCTGGTATATCTTGGAATAATACTTCAAGTGCCAGCACAGTAATCTTATGTCTCTTGTTACAGGACTTGGACCAGAGATACAACACCATACTGCAGATGTACGGTGAGAAGGCCGAGGAGGCAGAAGAACTGCGTCTGGATTTAGAAGATGTAAAAAATATGTATAAGACTCAAATCGATGAACTTTTACAGCAAAGGATGAATTGATTTTTCTGAAATTAAAACTAACAAAAATCCACGTTAGTAGGCTGACAAATCTAACTGGGAATATGTTTAATATGTAATTACCTTGTAAAAATAATTAGTGTACATTAGGAAAGTTTTATTCTCCGCATGTTTATATTGACCTTCTGCCTTGTAGCTATTGCTTAGAGCAGTGTTTTCTCAAATGCGGTCCTCAAGGTGCCCCAACAGGTCATGTTTTCAGGATTTCCCTCAAATGAAACGGCTATGGTAATTACTAAGGAAGTCAAACTGATCGAATCACCTGTGCAAAATAATGGTAAGCCTGAAAACATGACCTGTTGGGGTGCCTTGTGGAATGGAGTTGAGAAACACTAGCTTAGAGAGCAGCTCCCTGTAGAACGGATTTCTCTGCTTTGGGTGCAGTGGGGTGGGGTGTGATCTCCACCCAGATCTTCTTTGTTGGTCAGCAGGGAAATTCCCCTCACACCTGGCATCGCCTTGACAGTATGCGAGTACAGCTTAGTAGCCGAGCTATTTGTGTTACTGGCCTGTCGCCATATATTCCTATAGAGCACCCACTAGGGGGCGGACTTGGCCTTCCAAATGCTGAGGCAGGGACCTAGACCAGAACTAAAAACCCGTTGGGGCCAGAGTTTGCTCCATACCACCCAAAATAGAGAAATTTGGTTTATCGAGGAGGGGGTTGCTCTTTCAGTTAAATTATTTGTGTAATATTTAAATTTACTTTGGGTCCAGCAAGATATTTTTTTTATAAAAAAGATTGGTTAAACTAATTGCTTATATTTTATTGACCATAAATAATGTTTTTGCTTGGCGAAAGTATCTACAGTTCCCTTGTAAATGTATAGACCAGGCCGATTTAATATTACTTTTATTTTATTTTTTATTTTCTATCCGCATCACTTGCACTCTGAGGGTCCATGCACACTGGGCTTAAAAAAAAAATGCTGCTACTACAGGAGGTTTTTGTGTTTTGCCTGTAGAAGCAGCTTAGTGTTACTCTTTGTCCATGCACATTAGGATATTTACAGTCATATTTTAAGCTCAGCATTTAGAGGCAGAAAAAAAACTCCTATTGGTTTGCGTTTTTGAGAGGAGTTTTCTGGCAGAAAAAACGCTAAACACTCCTAAATGCATGTACAAAAATGCTCTATGTGAGCGATTTTTCTCTGCCAAAGCCCAGTGTGCATGAGCCCTTATTTCCAAAGACCACAGTCATCTTAGTGTTGAATTGGTAACTTATTTATGAGAAATCAAAGCAAAAGAGCATTTATTTTCTGTTGAAACTTACAAACTGGTGTAAAGCTGAAACCACAAACATGGTAAAATATCTCTCAAGAGAAATAAAAAAAAAGATTTGAAAATAAGAATCATTGCGTATTGTGACTGTTTACTCTATTTGCATCACACTGAATCAGTAGTTTATTTTTCGTTGTATATAGATGTGATATACTATAAGGCTGGACATGCATGCTTACACACTGGGCTAAATAAGAGAAATCAATTGATTTCCCCCATCCATACTAAACAGGAATCTCCACTGCTGGCTGTTGTACTCAAGAGGCGGCAGCACTTGCGACAGCCAGAATATCAGAACAGCAGCTGCATTTTGATACAGGATTTAATCACTGTTTGGCCATCAGTTTTCCAACTGCTTCCTTTGATTTTGAAATTGACTTTTTCCAAACCAAGTGGTGACAGCAGGGCTATCCGTGCCTGAATCAACCAAAATTCCAGCCGTGTACTTCCAGCCTAAAACTCCAGTATAACCTTTTTGTTAGTGTTGGATAGAGTAGGGACAGTTTTGTTCCTGTTACATATGTTGAATGCTGTGTGTGTCTCTGTTTTGATTTCTTCTCATTTCCTGCGTAGTCACCTGGGCAGGAAGTGATACCAACAGTGAGACACAGAGTTAAAAGAAAGAAGTTTCCTCAACAGTGATACAGACAACTTTAAATGCCGAACATGTGAACAAGACCATCCCCACTCAGATAGATGGGGTTCCACTTGTACTGCGGAAATATGGAGACTACTATTGCTGATCTTCTGAAGGTCCTAAACCATTTAAATGGGAATTTAAACTCTACCAATGGCAGCTAGATTAATTCCTACCTACCATTTCTAGTAAGAAAAACATCCAGTTTAAATTTCCTTGTATTATTGCCCATTGCCAGCTCCTTTGCCAGAAATTCTCCTAGTGGAAAATGCTTGCAAAAATCGTTTCACCAGATTTCCCTAGAAACAGGAGGTAAACAGATGCCACATTTAACCGCTTCAGCCCCAGCCCTGACCAGAGCACTTTTTGCGATTTGGCACTGCGCCGCTTTAACAGACAATTGCGCGGTCATCTGACGTTGCACCCAAACAAAATTGTTGTCCTTTTTTTCCCAGAAATAGAGCTTTCTTTTGGTGGTATTTGATCACCTCTGCAGTTTTTTTATTTTTTGTGCAATAAACAAAAAAAGAGCGACAATTTTAGAAAAAAAAAAAACGCAATATTTTTTACTATAATCAATGTTCCCCAAAAATATATAAAAAAGACCATTTTTTTTCCTCAGTTTAGGCCGATATGTATTCTTCTACATATTTTTGGTAAAAAAAATCGCAATAAGCGTATATTGATTGGTTTGCGCAAAAGTTATAGTGTCTACAAAATAGGGGAGAGTTTTATGGCATTTTTATTATTTTTTTTTTTTTTTTTTACTAGTAATAACGGCGATCTGCGGTTTTTATCGGGACTGCGACATTATGGCGGACCCATCGGACAATTTTGACACATTTTTGGGACCGTTGGCATTTTATACAGCAGTGCTATAAAAATGCATTGATTACTGTAAAAATGTCACTGGCAGGGAAGGGGTTAACACTAGGGGGCGATCAAGGGGTTAATTGTGTTCCCTGGGAGGAGATTCTAACTGAAGGACGTGGGGATTGTGTAGGGGAGATGACAGATCGCTGCTCATACTCTGTATTAACAGACTATCTGTCTCTTCTCCCCTCAGAGAACCGGAAACTGTGTGTTTACACAAAGAGATCCCCGGTTCTCCTTGTGTCAGCCGCGATCGCGGGAGCCTGGCGGTGATCGCGACCGCCGGGCACTCGCATCGACTGCGGGGTCAAGGAGCGGTGCGCACACCCCTAGTGGCCACAGGGAGAAGCAACGTTGCATAACGTTGTTTCGCCCAGCCGTGCCATTCTGCCGCAGTGCAACTGCGGCGGCTGGTTGGCAAGTGGTTAAAAAATTATTTCTGTTTTCTCCACTGAGGGACACAGGAAGTCTTAAAGCTTTGGATTATACTGCCATTTATAGGAGAATTGGAGACAGGCCAAAAAAAAAAAAAAAATTAGTCCAGCCCAGGATATAACCTACTACCAGCATGCCTCAGTTTTTTGCTACCATCCTCGGATGATGCGTCTCCTTTTTATTTTTTCCAGCTCTGCTGTTTTAAAACCTAATCTATAATTTTACAGCTATTTTTACCTTCTTTTTTTTTTTTTAATTCCTCTATCAGGCGCAGTCATCCTCAGAATGGCATCTGGATCCTGCTGGAATTGACATTGTGGGGTTGGCCTGAAAGGGACCTTCAGGCACAAGGTTCCATCTGGGGCAATTTTTAGATGTAGTTCTGGTTAAAGAGGAGCTCCAGGCTCCCCCCCAAAAAAATTCAAAGTCAGCAGCTATAAACACTGTAGCTGTTGACTTCTTTAATATTAGAGCACTTACCTGTCAGGGCAGAGGTGTCCTCACCCGAGCCGATTCTTCAATCGGCAATCATGTGCTTGCACCGCCCTCTTGACTAAGAGAGACCGGCAGTGAAGCTTTGTGGCTTCACAGCTGGTTTCCTACTGCGCATTTTGCCAAGTGTGCTGTGCTTTGTGAATGGGCCACAGTCTTCTAGGACCTGTGAAGTGTCCCAGAAGGCTGTGGGGAAGGAGAGGGGCTGAAGTAAAGGTAGTTCTGGTATAATATTTGCTAGAAAATTTTTATGATAAGTACATTTTAATATAAATAATTATAAATTAATATAAATATTAAATATGTTGTATATATTGTATTTTTAATTATTTATTAGAGAAATTTTCTAGCAAATATTATACCACACTGGTTTAAAGATTACCACAATCATTCTTCAGCTATCATTCTGCCTATCATTGGGTTATCATACATATATGTTTTAATTCATGGTTTTTGTTGAACTTTGTTTCAGCCCTGATGAAAAGGGTTTTTTGGCCCCTGAAACGCATTGACTAACGCTTGTCTTCCTGCATCAAATTATTATTGGTGTAAAATGTTATGGACTCCTAAGATAAACATTTTGGCGATCTGTTCTTAGTTTTCATGTAGATTACTCAATCCGGGTGGCCCTGTTCCTTTAGAGCAGGGATATGCAATTAGCGGACCTCCAGCTGTTGCAAAACTACAAGTCCCATCATGCCTCTGCCTCTGGGTGTCATGCTTGTGGCTGTCAGAATCTTGCTATGCCTCATGGGACTTGTAGTTCTGCAACAGCTGGAGGTCCGCTAATTGCATATCCTTGCTTTAGAGGACCCCTTGCTTTGTTGAGTTGCCAGGGTTATTTCACCAAATGCCACCATTACAGTTATTTTGACGGATGACAGATCGGAATTCAGCACCTCATATCTAACTTTTCTTGACTTTTACCTTACCCAGGCCATTGTCCGGCTCTGGGTTATCAAAAGGATATTTTCATCCATTGGATGTGTTTTGGGCTGAGGAAAGACTGATTACCTTTTTGCTATTCCAGATGGGTCCAGGAAGGGTGTCCAAGCTTCTTCCTCCACCATTTAAAATTGACGTGGACAGACCGTGGCTTATGGTTCAGGCTTGTGGTTTTCCTGCTAAGGCTCACTTTATTTATTAGGGCTTTGAGCACCTCTTGGACTTCTCTGCATTCGGCTATTCACACATTTTTCATGTTCTACATGGTGGGCAATTCTACCTCATCAGATGCCAGCTTCTGTTGTAAGGTTCTTTAGGTGAATGCTGCAAGCATTCCCCAATTCTTGTTGCAGCATTGAGCCTATTGTCAATTGTTTGCTGTTGCAGTTGGAATGCTTTTGCACATTCTTCCAGTATCCCTTGATAGATCAGAAATAAGAACTTTTGTACTCCCACCCTCTGGTTGACATGCCACTGGTACTGCTTTTTTATAGAGCACAGAGTCAGAGGGGTTGTGCTTTGTGTTGGCCTATGTTTTTTTTGTTTTCCAGTGTCTGGTCCTACTGTAGGTGGCAGTATAACTCAAAGGTTAAAGATTTCTTGTCAAAGGATTACAAGACAAGGAGTTTGTGATTTATGTACATAAAAACTGAAAATTTTATCAAATATCGTAATTTTCGTTTCCTGTCATCAATTTATGGCAGCACACATGTGGTAGTAGCCCTACTGCCGCCCACACGACCAGTGCACAGCTATAAAGAGTTAGTGTTCCTAAACCCAGGACGCTGCATTCACTATATCTGGTCTCCCACAGTACACAGAAAATGGAAATGCAATTATTTTAGTAAATATAAACTGCTAAATACCTTTTCTCATCAGCAGTGTATATATATATAGCAGTCTTATAACTTCTATGAGTAACTGGTTAAAGATTGTAGGAGGAGTTTTCATTCTCCTCTGACTGTCCTATGAGGCCACAGGACCCCTGACCCTCTGTCTGGACCATGCTGATTGGCCCCGTGCTGATCACATACACTCTCCCAAGAAAAAAGAAAAACTCTAGCAATACTCACCAAACTGAACATTTGCAGAGTGCCCCCAAGGCTCTGTACTTTCAGCAGATGGATTGGGGACTGTGGAAGGAAAGATCAGGTAAGACAGGCTCAAACATCCATTTTACACAATGTGGAGGATTAACCCCTGAGTATAACATGCATGCTTTACTGCAAACTGATTTTACTGTTGTGGGTTTAGTAACACTTTAATGCCCACACAGCAGCCCTTTCCTGTACATCACTAGGAACAAACAAAAGTGACTAAGGTACCGCCTTCCTGCTAAAGTTTGCTGTAGTAATGACAACTGAGCCCATCAGTAGTATTGAAGCCATAAAAGATGTCTCTGTGTAAGGTGTCCACAATGTTCAGATGCTGCTGATCAAGTGTGCAGCAATTACTTCTGGTGGCTGCAGCCAGCCCTGGTTCACACAGGTGCTGCTTTGAAATCAAGCTATTTCAGCGTGATTTCAAACCGGTAGACCAGTGTGATTTGCACCTCCGATTTCATTGCGACTTCATTTAACAGAAGTCTATGCATGCAAGTCACAATGAAATCTGCAAAAAGCAGTGCATGAACATTTTTCTGAGTCCTGGCAGTTTGGACAGTTACATTGCCAACAATGGGGTGTGACCTGTCCTGCAACAGGGGCTAAATGTTAGGAATTACAAGGTGAGTGTACTAGCCTTGTTGGTTTTTTAAGGAACTAGGTATACTACCTTAATGACTGTTGATTGCAGGTGTGCTATCTTTGATCTGGATGTTATGAGGGAGTACTAGCCAAAGCTTTTTTGGGTTTACCTCTCCTATGGATCACAGGAGTGCATTCGTTCTGCATTCCTGTGACCTGTCACTCAGCCAGTCCAGGCTCGGGAAAGAACCCAACTCTACAATCAGGATCCACCCAGATGCATAGACCGGCAGCTGGCTCAGCCTCTCAGCATATCGCTGAGAGCCTTTGCCAGCCCCTCCTGCCTCCTCCACAGCTCATTGGAGCGATAGAGCCGGTGGGGGGAACTGAGCGATCAGCTGCTAGGCAAGTATGATTTTCTCTTCTCTTTTTAACCGAAGGCTGGTCAAATTGATCGTACTTTGTGATAGCCGCACCTTGATACAGCTACAACAGCTCAAAGAGCCTGCCCAAGGATTCTTATGCCAGAAGCTGGCTTCAGATGAGGTTGAATGTCCACTTGGTAGAAAGAAAAACAATTGAGCCCCATCCACACCAATATCCAAATCCCCAGGACAAGCCCCTGGGGAGAATCCCCTACTTCAAGGAGGCACGCCCTAAAAGCCTGACCCCTAAACTCAGTTATCAGTGCAAACAAAAAGGCCACAACAGACAGTACCCAACCGCTTCTGTTGAAAGGGCAATACTATAGCTACAATCATCTCAAGCCCCTGGTAGAACATAGAGAAAGTGAGTATAGAAGCCAAGATAGCTTTGCAGATCTGAGAATATTCCTTTTATCCCTTGCAATTCTATAGTCATTTTGGTTGGTGATGCTCTGAAAGTGATGCAATGCAAATACCGAGTATTAGTCACAAACTTGATAGTTTCCAGAGTGAGCTCTCTTCACCCTTAGGGGCAATGTATCAACGTATGATCTAATTTTACCACCCCTTGCATGGAAGATAACAGATATGAAGGTATCAGATAGTACTGGGTGGTGGCTGACTGGTAACATGCGATCACATAAAAATGCCCTTTATAGTGAAAAGGGGACCTTCTAATCAGCAGGGAATCTTGGCCTCTTATGCAAATGTTTTCCAAAGGGATTTGTTATTTTTGTAATAAGCATCTTCTTCATTTCCCATAGTCAGTGTAATCCGTACACTACAATGGAGAAAATAATTATTTGATCCTCTGCAGATTTAGTATGTTTGCCCACTTACAAAGAAATAAAGGGTCTATAATTTTTATCATAGGTGTATCTAAATTGGTAGAGACCGAATATCAACTAAAATCCAGAAAAAACATAGAAATGTTATAAATTGAGTTGCAGTTCAGTGAGTAAAATAAGTATTTCATCTCCAAGCAAAACATGACTTAGTACTTGGTGGAGTAACCCTTGATGGCAAGCACAGAGGTAAGACATTGCTTGTAGTTGGTGACCAGGTTTGCACACATCTCAGGAGGAATTTTAGTCCACTCCTCTCTACAGATCTTCTCTAAATCCTTAAAGTGGAGTTCCAGGCTTTTTTCAGTTTATTTAAACAGACATCCCAAAACTCATTTCAGGGAGGTGGCAAGCTCATTTCAGGGAGGTCACGCTCCGTGCCGACAACCCCCCCCCCTCCCCCCATTCATAATAAAATAATACTTTAAAAGATATTGTTGTGTCACACTCACCAACAATGCACCCTCACTGTGCCTATTTGCAGCCTCACTGTGCCCATCAATGCAGCCTCACTTTGCTCATCTGCAGCTTCATCAGTACCAACAATGCAGCCTCATTGTGCCCATTTGCAGCCTCATCAGTGCAAACACTGCAGCCTCGTCAGTGCCCATCAATGCAGCCTCAGTGTCAACAATGCAGCCTCACTGTGCCCATCTGTATCCTCATCAGTGCCCATCTGCAGCCTCACTGTGCCAACAATGCAGCCTCACTGTGCCCATCTGTATCCTCATCAGTGCCCATCTGCAGCCGCACCAGTACCTTGATTACACACAGCGGGTGTCTCCCGCTGTGTCATGCAGCTGCAGTCTTAACTGTTCAGTGGCCGTCCACTGTCACAAAGCCAGGCCTCCTCATCCAGGATAGACTGTCAACTAAACACTGATACAATGCAGGGAAATTTAATCAGTGTTTCGTCTATCATGGATGAGGAGGCGGGGCTTTGTTACAGTGGATGGCCGCTGAACAGTTATGACTGCAACTGCATGACACAGCGGAAGACACCCGCTGTTTGTGATTACTCCAGGCTGAGTGGCAGTGCAGGCTCAGCTGGGAGATTGTGCCACACACACGGGTGTCCGTGAGCCTGCCGTCAAATCCGGGAGTATCCCATGAGTCGCGGGAGACTTGAGATGTCTGTTAAAAGTCAGCAGCTACAGTATAGCTGCTGACTTTTAATAAACAGACACTCTCCTGTCCTACGATCCAGCGATGCAGCCACCCGAAGCCTCGCTCCTCTCTCCCTCCTCTCTGCGGTGCCGCCTTAGAAACTGTGGGCACCCAGCTATGACAGCTTGTGGCTTCACGGCCGGGCGTGCACTGCGCAAGTCGCGCTGCGCTCTATGAGTGGACAGGCAATCTTCTGGGACCTGTCTCGTGACCCAGAAGATTGCCGAGAGGGAGGGGCCACCTAAGGGGAGAGGAGGAGTTGCCTAGGCAGCCTGAAGTCGGAAGTGGGACAGGAAGTCCCTCTCAAAACTAGGCACCCATTCCCCCCCCCCCCAAAAAATGGCCAAATGTGACATTTAAAGGGGCAAGGAGTGCTTAAAGAGAAAGTTCCACTTTTGGGTGGAACTCTGATTTAAGGTTTCTTGGCTGTCGCTTGGCAACTCAAAATTTCAGCTCCCTCCATAAATGTTCTATAGGATTTAGGGCTGGAGACTGGCTAGGCCAATGGCGCTATGTTTTGAGTCATTGTCATGCTGGAAGACCCATCCATGACCCATCTTCAGTGTTCTGGCTGAGGGAAGAAGGTTCTCAAAATTTTACAATATATGGCCCATCCCTTTAGCAGAGAAATAGCCCCAAAGCCTAATGTTTCCACCTCCATGCTTGACTGTAGGGATGGTGTTCTTGGGGTCGTAGTCAGCATTTTTCTTCCTCCAAACACAGTGAGTCGAATTAATGCTGCAGGGGATCAAATAGTTATTTTCCCTACTGTATAGCAGGCACAGTGGATTACACATCAGCATAGCCAAATCCCATTATGTTGAGTTAAAAAGGGACAATTTTTATTGCTATAAATTAAACTTTTACTTATGAATCTTGGCTAAGATCTCATGTTTCGCAGTTACCAAGAGCATTGTGGTTATTCCATGTTATTAGATACACAGGGTCTGTTATAATTTCCAGTTTGAGGAATAGGGCATACAGGATTGAAGACATTTTCTCATTTGTTCAATTATAGACATCAGGAGCAAACTTCTAACACATTTGAGGATGTCGGAGGAAAACCCATCTGGAGCAGTATTAGCACACATCTAAAGAGTCTGTTTTGAAAAGGCTAAGCAGGAGAGATTTGTAGAGTCTCACCAATAAACGACCATTATGCGCTTGCCAACCGCCTCACGCAGATATACTGCGGCAGAAGGACTCGTACAGGCAGAATCACGTACCTGTACGTTCCCCTTTAAGAGGCGGGCTCGCTCGCGCCGCCGGCAAGCTCCGTGAGTCGGGTCGCTGGTCCCGCGGACTTGATCGCCACGGGGAGGAAGAACTGGGAGATGCTAATGTAAACAAGCATCTCCCTCGTTCTGCCTAATGACACTTTCACCGATCTCTGCTCCCTGTCATCGGAGGAGAGATCAGTGATGTGTCACACACAGCCACGCCCCCCACAGTTAGAAACATGCCCCTAGGACACACTTAACCCCTACACTGCCACCTACTGGTTAACCCCTTAACTGCCAGTGTCATTTACACAGGAATCAGTGCATTTGTATAGCATTGGTTGCTGTATAAATGACAATGGTCCCAAAAATGTCCGATGTGTCCGCCATAATTTCGCTATCACAATAAAAATTGCTGATCGCCGCCATTTAAAAAAAAAATTATTAATAAAAATGCCATAAAACTATCCCCTATTTTGAAAATGCTATAACTTTTGCGCAAAACGATCAATAATCGCTTATTGCGGGTTTTTTTTACCAAAAATATCGGCCTAAACTGAGGAAAAAAATTTTTCTTTTATATATTTTTGGGGGATATTTATTATAGCAAAAAGTAAACAATAATGCGTTTTAATAAATTGTTGCTTTTTTTTTTGTTTATAGCGCAAAAAATAAAAACCGCAGGAGTGATCAAATACCACCAAAAGAAAGCTCTATTTGTGGGAAAAAAAGGACGTCAAATTTGTTTGGGAGCCACGTCGCATGACCGCGCAATTGTCATTTTAAGCAACGCAGTGCCGATTCGCAAAAAGTGCTCTGTTCAGGAAGGGGGTAAATTCTTCCGGGGCTGAAGTGGTTAAGATTGCCCCAATGATGGTCTATGCACACATTCAACAGATTAAAAAAAGAAAAAAACAAATCTTTAAAGTGTAACTAAAAGTTGAATACTCACCTATACAAAGGTCCCTCACCAGTGCCGGTCTTTGGGACTCTCCATTGATCAGTGCGGGATGAAGTCACACCTGCGCATGTGCAGGAGCCAGTCATCCCAGCACTTGGAGACCGGCATGGTACTGCAAGATGAGCTGCGCACGTACAGCTCAATTTGCAGTGCTGGAGAAGACAACGAGCAAGCAGGTGGGGCATTTCATTGCATTTCTCTTCTGCAATAAAAGCCTGCCTGCTCGCTGTTTTCTTACAGCAAAACTTTAGTTCCACTTTAAAGTAGAACTAAAGGCAAAACTATTTTTTTATTATTGCTTTGGATAGAGCAAGGGCAGTTTATTCCCCTATCAGTTTCTTTTCCCATCTGTGTCTCATTGGGGAGATTTGCCTTCTCTTCCTGTCCCATAGCCAAACTGGAAGTGAGAGGAAATCCCTCCAAAGTTGTCACCAGGGTCACAAGAACTAGTGTTGCCATTGGAAGATTTCCCCTTAATTCCTGTTCTGGTGAAGACCTAAAATTTGGGATTATATTTCTCTACATCCAGTTCTGATATTTACGACAATCTGACACACAGCACAGCTATACCTTGGAGGCGAAGGGACCTAATCTTTCTCTGCTGCAATTTCACTTTTACTTATGGGTCCCCTCCTCACCCCCAGCCTGTGATTGAACAGTGAAAGGAGAAGCAGCACACTGATGAGCTCACCTCTCTGCTCTCTGCTCTTATTAGCTTACTCTTTGTGCTTCTCCCTTCCCTGTTCTGAGCTCTGCTGTAATGCTTCAGTGCATGTTTATAGTATAATTCCTCGGGTAAAACATAATTTAGAAGATTATCATACATTCATCATCGGAAGCCTGCAAACAGCTGTACACACACACTTATGCCCCGTACACACGGTCGGACTTTGTTCGGACATTCGGACAACAAAATCCTAGGATTTTTTCCGACAGATGTTGGCTCAAACTTGTCTTGCATACACACGGTCACACAAAGTTGTCGGAAAATCCGATCGTTCTGAATGCGGTGATGTAAAACACGTACGTCGGGACTATAAACGGGGCAGTGGCCAATAGCTTTCATCTCTTTATTTATTCTGAGCATGTGTGGCACTTTGTGCGTCGGATTTGTGTACACACGATCGGAATTTCCGACAACGGATTTTGTTGTCGGAAAATTTTATATCCTGCTCTCAAACTTTGTGTGTCGGAAAATCCGATGGAAAATGTGTGATGGAGCCTACACACGGTCGGAATTTCCGACAACAAGGTCCTATCACACATTTTCCGTCGGAAAATCTGACTGTGTGTACGGGGCATAAGATTATTTCCATTTCACTGATCTTTATCCAGACATTAAAAAGGCTATAGTACCTCTTTATTATAAAAAACCCTATCAATACATGATCTTATTGTTTTAAAAAACTTACTTCTAGGTATTCTTTCTAAATACGTATATGTCAGAGTTGTTGTCCTTGCTAATTAAATATTCAGGTTTGTGAAAATTCAGAAATAATTTGCATGATCATTCCCCACAGTTATTATCCTTTGTATCACTTGACCCTCCCTTTTAGATTGTAAGTGCTAACAAGCAGGGCCCTCTGATTCCTCCTGTATTGAATTGAATTGAATTGTATTGTAACTGTACTGTTTACCCTCATGTTGTAAAGTGCTGCACAAACTGTATAGATAGCATTATATAGATCATGTATAGTAATATATATAGATTAGATGTGAATCTACTGTTTACAGAACATTCCCTTTAGGTAAATCTTCCCAATGCATGTGAACAGCAATTTTCAAGTCTTGCCACAAATTCTCAATTGGATTTAGGTCTGGACCTTGACTGAGCCATTCTAACACATGAATATGCTTTGATCGAAACCAATCCATTGTAGCTCTGGCTGTATGTTTAGGGTCGTTGTCCTGCTGGAAGGTGAACCTCTGCCCCAGTCTCAAGTCTTTTGCAGGCTCTAACAGGTTTTCTTCTAAGATTGCCCTGTATTTGGCTCCATCCATCTTCCCATCAACTCTGACCAGCTTCCCTGTCCCTGTTGAAGAAAAGCATCCCCACCAGACGATCCTGATGATGGTGTGTTTAGGGTGATGTGCAGTGTTAGTTTTCCGCCACACATAGCGTTTTGCTTTTAGGCCAGACAGCTCAATTTTGGTCTCATCTGACCAGAGCACATGTTTCCACGTTTGCTGTGTCCCCCACATGGCTTCTCGCAAACTGCAAACGGGACTTCTTATGGCTTTCTTTCAACTATGGCCTTCTTCTTGGCAATTTTCCATAAAGGCCAGATTTGTGGAGTGCCTGACGAATAGTTTTCCTGTGGACAGATTCTCCCACCTGAGCTGTGGATCTCTGCAGCTCCTCCAGAGTTACCATGGGCCTCTTGGCTGCTTCTCTGATTAATGCTCACCTTGCCCGGCCTGTCAGTTTAGGTGGAGGGCCATGTCTTGGTAGGTTCGCCATACTCTTTCCATTCTCAGATGATGGGTTATTTTTTTATAACCTAACCCTGCTTTAAACTTCTCCACAACTTTATCCCTGACCTGTCTGGTGAGTTCCTTGGCTTCCATGATGCTGTTTGTTTACAAAGGTTCTCTAACAAACCTCTGAGGGCTTCACACAACAGCTGTATTGATGCTGAGATTAAATTATACACAGGTGGACTCTATTTACTAATGAGGTGACTTCTGAAGGCAATTGGTTTCTAATTAGAGTAAAGAGGGCTAAATACAAATGCATGCCACACTTTTCAGAGATTTAGTTGTAAAAAAAATTGAAAAGCATTTATCATTTTCCTTTTCACTTCACAATTATGTGCCACTTTGTGTTGGTCTATCACATAAAATCCCAATAAAATACAGTGGGGACGGAAAGTATTCAGACCCCCTTAAATTTTTCACTCTTTGTTATATTGCAGCCATTTGCTAAAATCATTTAAGTTCATTTTTTTCCTCATTAATGTACACACAGCACCCCATATTGACAGAAAAACACAAAATTGTTGACATTTTTGCAGATTTATTAAAGAAAAACTGAAATATCACATGGTCCTAAGTATTCAGACCCTTTGCTCAGTATTTAGTAGAAGCACCCTTTTGATCGAATACAGCCATGAGTCTTTTTGGGAAAGATGCAACAAGTTTTTCACACCTGGATTTGTGGATCCTCTGCCATTCCTCCTTGCAGATCCTCTCCAGTTCTGTCAGGTTGGATGGTAAACGTTGGTGGACATCCATTTTTAGGTCTCTCCAGAGATGCTCAATTGGGTTTAAGTCAGGGCTCTGGCTGGGCCATTCAAGAACAGTCACGGAGTTGTGAAGCCACTCCTTCGTTTTTTTAACTGTGTGCTTAGGGTCATTGTCTTGTTGGTCTTGTTGGAAGGTAAACCTTCGGCCCAGTCTGAGGTCCTGAGCACTCTGGAGAAGGTTTTCGTCCAGGATATCCCTGTACTTGGCCGCATTCATCTTTCCCTCGATTGCAACCAGTCGTCCTGTCCCTGCAGCTGAAAAACACCCCCACAGCATGATGCTGCCACCACCATGCTTCACTGTTGGGACTGTATTGGACAGGTGGTGAGCAGTGCCTGGTTTTCTCCACACATTAGAATTAAGGCCAAAAAGTTCTATCTTGGTCTCATCAGACCAGAGAATCTTATTTCTCACCATCTTGGAGTCCTTCAGGTGTTTTTTAGCAAACTCCATGCGCGCTTTCATGTGTCTTGCACATGCGTCGGGCCACTCTGCCATAAAGCCCCGACTGGTGGAGGGCTGCAGTGATGGTTGACTTTCTACAACTTTCTTCCATTTCCCGACTGCATCTCTGGAGCTCAGCCACAGTAAACTTTGGGTTCTTCTTTACCTCTCTCACCAAGGCTCTTTTCCCCCGATAGCTCAGTTTGTGCCTTGCCACAATTCTGTCTCTGAGCTCTTCAGGCAGTTCCTTTGACCTCATGATTCTCATTTGCTCTGACATGCACTGTGACCTGTAAGGTCTTATATAGACAGGTGTGTGGCTTTCCTAAGCAAGGCCAATCAGTATAATCAAACACAGCTGGACTCAAATGAAGGTGTAGAACCATCTCAAGGATGATTAGAAGAAATGGACAGCACCTGAGTTAAATATATGAGTGTCACAGCTAAGGGTCTGAATACTTAGGACCAAGTGATATTTCAGTTTTTCTTTTTTAATAAATCTGCAAAAATGTCAACAATTTTGTGTTTTTCTGTCAATATGGGGTGCTGTGTGTACATTAATGAAGAAAACAAATAAACTGATTTTAGCAAATGGCTGCAATATAACAAAGAGTGAAAAATTTAAGGGGGTCTGAATACTTTCCGTCCCCACTGTACATTTACGTTTTTGGTTGTAATGTGCCAAAATGTGGAAAGTTTCAAAGGGTATAAATACTTTTTCCCTAAACGTCTTTCAGGACAGCACCTGAGAGAGTGGCTCTACCCACTAGGAAACACCAAATTTTAAAAAGGAGGCTTCTCCCCACAGCTCGTCAATTTTTGCGTTTCCTCTGGCAAGGGAACACCTAGTGGGAGTCAGGGTCTCTTAGGTGCTGTCCTGAGAGGCCAGACTGCCTACCCCACCATACCTTTTTGCCTCCAGAGAGAGTCCGCCCCTCCCACGCCACACCAAGGGTAGCTGGTAAGTGGGTTTCTTCTTCCTCTTCAGCTCAGAGAGAGCTTGAATGTTTCTGGGGCCGCTCCTAGGCGGAGGCGGCCGTTCATGGGGTTCCCCAGCATGTCCGCGTTACAGGCCGCCGCCATCTTTTTGGTGGCAGAGTAGAGACTCGGCCGGCCAGAAATTAGGTATCTGGCAAGGGGCGGCACCGAGGAACAGGCGAAGCATTTCTGCAGGAAATTGCGCAGGGGGAGAGGGGAAGAGCGGTCCTGGTGCCTATATTCCGGTTCTGGTCCAGGGCAGTGGGGCTGATGGACTCCAGAACCAGCGTTCTAAGCTACTAACAAGCAGCACCACGATGTGGCAGCAGCAACTGGGACAGGCACCAGCAAGGCCCAGGTAAGGGGGTATGGGGGGTCTACCCTGTATACTGTAGTGCCTCTCTCTTTCCATTTTTTTCCCCTTGGTGGCTGGGGCCTGTCTGGGCACAGGGAGTTGGCTGTTGTACTACCCGTGCACCTGTGGTGAGCCTGTTAGGAGGCAGGTTTGACTCACTGGGGTGCTCTGGTGTTCTTTTTTGTCTTTTTTTTGGCAGGCTAAGAGCTCTGATCCAACGATCAAAAAGAGATGTCCCTCATGTAAAACGAAGTTACCAAAGGTTTGAAAGAAGACCTTGTGTCAAATTTGAATTGACTTCTTAGTTAAGGAAGACACTTCTTCTATATGCAGTGATTTAATTGCATCAGTTAAGAAAGAGCTAGATGCTACTATCCAATCTTTTTGCTATTCTCTTACAACACCATCCCTGAGTCAGCCAACCACCTCAGGATCCTCTCAGGACTCACAATTAGTCCCAGCAGTGGCGGCTGAAGCTGGTCCTCCTACCCAAGGGGAGCATTCCCCCTCTCACTCCAGGGAAGAGGAGGAGGAAGGGGCAGAAGATGCACATTCAAGATACAAACTGTCCTTAGACCAAGTAGACAGTCTGTTGAAAGCAGTCTATGCAACATTGTGTATAGGATTAAGAAAAGAAAGAATTATCGCTGCATGACCGAATGTACGCAGGGCTTAGTGAAACAAAAAGTCGCACTTTCCCTGTGCATTCAGTAATTTCTGAAGCCTTTAAAAAGGAATGGGCAGATCCAGAGAAAAAAACTTTTTATCCCAAGAGCGCATAAAAGACGCTTCCCATTCAATGAAGACCCAGAGGCGCTTTGGAACAAAGTTCCTAAATTGGACGAAGCATTTTCCCAAGTTTCCAGATCGACCGACTTGGCATTCTAAGACATGGGAATATTAAAAGATCCCATGGACAAAAGGATGGATCAACAGCTTAAAAAGGCTTGGCAATCCGTCATGGGCAACCTCAAACCCGCTATGGCTACTACATGCGTTTCTAGAAACATGGAGTTTGTGCTAAATCAGTTAAAAGCCCACATTACAGCAGATTCACCCAAGCAGGAGATTCTGGATTCTATTTCAACCCTAGCAGCAGCTGTGGCTTACATTTTTGATGCAGAATCAATAAGGATGTCAGCTAGATCCGCGGCCTTAACTAATTCAGCCAGGAGAGCCCTATGGCTGAAGACCTGGCCAGGAGACGCAGCGTCTAAAAGTAAATTGTGTGGAATCCCAATTATAGGAGATCTTTTATTCGGTCCTGATCTAGATTCAGTTTTTGATAGGACAGCTGATAAAAAGAAATCATGTCCTGTTAAAAAGAAAAAGCAGCCAGTTAAGCGGATTTTTTGACCTAAAAAAACTCAGGAATAGGGCAAGAGGCCCCAAGAGAAGAGAAGGAATTGGTCGGCACAAAGGGGCAAAGGCACAGGGAATGTCATTTTCCATCCTCCTGCGCCAACCAATAAATCGCAATGACTCGTCATTGCCAGTGGGAGGAAGGCTTCAGGAATTCCTTCTTCACTGGGCAAACATGACAGAAAACTCATTTATTATAGACATGCTGGCCCAGGGATACAAAATAGCTTTCGGACCTTCCTCCAGAAAGATACTTTGTAACAAACCTGCCAAAGGACACAACAAAGGCCCTAGCCATGAAGAACCTGTTAGGGGATCTGGTGCAACAGGGAGTTGTGATTCAGGTATCTCCAGAAGAATGTTATCAGGGTTTCTATTCCCATATTTTCCTAATAAAGAAACCGTTGGGAAGCTTTCGTCTCATTCTCAACTTAAAACTTTTAAACAGGTCAGTTCGATACAGGAGATTCCACATGGACTCCATTTTTTCAGTCAGAAATGTCTTAGTCAAGGGATGCTAATGGCATCAATCGACTTAAGAGATGCGTACCTGCATGTGCCTATAGCCTCTCAGTCTCAAAAGTACTTCAGGCTGGCAATAAATATGGGGAAGGGGGTGCTGCATCTACAATTCCATACCCTCCCTTTTGGTCTTTCATCCAACCCACGAATATTTACCAAAATAACGGTGGAAACTCTTGCTCCTCTCCATCTGCAAAGAATTGCAGTAATCCCTTATCTGGACTACCTCCTCTTCTTTGCCCCTTCCAGAGAAAAATTGCAGGTAGACCTGGCCAAGGCCCGCAATCATTTGGAAGCCTTGGGCTGGATTGTGAACCTTCAGAAATCAAATTTCAATCCAGCTCAGAAAGTTCAGTTTCTAGGTTAGCAAATAGATTCTGTAGAACAAAGGTTTTTTTCTTCCAGAAGAAAAGAAAAACAAAGTCATGAGTGTAGTAGCCAGGCTACAAACAAACCAGGAGATAGCAATCAGAAAGATTATGTCAGCCCTGGGAACCTTAACTTCAATAATGCCGGCCATTCAATGGGCGAGGCTCCATTTCAGGCTCCTCCAGAGTTTTCTCTTAAAGGTTTGGGATCACATCCCAGAAACCTTAGACACAAAAGTAAAACTCCCCACCAGGGTCAAGAGGACCCTTTGGTGGTGGAGAAGTCAGTCGGTTTTGTCAAAGGGCTCACTATGGTCTTTTCCAACATAGCTCCAGTTGTTGGGGATGGGGGGATGGGGGGCCCACTGGGATCAAAATATGGCACAGGGAATTGGAGAGAGTTCAAAACAGTCGTCCTAGCATTGGCTGCCTTCTCTCTAAACCTACAGGGGTCCCATGTGCAGATCCTATCAGACAATGCCACTACCGTGGCATACCTGAACAAACGGGGGGGGGGGGGGGGGCACAAGGAGCAAGGCTCTTCTATTGCTGTCAACGGAAATCCTGGAGTGGGCAGAGATTTATTTACTCTCCCTGTCAGCAGTGCATCTCAAAGGCACGCTAAACAACGAAGTAGCAGACTTCTTGAGACGACGAAAAATTCAGCAAGCAGAATGGAGCTTGAATCCAGAAATATTTTATTTGATCACCCGGATGTGGGGGCGCCCACAAGCGGACTTGTTTGCATCAAAAGAAAATGCTCAGCTCCCTCAGTTCTTTTCTCTGCACCGAGACAGCGGCTCACTAGGGATAGATGCCTTAGCACATCCCTGGAACTTTCATCTGGGCTATGCCTTCCCCCTTTTCAGCTAATTCCACTGGTATTAAGGAAAATACAAAAGGAAAAAGTGTCAGTAATTCTGATCCCCCGTTCTGGCCAAAAAGAGCCTGATTTTCCTCCATTCTACAAATGACAGTCAAACCATTCTGGCAGCTTCCTCTGACAGGACTTACTACTTCAAGGCCCAGTATACCACCCGGATATAGCCAGATTGAGCCTTACCGCCTGGTATCTGAGGAACAGCTGTTAAGGAACAAAGGATTGTCAGAGCCTCTAGTATCCACTTTACTCGCCGGTAGAAAGAAAGTAACTAGAGATATTTACGCTAAAGTTTGGAGAGTCTACAACTTTTGGTGTCGTTCATCAAACCGAACCATAGAAGACATTGTGTCAGTTTTGGAATTTCTACAAAATGGCTTGGACAAAGGTCTTGCAATTAGCACTCTTAAAGTGCAAGTGGCTGCCTTGGGAGTATACCTAGAAAGGCCAATTTCTTCAGTTCCTTTGGTTACAAGATTCTTTAAGGCACTTACTAGGTCCAGACCAGCTCCTACTAAACATTTTCCTAAATGGGACCTGTCAGTAGATTTGCAAGCCTTCACGAAAGATCCTTTTGAACGGTTAAAGACAATCTCGTTAATGAATTTAACTCTTAAAATGGTATTCTTAATTGCAGTTACGTCCGCAAGAAGAATCAGTGAACTGCACGCTCTATTAGTAAAGGAACCTTTCTTGTTAATTTACCTAGACAGGATTGTACTTAAAACAGATCAAGGGTTTTTGCCAAAAGTAGTGTCAGTTCATAATAGGTCGCAGGAAATCATCCTGCCAACTTTTTGTTCAAATGCTTCTGGAAAAAAGGAGAATTTATTCCATAACTTAGATGTAAGAAGAACTGTATTACATTACTTGGAACTAATAAGGGACTTTAGGTCTTCTGACTCTTTATTTGTTCTTTTTTCTGGAAACAGAAAGGGCCACCAAGCATCAATCAGCTATTTCAGAAGCTTATTCCCAGATGGGTTTGTCTCCCCCGCCGGGAATTCGAGCACACTCTACGAGAGCTCTGGCCACTACATGGGCAGAAAAAGCTGGTGTCACCCCAGACCAAATTTGTAAGGTGGCTACGTGGTCAAGTTATCTAACGTTTGTCCGTCATTAGAGACTGGATCTTCTGTCAGCCGGTGATCAGGCATTTGGCAGAAAGGTCCTGCAGGCTATTGTCCCTCCCTAGTTGGTAAGTATTGATTATCCTCTCAGGTGCTGTCTTGAAAGATGAAAATTAGGTAAAATTCAAGTTAGACTTACCAGTAACTTGTTTTCCAGGAGTCTTTCAAGACAGCAACGACCCGCCCTTTTCTTGTTTATATATTTGCTGTGACTAACCATATTCTGATTATGTGTTCCAGCTTGGGCCAGAGGTACTCAGCTACAACTCATGAGCTGTGGGGAGGAGCCTCCTTTTTAAAATTTGGTGGAGTTGGTGTTTCCTGTTTCCTAGTGGGTGGAACCACTCTCTCAGGTGCTGTCCTGAAAGACTCCTGGAAAACAAGTTACTGGTAAGTCTAACTTGAATTTTCAAGGCACTGTATAAGCTGGTAGTTGCATAAACTTGTAAATGTGTATAGATGTACGACCCTGGATGCTGACACTACTGATGTATGCCATGTACTGCTGCATCCTGTAATTGACTTCTATAGGCAGCTGTGGTGTCCAGGCAAGGAGATGCACCCAAGTTTGACACCATATGACCCCAGGTGCCCATGTGCAAGAGGCCAATGAAAGTGATTGATTCACCATCAGTGAATGTTTTGTGTAAGTTACACTCTCTGATATATATATATATATATATATGTGTGTGTGTGTGCCCTATAGTCTATTTTTTATTTTATTTTTTTGACACAGTGATTTCCATATTTTGCTAATACACGTAGGGTGCCTACGTGTCCCGGATTGCCCGGGATTGTCCCTTAATGCGTGTTTTTGTCCCGTGTCCCGGGCACCTTCATTCCGGGACTATACAATGTCCCGGAATGAAAAAAAGAACACACCGCCAGTCCGCCACCCTGATAAATAATTTGCCGAACTCTGGTTGCTAGGGCCGCCCCGCCTCGTGTCTAGCAACCAGTGACGTCGGCTGACACGTGGGTACCTTACAGCTGAGCAGCGCACCTCACTCCACCCACCTCCTCTCCTTCTTCGAATCCGCCTCTGGCCGCAGCAGAGAGAGAGAGAGAGAAAGAGAGCTGCCACACTAGAGCGTCTTCATTTTGTATCTCCTCCTGAGTCTCCTGACAGGATCCAGCCTGTCACTGTGCCCAGTGCCATTACCGACCCCCCGGAGCCGCCGCCGACTACTCCCGCAGCCGCTGCCTGCAGCAGCACATTGCCAGCAGCCAGCTGAGTGGCCCAACTTCTCCAGTTCTCCTCCTAAACCTCCTCCGGCCCACGAGGACCGCCTGCGCTGCGACCCAACTCCGAGCCGACAGCAAAACTTCCAGGTTTGTGTTTGTTCTGTTGTGGCAGCAAGTATCATGACCAGACCAGCTCTAAAATGTGATACAGCAACTTGCTTACAACTTCCCTTCATTCTTTAATCACTATTAAATTATTAAAATCTGCAGACGCTCCACTTCTGTAATTACATCTGTTACATCCTCTACAATACATCAAAAAATAACTGCACTTTTTTTTTTGCACAGTTTCAGATAGGATTATACAAAATCACATATTTTTGGAAAAAAAAATCGCAATAAGCATATATTGATTGGTTTGCACAAAAGCTATAGCATATACAAAATAGGGGATAGATTTATAGCATTTTTTTCCCCCAAAATTGGCAAAAAAAAGTATCAAAAACCAAAAAATATTTTTTTGGGGCGGGCGCGCGCGCGGGGGGGGGGGGGGGGGGGGGGGGGGGGGTTGGGGGGGTGGTCCCTGAATGGTAGTTTGGAAATGTGGTCACCCTAAATACGCGGTCAGTAGTGCGCCTCACTAAACAGAGCAGGATCTAAACCTAAAACAGCAGCTTATACATAACAGTAGGGGCGGATGGCACATCATCTGTTGTTTAGCTCCGTTACAAATCCCCAGCAGCTGGATAGCCCCATGGTACATACATCTGCTGCAGTACTGGAATGTGATATGTCATCTCACCCCTAGTGTGGCATGGGAAGTCCCCAGTACCCACCTACAGCTGCCAGCACCAGGGGGAAATATTTAGCAGTAACATGTAGATGTTTAAAATTTCTCTCTTAGATTTTAAGCTCCGATGAGCAGGGCCCCCTGATTCCTACTTTATTCAATTGCATTGTAACTGTACTGTTAGCCCTTATTTTGCAAAGCACTGTGTAAACTGTTGCCTCTATATAAATCCTGAATAATAGTAATAAAAATATTTTTAACCACTTAACCACTGTAAGGTTTACCCCCCCTTCCTGACCAGGCGTTTTTTTGCGATACGGCACTGAGTTACTTTAACTGACAATTGCGCGGTTGTGCGACACAAATAAAATGTTTGTCTGTTTTTTCCACAAATAGAGCTTTATTTTGGTGGTATTTGATTACTTCTTCATTTTTTATCATTTATATATTTTATAGACAATTTTGAAAAAAAAACATTTTTTACTTTCTGAATGTATAATAAATTCCTGCCACGGCTATGTTATCTAATTAGTTTGGATCAGCAGCAGGTACTATATCACAATATATGTGAAAATGATTGTCAGTTTAATTAATGTCACTTTATTAAACTGACATTTTTTAACTTTTTTCTATAAAACATCCAATAAAAAAAACTTAAAAAAAAAAACAAATGTCTTCATCAATTTAGGTCAATATGTATTCTGCTACATATTTTTGGTAAAAAATCCCAATAAGCGTATATCAATCGGTTTTCGCAAAAGGTATAGCGTATATACTATGGGATCTTTTTATTTATTTTATTTTTATTTTTTTTTACTAGTAATGGCGGCGATCAGCAACTTACAGTTTTGCTCATAAGTTTACATACCCTGGCAGAATGTATGATTTCTTGGCCATTTTTCAGAGAATATGAATGATAACAAACATTTTTTTCACTCATGGTTAGTGTTTGGCTGAAGCTATTTATTATCAATCAACTTTGTTTACTCTTTTTAAATCGTAATGACTACAGAAACTACCCAAATTACCTTTATCTAAAGTTTACATACCCCAGTTTTTAATACCGTGTATACCCTTTAACATTAATAACAGCTTGAAGTCTTTTGTGGTATTTGTGGATGAGGCTCTTTATCTTCTCAGATGGTAAAGCTGCCCATTCCTCTGGGCAAAAAGCCTCCAGTTCTTGTAAATTTTTGGGCTGTCTTCCATAAACTTCACGTTTGAAATCTCCCCAGAGTGGCTCAATGATGTTGAGGTCAGGAGACTGAGATGGCCACTCCAGAACCTTCACTTTATTCTGCTGTAGCCAATGACAGGTCGACTTGGCCTTGTGTTTTGGATCCTTGTCATGTTGAAATGTCCAAGTATGTCCCATGCGCAGCTTCCTGGCTGATGAATGCAAATGTTCCTCCAGTATTTTTTGATAACATACTGCATTCATCTTGCCATCAATTTTGACCAAATTTCCTGTGCCTTTGTAGCTCACACATCCCCAAAAAATCAGCGTTCCCCCTCCGTATTTCACAGTAGGAATGGTGTACTTTTCATTATAGGCCTTGTTGACTTCTCTCCAAATGTCGCTGTTATGGTTGTGGCCAAAAAAGCTCAATTTTGGTCTCATTACTCCAAATGACTTTGTACCAGAAGGTTTGAGGCTTGTCTCCGTGCTGTTTGGCGTATTGTAAGCGGGATACTTTGTCTTTCTCCAAGTGCCTCCTTATTGTGCATCTTGAATCAGCCACACCACATGTTTTCAGAGAGTCCTGTATTTCACCTGAAGTTATTTGTGGGTTTTTCTTTGCATCCCAAACATGTTTCCTGGCAGTTGTGGCTGAAATTTTAGTTGGTCTACCTGAACGTGGTTTGGTTTCAACAGAACCCCTCATTTTCCACTTCTTGATTAGAGTTTGAACACTGCTGATTGGCATTCTCAATTCCTTGGATATCTTTTTATATCCCTTTCCTGTTTTTTACAGTTCAACTGCCTTTTCCCACAGATCCTTTGACAATTATTTTTCTTTCCCCAGGACTCAGAATCCAGAAACGCCAGTGCAGTACTGGATGAACAATGCAAGGGTCTGTCAGGAGTCCAGAAACTCATTGACCTTTTATACACACACACACTAATTACAAGCAAACAGATTACAGGTGAGGATGGTTATCTTTAAAAGCCATTCAAACCCCTTTGTGTCAACTTGTGTGCATGTTATCAGGCCAAAATCACCAGGGTATGTAAACTTTTGATCAGGGTCATTTGGCTAGTTTTTTTTGTGATTATGATTTAAAAAGAGTAAACACAGTTGATTGATAATAAATGGCTTCAGCCAAACACTAACCATGAGTGAAAGAAAAGTTTTTGTGTTACCATTCATATTCTCTGAAAAATGGCCAAGAAATCATAAATTCTGCCAGGATATGTAAACTTATGAGCACAACTGTATATTGGGTCTGCGATATTGCAGCGGACATTCTGACACTAATGCCGCGTACACACGAGCGGACTTTCTATCCTACTTGGTCCGGCACACTTTCCGACGGACTTTGTCCGCCAGGTGCGCCGGACTTTAAAACGGACGGACTTGCCCACACACGCCGGGACTTTCCGGCGGGCTAAGTCCGCCCGTCTTTCCGACGGACTTTCGCCGGAGTTCCGGCGGACTTTCAGAATGAACGGACTTGCCCACACACGGACAAGTCCGTTCATTTTGAACGTGACTCAGGTGCGACGGGACTAGAAAAGGATGTCAATCTTGCCGCTTTTATCGGCGAGATTGACACCTTGCTAGCCCCGTCGCGGGGCATACCAGGCCCTTAGGTCTGGTATGGATTATAAAGGGGAACCCCGCTACGCCGAAAAAACGGCGTGGGGTCCCCCTAAAATCCATACCAGACCCCGATCCGAGCACGCAGCCTGGCCGGTCAGGAAAGGGGGTGGGGACGAGCGAGCGCCCCCCCCCCTCCTGAACCGTACCAGGCCGCATGCCCTCAACATGGGGGGTGGGTGCTTTGGGGGAGGGGGGCGCCCTGCGGCCCCCCCCCCCCCAAAGCACCTTGTCCCCATGTTGATGAGGACAAGGGCCTCTTCCCGACAACCCTGGCCGTTGGTTGTCGGGGTCTGCGGGCGGGGGCTTATCGGAATCTGGGAGCCCCCTTTAATAAGGGGGCCCCCAGATCCCGGCCCCCCACCCTATGTAAATGAGTATGGGGTACATGGTACCCCTACCCATTTACCTAGGAAAAAAGTGTAAGTAATAAAACACACTACACAGGTTTTTAAAATATTTTATTAAACAGCTCCGGGGGGGGGGATCTTCCTCCGGCTTCGGGGGTCTTCTTCCGGCTTCGGGGGTCCCTCCGCTTCATCTTCTCCCGGCGTCCGGTTGGTTCTTCTCCGCTCTCAGGCCTCTTCTCCCGGTGTCGCAGGTCTTCGGCCGGCCCCTCCGCTCTCTTCATGTAGCTCTATTGCGAGCGGAGGTCCGGACTTCTGGGCTTCTGGGCTTCTTGGCTTCTTGGCTTCTTGGCTTCTCTTCTCTTCCCCCAGATGTTGACACGACGCTCTCTCCGGCTGGACTGGTCTCTGAGGGCTGCGTTGTGACTTATATAGGCGGAGACCCCGCCCCCATATGATGTCACAGTCCTTGGGCATGCTGGGACTGTGACGTTTTAGGGGGCGTGGTCGACCACGCCCCCTAAAACGTCACAGTCCCAGCATGCCCAGGGACTGTGACATCATATGGGGGCGGGGTCTCCGCCTATATAAGTCACAACGCAGCCCTCAGAGACCAGTCCAGCCGGAGAGAGCGTCGTGTCAACATCTGGGGGAAGAGAAGAGAAGCCAAGAAGCCAAGAAGCCAAGAAGCCCAGAAGCCCAGAAGTCCGGACCTCCGCTCGCAATAGAGCTACATGAAGAGAGCGGAGGGGCCGGCCGAAGACCTGCGACACCGGGAGAAGAGGCCGGAGAGCGGAGAAGAACCAACCGGACGCCGGGAGAAGATGAAGCGGAGGGACCCCCGAAGCCGGAAGAAGACCCCCGAAGCCGGAGGAAGATCCCCCCCCCCGGAGCTGTTTAATAAAATATTTTAAAAACCTGTGTAGTGTGTTTTATTACTTACACTTTTTTCCTAGGTAAATGGGTAGGGGTACCATGTACCCCATACTCATTTACATAGGGTGGGGGGCCGGGATCTGGGGGCCCCCTTATTAAAGGGGGCTCCCAGATTCCGATAAGCCCCCGCCCGCAGACCCCGACAACCAACGGCCAGGGTTGTCGGGAAGAGGCCCTTGTCCTCATCAACATGGGGACAAGGTGCTTTGGGGGGGGGGGCGCAGGGCGCCCCCCTCCCCCAAAGCACCCACCCCCCATGTTGAGGGCATGCGGCCTGGTACGGTTCAGGAGGGGGGGGGGGCGCTCGCTCGTCCCCACCCCCTTTCCTGACCGGCCAGGCTGCGTGCTCGGATCGGGGTCTGGTATGGATTTTAGGGGGACCCCACGCCGTTTTTTCGGCGTAGCGGGGTTCCCCTTTATAATCCATACCAGACCTAAGGGCCTGGTATGCCCCGCGCTCGCCGCAATAGGAAGATTTGTTTTTCCTATTGCAGCGAGCGCGAGATGCAATACCATCCCCTCGTGTCGTATTTGGTCTGTCGGACCAGCCTACACACGAGCGGGCTTTCCGTCGGACCAGCACACACACGAGCGGACTTTCCGCCCGAAACTGAGTCCGACGGAAAGATTTCAAACATGTTTAAAATCTAGGTCCGGCGGGCTTTTGGGAAGAAGTCCGCCGGAAAAGTCCGCCGCCGCCCACACACGGGCGGATTGTCCGGCACACTCTGGTCCGCCGGACCAAGTATGCCGGAAAGTCCGACCGTGTGTACGCGGCATAACTGACACTTTTGACCAGGGGTTTTTTTTTTTTTTTAGAGAATAGGTGCAGGGAACCCCCCCCCCCCCCTTTTGAGTCACCTCTTGTCTCTGCCCCCTACCAACCTCCGAGTACCATCTCTTGGTTCCACCCTTCTAGCCACCTTCCAGTACCACCCCTTTTAGGGAATATAGAACCAAGTATTTTTTTGTGGTGTTAAGTAATTTGTATGCAGTTTAAAAAAAAGCAGTAAAATAGATCCCCTGTAGCCAGCAACAATAGACCCCATCCCAGCCATACTAGATCCCCCCAGCAATAACAGATCCACCCAGCAACAATAGATCCCCCAGCAACAAAATATATCCACCTAGCAACAAAAGGTGGAGGGTGGTGATGTCATGATCTTCACTTCTTCCAATCGGAGAACGACTTGTAGAGTCCTCTACTAGCCACTGTGTGTTCCTATTAACAACCCCGGTGACAATACTTTCCCCTGCAGTGACTAGGGGCTGGTGATAAAAACCACAGCAGCCAATGGGGTAAAAAAAAAAAATGTGTACACCAGAAGTGACATTTCAGCACACGTCATCTGCACTGACGTAACACGTAACATACTTTGCTACATTGCAGTGTATTTATTTTGAAGGGCACCGCAATGCACTAAAGGGGTCTCCAAACTACGGCCCTCCAGTTGTTCAGGAACTACAATTCCCATCATGCCTAGTCATGTCTGTGAATGTCAGAGTTTTACAATACCTCATGGGATTTGTAGTTCTGCAACAGCTGGAGGGCCGTAGTTTGGAGATCCCAAAGCAACCTACCTACGCTGTGCACTTTAAAGCCCCATACACGCTATCAGATTTTCTGCTGATTTTTGTCTTCAGATTTACCAAAACCATGTAGTACAAGGGCCTGCTGATTGCATACAAATTGAAACTCCTAAGGTTTGACCTCATATTATATGGTTTTGGTAAATATGGAGGAAAAAATCAACAGAATCGGCAGTCGATTAGTTTTGAATATGCTGCCTTAACACAGCGCATGTTAATGAATGATGTAACATGCATTATTGCAACGCACATACGCTATATTACCAAAAGTACTGGGACGCTGCCTTTACACACACATGAACTTTAATGACATCCCAGTCTTAGTCCGTAGGGTTCAATATTGAGTTGGCCCACCCTTTGCAGCTAGAACAGCTTCAACTCTTCTGGGAAGGCTGTCCACAAGGTTTAGGAGTATGTCTATGGGAATGTTTGACCATTCTTCCAGAAATGCATTTGTGAGGTCAGGCACTGATGTTGGACGAGAAGGCCTGGCTTGCAGTCTCCACTCTAATTCATCCCAAAGATGTTCTATTGGGTTGAGGTCAGGACTCAAGTTCCTCCACCCCAACCTCGCTCATCCATCTTGTCTTTATGGACCTTGCTTTGTACACTGGTCCAAATCATTTGGTGGAGGGGGATTATAGTCTGGGGTTGTTTTTCAGGGGTTAGGCTTGGCCCCTTAGTTCCAGTGAAGGGAACTCTTAAGGCGTCAGCATACCAAGACATTGTGGACAATTTCATGCTCCCAACTTTGTGGGAACAGTTTGTGGATGGCCCCTTCCTGTTCCAACATGACTGCGCATCAGTGCACAAAGCAAGGTCCATAAAGACATGGATGAGCAAGTTTGGGGTGGAGGAACTTGACTGGCCTGCACAGAGTCCTGACCTCAATCTGATAGAGCACCTCAGGGATGAATTAGAGTGGAGACTGCGAGACAGGCCTTCTCATCCAACATCAGTGCCTGACCTCACAAATACGCTTCTGGAAGAATGATCAAACATTCCCATAGACACTCTCCTAAACCTTGTGGACAGCCTTCCCAGAAGAGTTGAAGCTGTTATAGCTGCATAGGGTGGGCCAACTCAATAATGAACCCTATGGACCAAGACTGGGATGCCATTAAAGTTCATGTGTGTGTAAAGGCAGGTGTCCCAACACTTTTGGTAATATAGTGTATGTAAATGGGGCCATAAGGATACCTTTAGGCCTCGTGCACACCATGTGCAGAGACGTCAGCTTTTCTGTACACAAACAATTGTTCTCTATTGCCGCGTACACACAGACTTTCCAACGGGAAATGTTCAATGCGAGCTTGTTGTCGGAAAGTACGACCGTGTGTATGCTCCATCGAACATTTGCTGTCGGAATTTACCACAAATGTTTGATAGCAGGTTCTCAAATTTTCCGCCAACTTTACTTGTTGTCGAAAAGTCCAATCGTGTGTACACAAGTCCGACGCACAGAAGCACACACATGCTCGGAATCAAGCAGAAGGAGCCACACTGGCCATTGAACTTCCCGTCTCTCGGCTCGTCATACGTCTTGTACGTCACCGCGTTCTTGACGTTCGGAATTTCCGACAACATTTGTGTGACCGTGTGTATGCAAGACAAGTTGGAGCCAACATCCTTCGGAAAAAATCCACTGTTTTGTTGTCGGAAATTCCGATCGTGTGTATGTGGCATAAGTGTTCTGTTCACACCACAACACTGGTATCATGTACAGATTTTTTTTGCCCAGGAATGTGCAACGTGTATTCAGTTTTCTGCATAGAAAAAACTGATGTGACATGAACACTGTGGTGTTAATAGGGCACATAACTGACACACATGAAAACTGATGTCAACTTGTGTCTTTGCAAATGAAATCTGTGCGGTTTTCTCATCAGTTTTCATGCATGTATGGTGTGAACGAGCCCTACCTGAGATCAATACAAAGCATATCACTGCAAACTCACAATCATTTTCCAATGGAAAAAGTGTGATCCGATTGTGTTGTCGGAAATTCCGATCGTGTGTAGGCTCCATCTGACTTTTTCCGTTGGAATTTCCGACACACAAAGTTTGAGAGCAGGCTATAAAATATTCCGACAACAAAATCCGATCGTTTAAATTCCGATCGTGTGTACACAAATCCGACGCACAAAGTGCCACGCATGCTCAGAATAAATTAAGAGACAAAAGCTATTGGCTACTGCCCCGTTTATAGTCCCGACGTACGTGTTTTTTTCGTCACCGTGTTCAGAACGATCGGATTTTCTGACAACTTTGTGCGACCGTGTGTATGCAAGACAAGTTTGGCCCAAAATCCGTCTGAAAAAATCCGGTGGATTTTGTTGTCGGAATGTCCGATCAATGTCCAATCATGTGTACAGGGCATAATTCTGACATGCAGCCCTTGCTGTCCCTCTGAAAGGTGATCCACAGTGGCAATTTGTCACCTCCTCAATGCTGGTTTTAGCCCTGAAAATGCTGACCCACCTTGCCGCAACTGCGTGCTTTGCATGCAATTGCAGGGCGCTTGTGGAGTGGCCTAATAACTTGAATTGGTCACATTAGCCTGCAGTTCTGAGTGGCTACATGCCCTTTTCAAGGTGGGTGACTGGGGGCAGTAAATCTATGGCTCAACTGCCTGCTTTTATCGCACCCTGGCCACTCATGTGAACAAGTCCTTCGGGCACTTTCACACAGCTGCGGTCTAGCCACAGCGCGGGTGCAGCTCAATGTACCCATGGTTTTCATGCGGGTTGCCCGCACTTTTCCGTAGACTTCTATTAGATTGTGTGTTTTTGATGCGTTTTCTGAAAGCGCATTAAAGATGCAGCATGTGGGACTTTTGGTATGCTTTCAGAAAACGCATCAAAAACAACATCTAAGGCCTGATTCACACCTATGCATTTTAATGCTTTTTGCATTTTGCAGATTTGAACTGCAGAACGTGTTCCATAGGAAACCTTGTTAAATGGACTGCAGTGCAAATCTGCAAAATGCACTAAAAATGCATAAGTGTGAATCAGGCCTAATAGAAGTCTATGGGTAACGTGTGCAGGAAAACCACAGGTATGCTGTAAACACCCTTAGGGCTCACTAAACACTATGACTGTTCTATTCTATTTAAAGAGGAGCTCCGCCGGCAGAAAAAAAAATTAAAAGCCAGCAGCTACAAATACTGTAGCTGCTGACTTTTAATATTAGGACACTTACCTGTCCAGGGAGCCCACGATGTCAGCACCGCAGTCGATCTTCGGATCAACTCCCGGGTGCTGCTGCCGCCATTCCTGGTAACGGAACCAGGCAGTGCAGACTTTCGGCTTCACTCCTGGTTCCCTACTGCGCATGCCCGAGTGGTGCTGCACGTTCTAATTGGTCCCTGCTGTCTTCTGGGACCTGTATGTCTCCCAGAAGACAGTGCGGGGGGGGGGGGGACCCTGTGTAGATTGCCGCACAATGTACAGCGATTTTCCCCGAAAGTGGGAGCAGATACCTGGATTTGACAGGTATCTGCTTCCCCCTCCCCCCTGAAATGTGCCAAATGTGACACCGGGGGGGGGGTTTGATCTGGACAGTGGAAGTTACATTTCTGGGTGGAACTCCGCTTTAACAATGTTTATTGAGAATGACTTTGTAACAATACAGTGGGTAAAGAACAGAATCACCCCCCATAAAATAATCACATTTTGATGCTTTGCAACTTGAAATGAAGACAGACACAGTTTTAGTTTTATCCAGCTGTATTTACTCAGTGCAACTTATAACATCCAAGGGAAAGATAGAACACCAACATGACAGAAAAAATAAATAAAAAAAACAGAATTACTGAGTTGGAAAAGGTTCACCCCCCTTATTTCAGTATTTTGTTGCACCACTCACTGTATATATCAGTGGTTCTCAACCTCGCTAGTGTCGTGACCCCTTGATAAAGTTGTGGGGACCCCTAACAGTAAAATTATTTTTGTAGCGTGGGTTGTCAGCACCCAAGGCAAGACAAATAATTTGCGCCCCTAACCCACGGACATTTAGCACTTCCTGAGTCCCTTCCACTCGTACAGTATTAAAACCCCTTATGGTACATTTTAGGATGTACCACTATCTCTCTTTGTTCTCCCTTTTATCTCTCTCTATCCTAATTTCTTGATTGTTTCCCCCATCCCTCTCTCTAGCTGTCTTTCTTGTTCTTTCTCTTATTCTTGCTCTCCCTTTTCTTTGTTCCTCCCCCTCTTTTCATTTCCCTTCCATGTATTCTCTATTTTTATTCCTTCTCTTACTCCTTGGTGGGGGTGGGGGGGGGAATGGGATGAGTGGGAGTTCTGATCAGCCAACTTAGGTGCTCTTGATGAAGGTCATCTGCTGATCTGAGAACTGTTGTGGGGACTTTTAATGGCAACTATAATCACAGGTAGTGTTATTCACTGTGTCTCTGACTTTGTGGTAACTCACAGCAGTGACACCTATGCATAAATCAGGGGATTGGGTCTCCTCCAGCCCCTCCCACTTCACATTCCTCACCAGTCAGCTGACCTCTAGTCTCTGCCCCCCCCCCCCCCCCCCCCCAGCCATGCTGTAAGCTGAAGGCGTGGCTGTGAAGAGGCCAAGTGGGCAGCCGCGGGCTCCAGGAACTGCCCAGCTGGGTGGCCACGAAAAGGCTGGGAGAACGGTGTGGGCTTCAGGAATAGCCCAGGATTCAGTGATCCCTGGCAAATCGTCATTCGACCCCTGAGGGTTGAGAACCACTGGTGTATATCATTTGTAGCAATATGATTGTTACATTATATGGTGACTAATGTAACCTTCGATCTGTACATTATGGGGTGGATTTGCTACAACGCAATCTAAGAAGGATCCTGCATCCTCATGAACAAGTAAATTGTATGTTGGGGGAATTTACTATGTACTAGAGATGTGTTCCAGGGATTACATAGAGGCTACAGTGATGTACATAGAAGGAATTTACTAACCAGAGTGGCTTGCTATGGAATGTACTCTCCATCATCAGGCAGGATGCCATGACTATAATAAAAATGGGACTTTCTCTACTGTTTTTAGGTCGATTCACATACTGTAATGTATATGCGGTGCGGCACATCGCATGTGATTCACATTGGAATCGCATCACATTCCTGTATAAATCACACGTTGTCTGTGTGGTGCGATTTAAACCCATTCATTTGTATGGCTCAAATCGCATCCACACAAAAAAGGGGCAGGACCCTCCCCCCCCCCGCACTGGAATCAGATTGCATGGGTGTTCACAGCTATACGATCCGATTCTGTCAATCGCACTGCATTTTGTGAACTATTTTGAGGTCTCATTAACGTAACATTGACACTCGTTGCAGTTCACATGAACGACGTGCGGGAAACACACAGGATTCGCTGTATTTCCCGCACTGCATATGTGAACCGAGCCTCAGTGTAACTTCTGGTATCATTTTTAAATGTGCTTCCAATGTAGGAATAAGGCGGGGTTCACACTAGTGCGATGCGGGAAGCCTGCGAATCCAGTGCAGGTCCCCACATCACACCTGCATCGCACACTGCGATCTGCGAACCGCTGGGGGTGTCAGTGTAAAGTTATTGACACCCCCAGATCGGTTCGTGGAACACAGTGTGAACTTTGAAATGGTCCAGGAATTGGATCACCCATGTGGATCCGATTCCAGTGCGGACCAAAAAAAAAAAGGGTCCTGCGCCATTTTGGTGCGAATGCGATTTCAGCCTTACAGTTTGTATGGTTGAATTTGCATCGCACAGACATCGCATGTGATCTGTACAGCAATGTGGTGCGAATCACATGCGATGTCTGTCATCACACTAGTGTGAACTGGGACTAAAACTGCTTTAAATGTGTACAGCGAAGCGACACTAAACTCTGGTTTAGAAAAAAAAAAAAAATTCTGTTCCAGCGTGTATTCTCAAGACCCCTTTCAGACGGAGAGGAATCCGTCCATCTCTCTGCTAATCCAGCGGATGACAGGTCCGTGTCCCCGACGCTATGCAGAGCAGACACAGATACAGCCCGCTGTTCTCTATGGGGCGGTCCGATGGACTGCCTGTCCGTTTCCATCTGATTTTCATCCAATCTGATCTGCCAGGCGGATGGCGAATGTATCCCCATACGTCTGATTTTAGAGGACTGGATCAGATGCTGGCGGGTGACATCTGCCGCCCCATAGAGGGCAGTGGGTAGTCTGATCAGGTCTGCTGGTGTGAGGGGGACCTAAAGGATATGTTCACCTTTACAAAAATAAAAAAATAAATACATTTTATTTATTGAGGGTAAAAAAAAAAGGTTAGGTAAAAGAAAATAATTGAGGGAACATTTTCTAGTGACAACCAGGGAATCTCTGACTTTGGAGGGATTTCCTCTCACTTCCTGTTTGGCTATGGGACAGGAAGTGAAGGGAAATCTCCGCAATGGGACACAGATGGCAAAACTAAAACCAATTAAAAAAAACTGACAGGGGTTATAACCCTTCCTTACTCTATGCAAAATGAAAAAGTGTTTTTTATACTTTTTTTGATCTGAGAATTGAACGAAAAGAAGAAAAGTTTTTTTCCAAGACATTCCCACCAATAGAAAGCTTGGTTAGTAATGGCTGTGTGATGTAATGACAGTTATCTCTGAATAATCAGCTCCATAGCAGACACGTGGGGATGGTGTCGGTGGGTGTATAGAGGTATATAGAGGTATATAGAGGTATATAGAGGTGTACAGGGTGTCGGGGGAACTGTCTGGTTATACTGGACTGTTATAAATACACAGCGATCCTCTCCGAGCCATGCTGTTGCTGGCAGGGCTCCGCCCTACTTCATCCTGATCCACGCCCCCATTCTCCTCCCTCCCTCTCCTGCAGCTGGCATCCCGCCCCTTTATCTTCCCACTCCATGCCCCGCCCTTCTTTCCTTTCAATCTACTGTTGCCCCCTCCCTTTATTCATTTTAGCTCGCAGCTCCTCCCTTCTCTCCCCACCCTTTTTCATCGCTTACACCGCAGCCCCTCCCTTCGCCGCCCAGCTTCGCTTTCTTTCTGGTCCTCTGTCCCGCCCCTAGCAACTTATCATCTGGTGGCCCCGCCCTCCTGTCCAAATCCCAGCCGGCTGCTCCGCCCTGCTCTTCTTATCTTGTAATCGGTTTGTATTGTGCCCCGCCCTCAGCCCCTCCCCTTGTTTCCGGCTTCCCTCTTTCGCCGAGTGCCAGCCGGAGATCTGGGTGATGCGGCCGGGCAGAAATCGGGAGCTGGGCAAAGGAGCAGGTGAGGGGGGGAGGAGGAGGACTGCTGGGCTCATCCATTCATGGCTGCATGCAGGGGGGTGCAATGTGCTGCTCCTCTAATCTTACTCACAGCTCTGTCATATTCAGCCTGCTGCTTCACCCCCCTGTCAGCTCATTGGTGTGTTCTGTGCTCATTTCTATGACAAAGAAGGGCATGCTGCTGTACGACTACAGATCCCAGCAATCCCTGCACATGTCTGATCTCCTGTACAGAACTTCATGGTGTCCTCACATGGAGGGGATGGGACTGCCTGAGCAATGCATAGAAATCCTGTCTGCCCAGACACTGCATTCTATACCAGGCAGACTGAGTACAGGACTAACCTACAGCACAATGTACTGGAATGTTATTGTGTGCTGATACACCTACATCGGAGCTGTGATGTCATAGTGTGATGGGGTGTCAGTCACAATTCATGACATCAGACGGTGTTCATACTTGTAGATGTGTCATGTAGTAACATACCAAATCCCATAGATGGCGCCCCAAAGTGTGTACCGCTTCATAAAAGCCAGCGCCTGCCCTGTACCCCCAGTCATGGGCGACCCCCATCTCAAATACTGTCTGCACTCTACAACATGGTGTACAATACATATTCTGTACATTACATACTCTGCATTCTTCAGGCTGTGCTGTACATTGCATACTCTGACTTGCTACATTCTGTACACTGTGCTGTACATTACATACTCTGGATCACTGCATTCTGTACACTGTGCTGTATATTACATACTCTGGATCACTGCATTCTGTACACTGTGCTGTATATTACATACTCTGGATCACTGCATTCTGTACACTGCTGTACATTACATACTCTAAATTGGAGCATTTTGCACATTGTGCTGTACACTACATTCCCTGCATTCTTCACATTGTGCTGTACATTACACACCGGATCACTGCATTCTGTACATTGTGAAGTACATTACATATTCTGCATTCTTCATGTTGGGCTATATATCACATCCTCTGGGTCACTGCATCCTCTAGCCTGCACTGTACATTACATACTCTGGATTCTTCATGTTGTGTTGTACATTACATACTCTGGATCTCTACACTCTCTATCACTTTGCTGTACGTTACATACTCTGCATTATTCCTGTTGTGCAGTACATTGCATACTTTGGACTGCTGCATTCTGTACAGTGTGCTGTATATGGCATACTCTGGAATGGATCGCTTCATTCTGTACACTGCTGTACATTACATACTCTAGATCAGTGCATTTTGTACATTGTGCTGTACACTACATACTCTGCATTCTTCACATTGTGCTGTACATTGCATACTCTGGATTGCTGCATTCTGTACACTGTGCTTTACATTACATACTCTGCATCGCTGAATGCTTTACACTCTGCTGCATAGTACATACTCTGGATTGCTGCATTCTGTACACTTCTGTAGATTGCATACTCTAGATCCAATTCAGTGCACTGTGCTGTACATTACATACTCCTGACTACTGCACTCAGCGTACATTGGACTGTACATCACATACCGCTGACTGCACAGTGTAGGCTGTTTTGTATTTACCATACAGCAAACCTCTGTTCTCAGCATATTATAATTACCGTACGCTCCATAGTCAGGACTGCTGTGCTTCAGTATGCTGTGCTGCATATGACAGACTCTGGACCACGACACTCTGCCCTGTGCTATACACTACATACTCCAAACTGCCATACCATTAAGAATCTATTTTAGGAATTTAGAGTTTTATCCTATGCTATACACGCACACTTTTTTTTAGTTTGGATGACTAAATCTGCTACATTAAACCCCTCTTGCCCTACAGCAATACCTACTGCCCACACACATTACTACCCATTACTACCCACACACGTTACTACCCATTACTACCCACACACATTACTACCCACACACGTTACTACCCACACACATTACCACCCACACACATTACCACCCACACACATTACTACCCATTACTACCCACACACATTACTACCCATTACTACCCACACACATTACTACCCATTACTACCCACACACATTACTACCCATTACTACCCACACACATTACTACCCATTACTACCCACACACATTACTACCCACACACATTACTACCCACACACATTACTACCCACACACATTACTGTGCTACAATATGTCTGCTGTGAGCTGGACTTTGGAGTGTGTAGAGTTGGTGGACAATGAGTTCCTTCATCCCAGTGGAGTTTGTGTGGATCATGAAATCAATGATAGACACACAGATCACCTCCGTATCGTCTCCAGGCTTTCATCTTAGAGCTCCCAGCCCCCGACCCCATAGAGGGCCAGCCAGGGGAACTTCAAGCAACTTCCGCTGTTTAAAAAAAAGTACACCTTTTAGTAACTTGCGTGTCTATATGAGCCCATTTCTGACTTGTCATCCTATACTGCAACAGTGGAAGTTAAAAAACAAACAAAACAAGCTCTTAAACTTATCATTTAAAAGCAATCCATGAGCTCCAGTCCAGTGACTTTGTCTAGTCAGAGAATGTCACCAGACTGCTGCGGGCAGGAGGAAGCGTCTCCTCTCCAGTGATCAGACTGCAACATTGTAACTTTGTAGCAAGTCACATGTTAAGAGGTTTCAGCAGGGGGCTGTTCTGTGTCAAACATTTGTGAACTGGCATCTCATTCCAGGAAGTAGATGGGTACCCTAGGTGAACAAAGGTAGCTCTATTATTCTGGAGAGGAAAGCATATCTATCTATCTATCTATCTATCTATCTATCTATCTATCTATCTATCTATCTATCTATCTATCTATCTATCTCCATCTTTCCCGCTCTTCTCTTTCGCTCTTCTCTTTCGCTCTTCTCTTCATCCTTCCTGTCCCTCTCTTTTCTTCTCCCCCCTTTTCTTCCTTCCTTTCCCTCCCTTTTCTTTTTTTCCCCTCTCCTCTCCTCTCCTCTCCCTCCCTTTTCTCATCTCATTTCCTCTCCCTCCCTTTTCTCATCTCCTTTCCTCTCCTTTCCTTTTCCTTACCTTCCCCCCCTTTTCTTTCCTCCTTTATTTCCTTCCTTCATTTTCTTTCCCTCCCTTTATTTCTTTCCTTTTTCCTCGCTTTTCTTTTCCTATCTATCTATCTATCTATCTATCTATCTATCTATCTATCTATCTATCTATCTATCTATCTATCTATCTATCTATCTCCCGCTCTTCTCTTCATCCTTCCTGTCCCTCTCTTTTCTTCTCCCCCCCTTTTCTTCCTTCCTTTCCCTCCCTTTTCTTTTTTTTCCTCTCCTCTCCCTCCCTTTTCTCCTCTCCTCTCCCTCCCTTTTCTCCTCTCCTCTCCCTCCCTTTTCTCCTCTCCTCTCCCTCCCTTTTCTCCTCTCCTCTCCCTCCCTTTTCTCCTCTCCTCTCCCTCCCTTTTCTCCTCTCCTCTCCCTCCCTTTTCTCCTCTCCTCTCCCTCCCTTTTCGCCTTTCCTCTCCCTCCCTTTTCTCATCTCCTTTCCTCTCCTTTCCTTTTCCTTTTCCTTACCTCCCCCCCCCCCCCCCCCCTTTTCTCCCCCCCCCTTTTCTCCCCCCCCCTTTTCTTCCCCCCTTTTCTTCCCCCCTTTATTTCCTTCCTTCCTTTTCTTTCCCTCCCTTTTTTCCTCGCTTTTCTTTTTATCTATCTATCTATCTATCTATCTATCTATCTATCTATCTATCTATCTATCTATCTATCTATCTATCTATCTATCTCTTCCTTCCTTATGTCTGTATAAATATTGTTCCTGTTATTTTCCAGGAATTGGACCTTGTCATGCGGTATCTAATCTCTGGATTGCTGCTACATGTAGTACACCTTGCCGCTCGGTTTGAGTTTGTATCCGCCGTCAGAAATGACTCCTCTAGCCTTCAGACGATCGATCTTCCAGGTGAACACGTTCCATACTTTCTGTACGGTAACCCAGACGTGGCCACCCTCTGCTCCCAGGATCCTCGCTGTCCCTTTAGAGTAAGTTCATACAAAGCCGCCATTGTTCACCTGTGATGTGTCTGCACCGAACGTGGTTTGTCCTTGCTGATCTGAGGTCCTGATGTGGCTGCGGTGCTCACATTAAAAATAATAGTTCGGCGGAGGCTCAATTCAAAACTCTTTAAAGTTGAACTGGCAAAATACACAAATAAAGTACATACAGGAGCTGTTTTACCAAATAATTTGTATTTCTGTCCATCCAGTCCTGAGATTTACACAGCTCTGCCTCACACAACGCCTTGTCTGGTAAGAGACCTGTTTTTTTTCTGCTGCAGTTGAAACAGAACTACACTGCAAACTCCCCCATCCATCCATCCATCTTTGGCTCCATGCTTTATTTTGTTCAGAAATCACTTGAAAACACCCCCTATCATTTGTAGCTGTGGGCATCTTGAGTAAGGGCAGATGAGTCATGTAGCATTTACTTCCTGGGATCCATCTGCCCTTAGCTCAGGCATGCAGGCAGAAGCGTGTGCTTAGCTGAGAAAACCCCTCCTCCCCTCCTGAAGACTTCTGGGATGGATGACATCATTTGCCTAGGCCTGGAAACCAGGAAGTAACTGAAGAAATGTGTAAAAAAAAAAAAAAAAAAAAAAAAAAGGTTTAAAACAAATAAATATGATACACGTTCCTATCTATTTACCAATGCTAGCGGCATAAGTATTAAAAATGGTCAATGTTGACTGAGAGAGTGAAGTTCCACTTTAGTAACACTAACAGGTCTTGTTTTTCTCCCAGCCTGAAACAACTGGATAGTGAAGGAGAAGCAGGAAACTGATGAACTCCTCTCTCTGTCAGTCTTCTCTTTCTCTAATGATCATGTTCTTTGTTAGAACATCAGCACTGCAGCAAAAATACATTGTGATTGATTGTGATGCTTCCCCTCTTCTAGTTTTAGCTCTGCTGTACAGGGGATTGCAGGAGGCTGATAGTAAGTCAAATTCAGGTACTTATACCACTTGCATTTAAAAAAAAAAGTGATGTATTAATGAATACAGAGCCGCAATTAGGAGGAACTTCATAGTAAAGGCTCATGCATTTAAAAAAAAAATATATAATTGTTATACTTACCTGCTCTGTGCATAGAGTAGCCCCAATCCTCCTCTTCTCGGGTCCCCGCCGGTGCTCCTGGCCTCTCCTCCTTGCTGAGTTCCCCTCATAAAAAGCCACTTGCCAAGGGTTTGCTCCTGTTCATAAGACACACACAGTGTGGCTCGGCCCCACCCCCCTGCTCCCACCTCACTGGCTAGGATTGACACGCTGCAGTGTCTCAGCCAATGAGGTGACAACAACCAGGGGGAGCTGCTGCTCTCATGCACATCGCTGGATCAAGATGGGGCTCCAGTAACTACTGGGGGGGGGGGGGGAGCTGCACACAGAAGTTTTTTTTAACTTCATGTATAGAACGCATTAGCATAAAACCAGGCTTGACAAATTTGCTTTGAATCTAGGAGCCAGCTAAAAAAGTAAAAAAAAAAACGCAAACTAGTAAAGTGCAATACAAGGTCCAGCCCAACAGACAGCAGTCTATTGTATCAGCATGGTAAGGACAAAGGTTCATTTCAGCACACAAGGGTCCTGCAGCTGCAGCAGGTAAATATCCGGGAAGATCCAGGGAGCTCAAACAACAAAGAAATGGCAGCGCAAGATCCTCAGAATGATAAATTTAATTTATTCCATAAAAACAGGAGGAATGAACCTCTGAAACGCGTTAGACCCGTCCCCAGCACTATCCTCCACAAACAGAAAGGGATTGACATGAAGTAGACTGCGCATGTGCAGGATGCTGAGGAATGGCGGGCTTTCTGACAGCTGTCATGATCTCATCTCCCTGACAGCTATAGGGATAGGACAGGCTCACACATTGACAGCCTTGCCTTTTCTCCACCCATCACACTGCGTACAGCCCTGTTGTGTTTTTCATCTGCTGTCCATGGCAATTACCAAGATTTTAACATGTAAACATTCTATTTGTTTTATGGAATAAATTAATTTATCATTCTATCGAGGATTTCGCTCTGCCATTTCTTTGTTTGAGCTAAAAAAGTTAGGAGTCAGTGCTCAGGGGCAAGGCAAATAACTTGTGCCCCCAACCCCCCTAACCTTAATGGAATTACAGCAGAGCGGCCAGCCAATAACCCAGACACAAGGCTGTTACATAAGGGTTGTTGACAAGTGGTTAACGGATGGAGCAGGGGACAAAAAGGTAGATGCGTTTTGCGCAAATGTTAGTGCTTAGTCATTAGTCAGGTAATAACTAAGCGCTAGGATTTGTGCAAAACGCATCCATCTTTTTGTCCCCTGCTCCATCTGTTAACCACTTGTCATATTAAGCTTCAATAGAGAGGATTTTTGGAAGTGCAGCCATCTGGAATCATTGCTTTATAAGTATTGAGGGGGGCTGCTGCATACAGAAGGTTTTTTTTTTTTAATCCTGATCTCAACCCGATAGAACAGCTTTGGGATGAATTAGAACAGAGACTGCGAGCCAGGCCTTCTCATCCAACATCAGTGCCTGACCTCACAAATGCACTTCTGGAAGAATGGTCAAACCTTCCCATAGACACACTCCTAAACCTTGTGGACAGCCTTCCCAGAAGAGTTAAAGCTGTTATAGTTGCAAAGGGTGGGCCAACTCAATATTGAACCCTACAGACTAAGACTGGGCTGCCATTAAAGTTCATGTGCGTGTAAAGGCAGGCGTCCCAATACTTTTGGCAATATAGTGTATATTTTATATTCAATTGTGAGCGGGAGGGGAAGGATGCAGGGCAACATGACATTTTTTAACGCTTACTGTTAGATAGGTCAATTTGGTTGTCTGCAAGCTGGTGGTAAGTAGACTTTGGCTTTTTCCTGGGCATTCCCCAGACACTTGTTGGCAACATGACATTTACTCAAGGGTAATGGGGAGGGAGTTAGCTTTAACCAATAGATAAGGATTTGTATTTTCAGTCGGGTAACTGCAATTTTCAGTCTTTTAGCGCTCAGCCCAAAAAAAAAAAATAACTGTCACTTTTTTTTTTTTAGAAAGAAGTGTCCTTATCCTGGTGTGGTAGCTTTGTGAATTGAGCATTTCATGTACTTACAAATACTCTATAGTTTCCAGTTCAATACCTATAAAACAAAAACTTGGTTATGTTTTTTTAGGAGCACCTGACCGATCGTCGGTCTTGCTGGGGTTATGAGGAGTCATGCAGGAAGGAGCACAGGTTCAGCTATCCCGTCTGCGACAAGGTTGACTTTGCTTGGTATGTGGTTTACAGCTGGAGACGGATATTTTATTGCCTGCAGTTTAAGAAACAGAATATAGGTGTGTCATAAGAGTGATCCTGGAGGCTGTAAAAGTTTAATTGTACTGCAATTTATCACTTTATCCTTCCTGTTAGGCATGCATCTATATATATACAGTTATTGGTGCTTTTTGATTGCAGAAAACGTGAGTATGCACCTGTACTTGTATAAACATAGTTGCGCATAAATGTACCACACTGAATGCATCTGTCTGCGCATCCAGGGTCGTACATCTGTACGCGCGTTCATGTTTATACTTGCGTCTATCCATGTACAGCCATTGATTTCTATGGGAGACTGTGCGCTCTGCACCTGTGGCTCCTGGGTGAGAAATACACCCAAATTTTTTGCTGTGCGACCCCCAGGTAGGTATGTGCAGAAGGATTTGGTCCTGCCATTTTTTTTTTCTAATGGCACACACTCTTGCTTTAGGGCTGCTGTAAAACGGTGAACAAAAGATCAATCCAATGTTTACCTGTTTACATTGAATTTGTCATTCAGCAAAAGAAGGAACCTAAAGCACAATGTTAACCAGGGGCATTGCTAGTGGGTGGCTATTGGGGCTATAGCCCTAAATCTGGGGCCCATAGCCCCGAGTCTCTTGCTGCAGGGTCCCTGCCTAACCAGTGGGTCGCGGCTGCGGCGGGCGGGCTGCATGAAAGAGGCAGATGAGAGGTGAGGGCAGACAAGCAGAGATAACATCATCTCTCTCTGCCCACTCCACATCACTGCTCTTCTGCCCTCACAGCGGGGCCTCTTCAATGTGGGAGCGAGGTGCAGGGGGGAGCAGAGAGATGACATCAGCTCTCACTGCCCGCCACACATCAGTGCTCTTCCGCCCTCACAGCGCAGGCCTTTTCAATGTCAGAGGTGCAGCGGGGAGCAGTGAGATGACATCATCTCTCACTGCCCGCCACGCATCACCACTCTCCTGCCCTCACTAAATGGACCAGTGCTGCCAGCCTGCCACCAATGCTGTGACAATCCACATCAGTTAGCAAGTGACAACCCACATCTGGTGCCAGGTGACGTGGCAAGTGACAATCTGCAAATGGTGTCAGGTGACGGGGCAAGTGACAATCCACATTAGGTGGCAAGTGACAATCCACATCTGGTGCCAGACGACAATCCACATCTAGTGGCAGGTGATGGTGGCAAGTAACAAGCTGCATCTGGTGGCAAGTGACAAGCTGCATCTGGTGGTAGGAGATGGGGCAAGTGACACACTCGGGGCTCCCACTGATTCTGCATTATGGTGAGTTGAACTATTTCATGTTATATTACAATGTGATAATAGAAACAATGCGCTTCAATCATCCTGGAAAAATTGCTTGCCAACATCCCCCAAGCCCCCCCCCCCCAGGGGCCTGCAGAAAGGTTGGTGACCACTACTATGGGCTCTAGACCCAGATCTTTTGCAGACCAGCAATGCCCCTGATGTTAACAGAGTATACCGATCACTTTATTGTGTGTTCTACAGGTTTGCCCAGGTGTTCTGTGCATCCCAATGCAAGCAGTCCGGTTCATTTAATTGGGACACAGTGGCTGCTGTCAATTTGACAGCCAGGTGGGTGCAGGGGTTCATGAAGGGGTGAGTGCACACCGTCTGTGGTTGCAGACCCGCACCCACACAGCTGTCAGAATGGGAGCAGTGGCTGTGTCTGTGTAGCCATTGCGTCCCAATTGATATGAATGGATCTGCCTACCCAGGAATGTGCAGAGCACCCACGTATCCCTGTGTGGGCAAACACCGCTTTTGCACATGTTTAAGTATGCCAGTCTGGGCAAGGCCATATACAGCCTGGAGATACTAATTGAGGTTTTGAGCTTTAGAAATTGGAACTTTACTACAAGACATCTTAACAAGGTGTCACTTATGTCTCTAAAGACTCGTTCACCCAAGTGGTCAGGGCTGTATACATGCTGTGGCTGCGGCAAAAAATTGAACAGCGTGTAGCATTCTGTGGGTATTACTGCTGCCAAACACAACCTATGGAAGTCTATGAGGCTGCCTCCTGGTGTTGCGGTTGGGCAGCATTTACAGGGTTAAATAAGGCAGTGAGGCGGCAGCATATCACTTCCTCACCGCCTGTCAAACACTCTGAAAAGTGATTCACTGGGGATCACTTTTCAGAGGGGCAGCAAGGGCTGTCGCACATGTTAACGAGCCTCAAATGACTCGTGTTTAATTTACATTGTCCCTTCTATTTCTGTATGTGAATAATGGTATTATACGGTAATTATTTTAATTAAACAAAACACCTAAGTACCTTTTTCCTAATCGATATACAGCTGTCACATGACCCAGATCTTTCCCAGCCTTTCTGCAGAGAAACATAAGCAGGAGCAGCTTCTAGTCCTCTGCTGCTGGTCACATGTTCAAAATAAAAAAAAAAACAGCCTTTGGAATAGAGTAAAAATAATTAATTAATATCAATTCACTGTTTTAAATTGACATACAAATATATATTTGATATATATAGAAACCCAAACTAGGGTCAAAGCTGCGCTCAGATATAAAAAACAAAAAACTAATGTGGGAAAAAAAGCTGCCAGCACCTAGGAAAAGTCCAGTATCTGACTCCTAAAGTATGGTAAACAAGCAAAGTGCAGCGCTATAAGTATATGACATAAAAAAAAAAAAAAATTCCCACCAAGTGACATAACATCAATCAGTAGATATAAATGAACAAAATCAATCAATAATATACAAGGAAAATATATATGTGACATAAAAAGAGATAAGGTCCCACCAAGTGACATAACATCAATCAGTAGATATAAATAGACAAAATCAATCAATGATGATCAATGATGGACAAGGAACTTAGATCACAGATGCATGTGAAAAAATATAAGAAAGAGTCCAAAAAGAACCATGGAATTATATTGAGTCCATAAAAATAAAAAAAAACCCCATCCAGGAAAGATGTGATACGGAGTATTAGTAGATAATCCACCAAGGAGTGTATGAGTAGAGTCTGCTTACCGGACGGCGATGACTGCTGTTACGGCAGTCTCGCCCAGCATAGGGATTATGGTCTCCCAAAACCAAAGGTATAAAGCGGGACCAGTAGCTCGAGGAGCGGAGGTTGAAGAGTGAACGAGCTATGTACTTGTCCGTATAGAGGGGAGCAGAGTCTGCACACAGTCACCCGGGGGGATTCAATGTGCAACAGGCGCCGGAGGAGGGAAAACAACGAGAGGGTTCTACATCGTCCTCCTCCCCTGGGGGAAGCCGGGAGCGTACACCTCCCTGGGGGAAGAAGTGAGATCAAGTGATATTGACGGCATCATCAGTGAAGAAAGGTCTGGGGAAGATCTCGAGCGGGGAAAAAGCTACTGGTCCCGCTTTATACCTTTGGTTTTGGGAGACCATAATCCCTATGCTGGGCGAGACTGCCGTAACAGCAGTCATCGCCGTCCGGTAAGCAGACTCTACTCATACACTCCTTGGTGGATTATCTACTAATACTCTGTATCACATCTTTCCTGGATGGGGTTTTTTTTATTTTATGGACTCAATATAATTCCATGGTTCTTTTTGGACTCTTTCTTATATTTTTTCACATGCATCTGTGATCTAAGTTCCTTGTCCATCATTGATTGATTTTGTCTATTTATATCTACTGATTGATGTTATGTCACTTGGTGGGACCTTATCTCTTTTTATGTCACATATATATTTTCCTTGTATATTATTGATTGATTTTGTTCATTTATATCTACTGATTGATGTTATGTCACTTGGTGGGACTTTATTTTTTTTTATGTCATATACTTATAGCGCTGCACTTTGCTTGTTTACCAAATATATATTTGAAATTGGTTGAAATGATTGGTTGAACTAGATGGACTTGTGTATTTTTTTCAACCTGACTAACTATGTAACTATGAAATCAAATCCTTTATTATTTTTTGTCAATAACATGGTGTGGGTGGATTTCTGCCAGTCACAGGCTGTGTCACACCTGTCCAGCCTGTGTCTCAGAAAACGGGGAGACGAAGCCTCGACTAATCTACATGTAATATCCTGCCCCCATTGTATTTATCTGGTTAGTGAACATGGAGGAGGGAGGGAGTAGGCTGTCTTTTACATATGTGACTCTATAGTCACATGGGCTGCTCAGATAGGGAGGAAATGCTCAGCATAGAAACTCACTGAAAACTGAGCAATGTGCAGAGTTGCCGCCACAGCTGCAAAATCCCTAGTTGAATTGGGAATTGAATTGACATGAACAGAAGGTGGAGATAGAGAGCATGGAGTGAGTATGAACAGCATGTAAAACCCTAATTTATTTATCATTCATATCATATCATCACTTAATTTATCAATCATTTTTTATGATGTGGGTTTAGTGACACTTTAGTGATACTTTAAAGTGGGGTTCCGGCCGGGAAAAAAAAAATGTAAAAGTCAGCAGCTACAAACACTGTAGCTGCTGACTTTAAATAAGCACACTTACCTGTCCTGGGTGCCCGTGATGTCGGCCGCCCGAGGCCGACCCGTCCCTTGGCTCTCGGGTCCCGCCACCGCCATCCTTATGGCTTCACTGCCCGTTTCCTACTGCGCATGCGCGAGTCACGCAGCGCTTTGTGAATAGGCCGGGATGTGTTGTGGGGGACACACAGTTCCCATAACACACCGCGCCCCATTCCCCAGTAGACAACGCGGGGAGGAGAAGACTGAAGATCACCGCGGCGTAGGAAGAGGCAGATTAGGAAGACTGCCTAGCACCAGCCATTTCAGGTGAGTCAAAAATTTTTTTTTTTTTTTTTTACCTCCATTTTTTTAGGAATTTTTTTATGTAATATTTTTTTTTTTTGGGTGGACCTCCACTTTAATTTAGGCTTCATGTACACTAGCAACATTTGTTTTGCAAAAGCTCCTAAACCTAACTCCATAAAAGCCTATCTGTCCATGTACACATAGGCTTTTACCAGAGTTGCGGTTAGGGGAGATTCAACCTCCCTCTCCTGAACACAGAAGAATCGCGTTCCAGGAAGGAACGTTTTGACCGCGGTCCGCGATTTTGCCATGTTTTTCCACGGCCGGCGGTCAAAGTTTGTGTACATAAAGCCTTATACTGTTTGTGGTCATACTAAATAATTACTTTTTGGCTTGCATGGCATATAAAGATGCAGACAGCGCATTGGTGTGACTGGGTCCTAAATCTATTTGTTCTTGAAGGGCAAAGAACTTAAAGGAGGCTGAAGAAGTGTTCTGGAGACAGGCAGACTTCGGATATGTGAAGGAGAGGATCGATGAAATGCAAGTTTTATGTCATCCTCACGAGCCGGTCAGTATTCCTGTGCAGACTGTTTTATCATTGATCACCATGGTAGAAAAGAAATAATCATTCCTATAATTCTCCCTTTTAGGGTGACTCGCTACTGGCCTGTTCTGCCAACCTTCAACACTGCAGAGCCACCAACCTCTACCTGGACTTGAGGAAACCTAGAAGAGGCCCCGAAAGGTCAGACAGATTTAGAAAACTCCAGCCTCAAATATCAACATCTATTTATTTAATCATTTCATTTCCAGAGCTGTTTGTGCAATTTTTTGCACACATTAAAGAGGAAGTAAACCCTCTCTAAAAAAAACAAAACAAAAAAAAAAAAAAAAAAAGAGAAAAAAAAACAAAACACCCTGCAGGACAAAGGCATAATGAGCTCGTAAGCTTAGCCTACGAGCTCATTATGAATTACTTACCTGAGATCGAAGTGACCCTCGTTCACCTCCTCCGTCGCCACCATGATACCCGGAGTGACTTCCGGGTAGTGATTGCTCCGGCGCTGTGACTGGCCAGAGCAGCAATGACGTCACTCCGGTGCATGTGCGCAGGAGCCGTCAGTGACAGCATGATCGCCTTGCGCGCCGTAGACATCAGTGCCCGTTTTTAGGAAAATATCTCCTTAACCTTATAGGTTAAGGAGATATTTCTTGCACATACAGTTAAGCCTTAATCTAGGCTTACCTGTAGGTTAAAGTGGTCTGTAAGGGTTTACAACCACTTTAACTATTTGCTTACTGGGCACTTAAACCCCTTCCTGCCCAGACCAATTTTTATCTTTCAGCGCTCTCACACTTTAAATGACAATTGCGCGGTCATGCAATGCTGTACTCAAATTAAGTTTTTATCATTTTTTCTCACACAAATAGAGCATTCTTTTGGTGATATTTAATAAGTGCTGTTTTTTTTATTTTTTGCTAAAAAAAACGAAAAAATCCCGAAAATGTTAGAAAAAAAAAAAAAATGTTTTATAGATTGTTATAAAATTTCGAAAACGGGTAATTTTTTTTCCTTCATTGATGTGCACTGATGAGCTGCACTGATGAGCTGCACTGATGAGCTGCACTGATAGGCTGCACTGATAGGCTGCACTGATAGGCTGCACTGATGGCACTGGCAGGAGGCACTGATGTGCACAGATAAGGCAGCCACGGCTCTCTGTGTGAGGAACCGATGTCCCTCTGACAGAAGCCGGCGATCAGCTTTTTTTTTTCCTCTCACGCTGACAGTGTGAGGCAAAAAAAAATACAGACTACCAATCTTCTGTTTACATCACGTGATCAGCTGTCATTGGCTGAAGGCTGATCACGTGTTAAGGGGCCGGGATCAGCCCCTTACTCCAATCAGCCGAGTCTCATAGACTCAGCTATCACAGAGCACACAGCCCACAGGGACACACTGAAAGTACATGCTTGGGAGGACGTCTATGGGCGCCCTCCCCGCAATTAAGGCCCGCGCTCTAGCCGTCTTTTGGCTATAGCGCGGGCAGGAAGAAGTTAGAAATTATTTCACACCCGAAAACACCCCCAAAACATTACAAAGCGCTACGTAAACTGTCGGCGCTATATAAATCCTGTATAATAATAATAATTATATATTTTCTGAAAGCAGTGACCATGGAGATTAAAATAGTGGTAGACAGAGATTTTAAAAGCCCCCCCTACAGGTCATCAGTTTAGAGTTAGCCATAAAAAAATGGCCCTGGAATTATTACCATTACTCCAGCATGCATGGTGATGTGTAATGTGCAGTCTAATCAACGTTTTACACACGTGTGTTTATGTTCATATGTTGGGGGGGTTTAAATGCTTGGATGCATCTAATTTTTTTTTTTTAGGCTTTTTTTTTTTTCTTTTTAACTAAACTTTATTTATCACATTGGGGACCAAAATTCTGGAGGTAAGAGAGGGCCATGAATGACCTGATGCTGTGTGAAAGCGATCTGTGCAGACACCCAATTGCTTCCACCCTGACAGTTGGCTTGTCAGATTTAGGCTCGGTTCACATATATGTGAGAAATACAGTGCCTTGCCAAAGTATTCACCCCCCTTGGCATTTTTTGTTTTGTTGCCTCACAACCTAAAATTAACATGGATTGTTTGAGGATTTGCATCATTTAATTTTTTTTTTTTTTTTTATTGTGAAGCAAACAACAAATAGGACAAAATAACAGGAAAAGCATAACTATTCACTTCCCTAAAGTCAATACTTTGTAGAGCCACCTTTTGCGGCTATCACAGCTCCAAGTCACTTTGGATAAGTCTCTATGAGCTTGCCACATCTTAACACTGGGATTTTTGCCCATTCCTCCTTGCAAAACTGCTCCAGCTCCTTCAAGTTGGATGGTTTGCGCTTGTGAACAGCAATCTTTAAGTCTGACCACAGATTTTCCTTTGGATTGAGGTCTGGGCCTTGACTAGGCCATTCCAACACATTTACATGGTTCCCCTTAAACCACTCAAGTGTTGCTTTAGCAGTGTGTTTGGGGTCATTGTCCTGCTGGAAGGTGAACCTCCATCCTAGCCTCAAATCACACACAAAGTGGTACAGGTTTTGCTCAAGAATATCCCTGTATTTAGCACCATCCATCTTTTCCTCAACTCTGACCAGTTTCCCAGTCCTGACTGCTGAAAAACATCCCCACAGCATGATGCTGCCACCACCATGTTTCACTGTGGGGATGGTGTTCTTTGGGCGATGTGATGGGTTGGGTTTGCGCCAGACATAGCATTTTCTTTGTCCAAAAAGTTAAATTTTAGTCTCATCAGACCAGAGCACCTTCCTCCATACATTTTGGGAGTCTCCAACATGCCTTTTCGCAAACTCAAAACATGCCATTTTGTTTTTTGCTGAAAGTAATGGCTTTCTTCTGGCCACTCTGCTATAAAGCCCAACTCTATGGAGCGTATGGCTTATTGTTGTCCTATGTACAGATACTCCAGTCTCTGCTGTGGAACTCTGCAGCTCCTCCAGGGTTATCTTAGGTCTCTGTGCTGCCTCTCTGATTAATGGCCTCCTTGCCCAGTCCCTGAGTTTTGGTGTGCGGCCGTCTCTTGGCAGGTTTTCTGTTGTGCCATGTTCTTTCCATTTGGTTATGATAGATTTGATGGTGCTCCTAGGGATCATCAAACATTTGGGTATTTTTTATAACCTAACCCTGATTTGTACTTCTCAACAACATTGTCCCTTACTTGTTTGGAGAGTTCCTTGGTCTTCATGGCAGTGTTTGGTTAGTGGTGCCTCTTGATTAGGTGTTGAAACCTCTGGGGCCTTTGAAAAAGGTGTGTATATGTAATGACAGATCATGTGACACTTAGATTGCACACAGGTGGACATCATTTCACTAATTATGTGACTTCTGAAGTAATTGGTTGCACCAGAGCTTTTTATGGGCTTCATAACAAAGGGGGTGAATACATACGCACATGCCAATTATCAGTTTTTAATTTCTGAAAAATAGTTTTATGTATAAAGTTTTTTACTAATTTTACTTCACCAACTTAGACTATTGTGTTCTGATCCATCACATATAATTCAGATTAAAAAAACATTGAACTAAAGGCTGTAATGTAACAAAATAGGTAAAAAGCCAAGGGGGTGAATACATTTGCAAGGCACTGTAGGTGCCTGAGGTCACCTCAGAAATGCCCCTGGAAAAAGGGAGAAAAGTTTGGACTATTTCGGTACCTCAAGGATGTAGACAAGGATCTGTATAGTTTTATATAAAAGAAATTTTAATACTATATAGAATATAAAAACATTGCGGGACAAAACCACATTGACAAAATAGTTAGATACAGTTGATAATTACAGCCTTTTATGCTGCTTCAAACAATTATACAAAAAATGAAATGAAGGTGACCCCCAGTGTTGAAGTGGGGTGTCGAATATGATGCGTCTTGGCGATAGTCCTTAACTAGTTTTGCAGCAATTGCTGCTTCTTCAGAAGGAACCAGTCATAAGCATCTGTTGAGATAAATCATAATCATAATTTCATGTTTAAACCATTATTTATGACATTGATATATATTTCAAAACATGAAGGTTATTTTCTTTAATATCATATAAAATTGATGTGAGTTCTGAGACGGATACATAGGCACTGCTTACCTAGAGAGGGGGGAGACTGCGGCATTGTGGCAGCATTAACAGAGACACCCAAAGGCAATTTTCCCCCCACGGCGGACACGAGAAGCACCTAGGACCACTGAATTTTAAATTGATATAGTTTACAGATAGTATGGTATATCTTCTGACATCATCTATAAGGTGTGTATTGCAAGTGAAAAAAGAAAAGGTGGGAAGAGAGGGCGAGAGAGGGGAGGGGGGAATTTGGGGGGGTGGGGTGAGGGAGGGGGGGGAATGGGGGTTTTAAAAAGGGGGGTTGGGGGGGGGAGGAGAGAAGAAGGGGAGAAAGTAAAACGGGGGGGGGGGGGGGGACATGGTGGGATCAGATAGAAAGGAAGAGTACAGATTAGACATTTAGAACTGAACAATAAATTTAGTTGAGATGGAACAATTTAAAAACTGATATATTAGACTACCGACCTATTGAGTCAAAATATCCAGTATGACTCCCAGTGTCCTTATGTGCCTCCAACCCAGCTGACGTTCATCCGCCGGCTGACGTCGCTGGATCCGACTCTCCTCACCGCGCATGCGTGAAATTACGCACGGTGACCAAATATTGGGGGCGGCCATCGTCCTGGTGGGAATAGATCGTAGCTCTCTAAGGAGCATGATCATTCCCTGGAAAGGCGCGTGTCCGCCGCTGGGGGATCTAAACCGCAAGCTGTCTCACGCCACAGTCCATCTCGGGGCAGTGCAAAATACAGCAAACAACAGTTTATAACTTTGCATAGGCATGGGGTAGGAGACAGCCTGGTTATGAAGGTTGACCATGACTGTCCTACTAACTTTATTACAACAGATATATATGAATACAGAAATATTAAGACATTAAACTCAGCGTTTTCAGAAGTGATTCCATGTATTGTAGTGTATTTGTATTGCATTTTCGAACGACAACTGTACTGATTAAATGAGAATTTTACAATCTGGTATTGTACGAAAAAGATTTGTGCTTGTCCGATCAAATAATATCGGATGAACTGTCCTGATCGGCTCTCGAAAGCTCTGTACTAACAATCAGATTATCATACGATCTCTCCGAAATTGGTATTTTTCGTACGATTTTCTGATTGTGTGTACTGAGGCTTAACAGAAGGCCTGCAAGAAAGTGCAGCTGTGCATGGTAGCCAATCAGCTTCTAACTTCAGCTTGTTTATTTAAGCTTTGACAAAAAAACAAGGAAGCTGATTGGTTGATTTTGCACTCTCTAGTTTTAGTAAATCAACCTCATTATGCTGTGTAGTTGCGGTATATATAAGTATTTGGCTGGATTTTTGCTTTAACCACTTTGCGCCGGGAGGGCGTCCAGGGACGTCATTGACTTTGCAGGGCTATATCTGAATGATGCCTACAGCTACAGACATCATTCAGATATCGACTTTTTCAGCCAGCGACTCCTTACACCATAAGAACAATCATAGTGGCTGTTCCGCCACTTGATAATTCTTACGGGCGACAGGAGGGGACCCCCCCTCCCCCCACCCTCCGGTGCTTCTACCGACTCACCGCTTCCATCGGTGAGACAGAGAACTGATCCGCTGGCCCCCGGATGGTGATCATAGAGATTTCTGGTGGACCAGATGGTCGCCGGAGTCTTTATCATCATTTGGAGGCCGAGCGCGATGTTATGACGTCACACCCGGCCTCTGCATTCAAAAAAACGGCGCCACCTCGGCTGAGAAGCCGTGATCGTTTTTTTTTTTTTTTGGTTTCAGGTTTTCCAGCCTAGAGGTGAGAAATGGTGTCTTATTGACCCCATATCTCACAGTAAAAAGGACCGATCGTGCCATATTCCTATTACAAGGGATGTTTACATTCCTTGTAATAGGAATAAAAGTGATCACATTTTTTTTTTTAAAGTGTCAAACTAAAAACATAAAAGTCAAATTAACAATAATAAAAAAAAAAAAAAAAAAATTTAAAGTACCCCTGTCCTTGTGTGCTCGCACGCAGAGGCGAACGCATACGTAAGTCCCGCCCACATATGAAAACAGTGTTCAAACCACACATGTGAGGTATCGCCGTGAACGTTAGAGCGAGAGAAATAATTCTAGCCCTAGACCTCCTCTGTAACTCAAAACATGTAACCAGTAAAAAATTTTAAAGCGTCGCCTATGGGGATTTTTAAAGCGGGGTTCCACCCAAATTTTGAACAATATCTGTATGTATTCTCTTCCTTGCCTAGATGCTGACATGCCATTTAAAAAAATTTAAATCGCCGTAATTACCTTTTATTTTTCTATTCTTCTTTGCACTTCCTGGTTCTCCTCCCGTGGTAGTAGGCGTGTTTCTAGCCTCTCCCAGACTCCTGGGAGCTAGTCTCAGGCTTCCCAGGATGCCACTGAGCATGTGCGGGAACGAGCGGTGAATGCTGGGAGCACAGCATTCACCACATCCAGGAAATAAATGCTTGTGGGCTTCAAATGCCCACAATGAAGATGGAAACCGCCTGCAGTGAATAATATAAGTTATTCTTTCCGACGAAATCTGACACAGGCGGACATATTACACACAATATGTGAGTATGTAATGCTGAGAAGAAAAGTTTGTGAATGAACTCAAAAAAAAAAAAAAAGGATAGATAGGTGGACCCCCGCTTTAAGTACCAAAGTTTGGCGCCATTCCACGAGCGTGTGCAATTTTGAAGCGTGACATGTTAGGTATCTATTTACTTGGCGTAAAAAAACGTGGTCGAAAAATTGCTGAGCAAATACCGTGCGAGATAAAAAGTTGCAACGACCGCCATTGTATTCTCTAGGGTCTAAAAATACATATATAATGTTTGGGGGTTCTATACAATTTTTTAGCAAAAAAATGACGAATTTTTTATGTAGGAGAGAAATGTCAGAATTGGCCTGGGTGCGAAGTGGTTAAGCTATATAATGGGTAATATTTATAATTAAATGTCTGGCTAATGAACATTATTTTCATAAAAAATGATAGACCTTTTGATGTTGCTGATTGCTGAACCTTTGCCATTCTTTCTTAGATTTAAGGAGGATTTTATCCAGGATGGTGAGATTGGAGGTCGTTGTGAACTGGACTCCAAAAAGCTGCAGTCTCAAGGTCAGCGGAAGGGCCCCTTGCAGTCTTGGTAGGTCTCATCATTTCCTGTATCATTATGTAACCCTGCCCCCCCCCCCTGCAGGAAAGGGTCTTGTGTTCTAAAGTGAATCTAAAACCATTTTTCTTGTTGTAGATGGGGTTAAAGCCCCTGTTATTATTTTCTTGTCCTGTTCCAGTGACATTTGTAAGCATTTAGGTTTCACATCAGTTTCTGTCCTGGTGAAAATTCTTCACAAAGGGGAACCAGACAGCAATAAAACACTATTCAAGAAATGGCCAGCGCGCCAAAAAACTAACCTTAAATATCAAAACATCTATTGGGGTTCACATGCGTAAACTGGAAAAAGGAAAAAGCAAGCATGTCCACCAACATTTATTTTCTCAAGATGACAATTGTGTCTGTCACCTTGGGTCCAGCAAGGCCCACAAACTTTGGATATGCTAGCTTTTACACTTTATTTTTGTTCACATTATGCATGTGGACCTCAAACTTTTTTTATTTTTGAGGTTCATTTTTGGTGTGCGGCTCTTTTCTTCAATGAGCTATGATACAGTATTACCATTGTACAGTGGATATAAAAAGTCTACACACCCCTGTTAAAATGTCAGGTTTCACCTTTAATGTGACCTATAAACTGTACAACTCAATTGAAAAACAAACTGGAATCTTTTAGGGAGGTTATGGTATATACTCGAGTATAAGTCGAGGCCCTAATTTACCACTAAAAAAATGGGAAAAACTTATTGACCCGAGTATAAGACGAGGGTGAGAAATGCACAGCTACTGTAAGTGGAAAAGAGGGTCAACAATGCCCATTTGCAGCCTCACTGTGCCCATTTGCAGCCTCACTGTGCCCATTTGCAGCCTCACTGTGCCCATTTGCAGCCATAGGTCCCCCGAACTTCAAACTCGGTAGTTAAGGGTTCCTAGATGCCCCCTAGCTGCAGCCAAAATTTGGTGTTTCTGAACCCAAAGGGTCCCGAAATGACATTGCTGCAGATGGACACAGTTGACCGACTTTGAGGCCCCGTATCTCGGAGCCACGTAGTGCTAGGAACCCCAAATTTGGTGTGCAAACCCAGTGAAATAGCACCAAAAATTATCCAAAGCTGGGGTTTCTAGCACCAAGTGGCCCCGAGATACAGGGCCCCAAAAATCAGTTCAGAAAATGTCAAGCACTTTTCTGCAGCAGAGAATGACATTTTCCGAACCTACTTTGGGGCCCCGTATCTCGGGGCCACTTGGTGCTAGGAACCCCAGCTTTGGATATGTTGTGGTACCAGTTCCACTGGGTTTGCTTTGGGGTTCCTAGCACCAAGTGGCCCTGAGATACGGGGCCCCAAAGTCGGTTCGGAAAATAAATTTTTTTGCTGCAGAAAAGTGCTTGACTTGAGTATAAGTCAAGGGGGGCACTTTCAGCACAAAAAATGTGCTGAAAAACTCGACTTATACTCGAGTATATACGGTAAGTAGATATAAAAAAATAAAATGATGTGGTTGCATAAGTGTGCACAGCCTCTTATAACTGGATGTAGTAGTGTTCAGAATTAAGCAATAACATTCAAATGATGTTAAATAGGAATCGGTACAGACCCGCCATCATTTAGAGTGCCTCTGATTAACTGCAAATAAAGTTCAGCTGTTCTAGTAGGTCTTTCCTGACATTTTCTTAGTCGCATCCTACAGCAAAAGCCACGGTCCGCAGAGAGCTTCCAAAGCATCAGAGGGATCTCACTGTTAAAAGGGTAGCAGTCAGGAGAAGGGTACAAAAGAATTTCCAAGGCATTAGATATACCATGGAACACATTGAAGACAGTCATCATCAAGTGGATAAAATATGGCACAACAGTGACATTACCAAGAAATGGACGTCCCTCCAAAATCGATGAAAAGACAAGAAGAAAACTGTTCAGGGAGGCTGCCAAAAGGCCTACAGCAACATTAAAGAAGTTGCAGGAATATCTGGCAAGTACTGGTTGTGTGGTACATGTGACAACAATCTCCCGTGATCTCAATATGTCTGGGCTATGGGGTATAGTGGCAAGATGGAATACCTTTCTTACGAAGAAAAACATCCAAGCCCGGCTAAATTTTGCAAGAACACATCTGAAAGGTAGAAAGGTAAGGGTGTGTACACTTATGCAACCATATTATTTTATGTTTTTATTTTTACTTCCCTCCACCTAAAAGATTTCAGTTTGTTGTTCAACTGAGTTGTACAGTTTATAGGTCACATTAAAGGTGGAAAAAGTTCTGAATTGATTTATCTTGGTCTCATTTTTTTACATCAGAGAAACCTGACATTTTAACAGGGTTGTGTAAATTTTTTATATCCATTGTATGTGAACCCATTTTGAAGGCAGAAGAGGGTCTGGTGATGGATAGATTGGACAGCAGCAATAAAAACCTGACAGTGGTTCCAATCCTTCTTCATTCTATCCAACACAAAAACAAATTGCTTTAAATATAAATATATCAGTACCAAGAGCTATGTATTCTCTTCCTACAGCAGCCTATTAAATCTAGGCTTTCAAAATCCACCTATCATTGTACCAGCATAAGTACAAAGTTAATTTTGGGTTCTGGGGAGATATCAGTTCTTACCTATTCTGCAGAGTATATATTACCATTAGGGATGCACTGATACTAAGCATTTGCGTGAGTATCGGTACTTGTCCAAATGCTCCAGAAACCAATACTTTGCGGTGCGGTTTTTCGTCAATAGAAAATGAATAGGTGCAAATCACAGTGCAAAGAATCACATGCGATTTGAACAGGAATGCGGTGCGATTCCTGTCTGAATCGCATGTAATTTCTCCCACCGCTCCTGTGCGTGTGTATAGAAAGCGATTAAAGCGCCACTGAGTGGGCAGTTTAAAAATGTTAGAACTCAAAGTACGTATTCGGCCACATGCAAAATAATTTACATAAATGTCCTGGTCCGCTGAATATAGCAAATCACGGCCGCTTGAAGTGCTCACAGGGCTGAAGGAGATGTAGAGGTAGTCCATCCCCACATCCACCTTATACCCACAGGGTCCTGTAACTTCTCCAGCAGCCCTGATTTGCTACCATCGGCGGACTGGGACACCTATGTAGATTTCTTTAAAGTGTGATTTGCTGCAATTTTTTTTTTTGTTACATAGTAGGTGAGGTTGAAAAAAAGTCCATCAAGTCCAACCTATGTGTGTGATTATATGTCAGTATTACATTGTATATCTCTGTATGTTGTGGTCGTTCAGGTGCTTATCTAACTATCGATGCCCCCCGCTGAGACCACAGCCTGTGGAAGGGATTTTCCACATCCTTGCCGCTCTTACAGTAAAGAACCCTCTACATAGTTTATGATTAAACCTCTTTTCTTCTAATTTTAATGAGAGGCCACATGTCTTCTTAAACTCCCACGAAAAAGTTTTATCCCTATTGTGGGGTCACCAGTACGGTATTTGTAAATTTAAATTATATCCCCTCTCAAGCGTCTCTTCTCCAGAGAGAATAAGTTCAGTGCTCACAACCTTTCCTCATAACTAACATCCTCCAGACCCTTTATTAGCTTTATTGCCCTTCTTTGCACTCCATTTCCAGTACATCCTTCCTGAGGACTGGTGCCCAGAACTGGACAGCATACTTCAGGTGTGGCCGGACCAGAGTTTTGTAGAGCGGGAGAATTATCATTTTATCTCTGGAGTTAATCCCTTTTTTTAATGCATGCTAATAATCTGCTTGCTTTGTTAGCAGCAGCTTGGCATTGCATGCCATTGCTGAGCCTATCACCCAGAGGTCCTTTTCTATCCTAGGTTCCCCCAGAGGTTCTCCCCCCAGTGTATAGATTGCATTCATATTTTTGCCACCCAAATGCATTATTTTACATTTTTCTACATTAAACGTCATTTGCCATGTAGTTGCCCACCCCATTAATTTGTTCAGATCTTCTTGCAAGGTTTCCACATCCTGCGGAGAAGTTATTGCCCTGCTTAGCTTAGTATCGTCCACAAATACAGAGATTAAACTGTTTATCCCATCCTCCGAGTCGTTTATGAACAAATTAAATAGGATTGGTCCCCGCACAGAACCCTGGGGACCCCACTACCCACCTCTGACCATCCTTTGTAACCAGATGTCCTTCCTTATTCTTTATGGGGCAAATATGGTCTGTCCTCCTCTTTTTTACTGTTTACATACTTGAAGTTCTTGAGATTTTTTTTGCTCTCCTCCGCCGTGTGTCTTTTGTGTTCTATCTTAGCCACCCTAATTGCACCCTTACATTTCTTGTTGCATTCTTTATAAAGTCTGAATGCTGATGATAATTCCTCAACCCTGTATTTTTTGAAGGCCTTCTCCTTTGCTTTTATATGCATTTTTACATTGAAGTTAAGTCATCCAGGACTTTTGTTTGCTCTTTTAAATTTATTACCCAATGGGATGCATTGGCTAATGCCCTTATTTAATATGCTCTTAAAGCGAACCCATCTCTCCTCCATGTTCTTTGTTCCTAAGATTTTATCCCAATTTATGCCTTCTAGCAAGGTTCGTAGTTTAGGGAAGTTGGTTCTTTTGAAATTCAGTGTCTTTGTATTCCCCTTTCCTATTTGTGTGATTTATACTGAAGCCAATTGACCTGTGATCGCTGTTACCTATATTGCCCCATATTTCCACATCCGTGATCAGGTCTGTATTGTTGGTAATCAGTAGATCTAGTAACGCTTTATTTCTAATTGGTGCTTCTACCATCTAACCCATGAAATTGTCCTGCAAGACATTTAGGAACTGGCAAGCCTTAGACGAATGCGTGGTTCCCTCCACCCAGCCTATGTCTGGATAATTTAAATCCCCCATTATGATAACACTTCCCATCCTTGCTGCTAATCCAAATTGTGAAAGGAGGTCCGTCTCCCCCTCCTCCCTCAGGTTAGAGGGCCTATAGCATACTCCCAGTATTATTTCCCCCTTAGCTTCATCCCTTTGGAGCTCTACCCATAAGGATTCCACCTCCTCCCTAACTCCCTTATTCTTGATATACAGGCATACCCCTCCCCCTTTTTTTACCCTCTCTATCCCTGCGATAAAGGGTATACCCTTGAATGGTTGCCAGCCCATCATGAAAGCTGTTGAACCAGGTCTCTGAAATTCTCACAAAATCCAAATCCTCCTTGTACAACAGTATCTCTAATTCACCCATCTTGTCCGCTAGGCTCCTGGCATTGGTGAACATGCCATGTAGTTTAGACCGGTTGCACACTATCCTCTTATTGAGTGTTCCGAGATTGCAACTAGGAATTGTTACTATACTTACCTTGGGTTTATGTGCTTTAGTCAACCTACCACTAATGCCCCCAATACTACCCTCTGGAATATGTTCCGTGCTGACTATCTCTACCTCTGGACCCTCCCCCCGTCGCCTAGTTTAAAAACCCCCCTAACTCTTTGGCCACCTTCATTCCCAGCTTTAGGTGCAGTCCATCCCTTCTATAGTACTGGTGATTGACTGAGAAGTTGGCCCAATCCTCCAGGAACCCAAACCTATCCTTACTACACCAGCTCCTCAACTACTTGTTTACTTCCCTAATCTCCCTCTGCCTTTCTGGTGTTGCTCGAGGTACCGGTAGTATTCCTGAGAATACTACCTTGGAGGTTCTTTTCCTCAATTTAGCTCCTAAGTCCCTAAAAAAAATCATTCTTTAGGACGCTCAATCAGTTCCCAACAGGAAAGTCCAGGTGACACCGGGGGAAGGGGGCATTTAATTTACCATCTGGTTGGACTGCTGACTGATTGTCCTGTGGAATTTTTTCACCCTTGGGGACCCGCAGTGCCGAGCTTGCTACATTAGCTGCTGTGCAGCCCAAAGGTTTTCTACCTTTTTATGTGTACTGGAGCTGGAATACTTTTAGGGCTATATTTAAAGCAAACATTTCCTAAGAGAAACCTGAAGGCTGCAATTGCTGACCACCTTATATAAATGCTAGTTCCCTGGCTCTTATGCTGTCACTTTGCTTTACTGCTGACCTGCAACAATCATGTAGATCCGAAATGTCATACATTCAGAGGTCCTTATCTGAATTTTTTTAAAAGATATGTCTATTGGGTTTTGTCAAAACCGTATAACACAAAAAAAGTACAGACAAAAAAGAAAAAGCACCCCCCCCCCCCCTCAAGTTCCCAAGTCTCATAAAATTGTAAAGGAAAAGTCAGCACATAGATCACAAAAAGGATAATATAAGGAATGAAGGTTATCCCATTACAAAATATGCAGCAGTCCAGCTGATAATGATAGAATAAATAATTAGAAGGCAGATATTAAAGTGTTCCCACAAATGTCGAAATGACTTAAATCTTCCGCAGTAAAGAGATGGCACAAATATTTAACCCTCCTGGGAGGTCCATCGTTGTGGATCAGGTAATGAGCAATGCTCATCTAAAGTGACATTGGCCCAAAGAGGATTATTGGGAGATTTTGACCAAGGGGCTTTAGATATACGAGGTGTGTCTAAAAGGTTTGGTGAATGGTCCGATATTTTAATGGCAACATTGGCCAGGTGCGCGTGCATGCACATGGTTATACAGAGACACACCGAGAAGCGCCACCTAGCATGGAGAGTACACATGACAGTAAGGGTAAACCCACTGTGGGCAGTCGAACATAGTCCGTATGAGAAGTGAGGTCACAGTGCAACACAGTGGAGAAACGAGTGAACCTCATGTTCTGCTACAAATTGGGGCAAATGGCGACAGAGACGCATGAGACGTTGGTGCAAGTGTACTGGGCGGAAGCCGTGAGCAGGAAATGTGTTTACAACTAGTTTAAACGCTTTTGCAATGGGAATGAAATGACTAAGGATGAGCCACGTTCGGGTTGGCCATCGACAATCAGAACCCCAGACATGAACGCGCAAGTGCGACAAATGCTGGCACGAGATCGGCATCTAACACTTTGAACAAAATATTACAGCGCACATATGCAAAAAAGATATTTACCTCCTGAAAGGCTGTGTAAAAACACATAGACATTTTAAAAAAACATTATCAGAAAAATATGGGGATTTGGTCACACCGTATTGCTATATGGTGCTTAAGCCCACTTACTGCGACAAATTCCCCCATGGTTAGTGGGTCCTATACTATGCATAGATTGGGAGATCCTGCTTCTCTGAACCATGGGAGCAATACACTCCTCTATATGGGAGAACTAAAAGTCTCCACCTATGACACAGGTGGACACTAATGAGAGGCCCTGATGAGGAAGTGGGGTACTCCTGCCCAAAAGGATTGTATAAAATAGCCTTGCAGGAGGTAAATATTTTTTTTGCATGTGTGCGCTGTAATATTTTGTTCTGTTGTATGGTCTTATGGCTGCACCATCTTTAATGCATCTTCTAGGGTAGGGTGTGCCCCCCAAATATCTTGTTTAACTCTCTGATCGCGGCGGAATTGGGGATTATCAAGGACACGGTGTGCACCATCGTCCTTGAAGATTCGGATAAGTGGAAAATCTGTTCCCGGTTTGTGCCGCTCAAGCTGACAGACGAACAGAAAGCAAAATGGATGGAAAACTCTGGAGATTTCATTGCCATGTGTGATCAGGATCCATCCTTTCTGCAAACCATCGTTACAGGGGAGACACTGGTGCTACCAGTTCAATTTGAAATCTAAGTGGCAGTCGATGGAATGGCACTCCCCATCTTCCCCACAACCCAAAAAGAGTTGCCTGCAAAATTCCAAGGTCAAGACAATGGTTTATGGACGTGGCTTGGGAAAGAAGGATCCGCAACATGTCCGGCTGTGACGTCATCTGACAGCAGGCTTCAGCCCACTGTCTGCTGAAAATGGGTCACAGCAGTGCAATCCTGTGATCCACAGAAGTATAGCCAACCAAGCTTTAGCTGTTGTTCTCCTTTTTAATTGGCCCTAGCATGTGTGTACATGTGTGAAATACGGGCCTTAGATTGTACGCAGGATATGTGACTAGATAGTATGTAAAGTTCTGCATACATTGTTAAAAAAAAAGACTGTAGTAAATAAAATAAATATTTAAAAAAGTACAATTGGGTACTTTTTTAGTTCACCATGCTGACCTGCTGATACCTTTTGTTAAGTCTGCATTCACACCTGAGCATTTCGTTTTCAGGCAGAAAGTCGTGCGTTTTTACATCTTTTTTTGCCACGATTTTGCACAGGTCAAAAGGTCACCAATGTAAAAAGCAGAAAATCGCCTGTAATCTGGCCAAAAAGAAGCTTGTGTACTTTTTTGAGCTTCAGGCCTTTTGCTTCAGGCTACAAAACGCTCAGATGTGAACAGGGGCCATTTAAACAAATGGGATTTTGCTTGTTGGGCTCTTTTCTGGCGTTTTACAAGCTGAAAACGCTCAGGTGTGGATGCAGCCTTAATGAGTTCTTCCTTTCCCTGATTTTTAAATCTCAGGTTTGCACTTTTTTGTAGTAGCCAAAGAAGGACACTTGTAATTAAACACCAGAGGTATAAATCAAAGTCAGGCCGTAGAGGTCTAATTAATTTCTTTACACCTAACGTAGACAGAAATCAATGGCACTGTTTGGTGTTTTGCTTTCGCTGCTATTGATTGGGAGTCGCTGACTGGTACACTTGCTTTTTGGGGCCACACAACATTTTTATGACACCTTTTCCTGTTCCTGAAATATTGCTGTATTTGTATGTAGGTTAGATCTTTTTACTTTTACAGATAATTGTAACGTTAAAGCTGAACTCCTATCAGCTACTACTTGCAGAAAGATTTCTATTTCTGCCTATTCTGTCCTGAGATTTACACTGTCTGGTAGGGCAGGAGACCTGTTTTTTTCCTTCTTCAGTTAGGTAACAATTACAGGTCTGGTCTTTCCTCCAACCTGTGATCGGACACTGAAGGGAGAAGCAGCAGACTGATGAGCTCATCATTTTTGAGCCACATGAAAAACACACCATAAGCACAGTGAATCATGGTAAAATCGCAATGAATTTGCTGTAAAATTGCTGCGAATTTGCTGTAAAATCGCAGTTTGTTTTTGGTGCCATTATCATCACCTTTTTCTCTTATCAGTTGAATGTTGATAACATCGTTTTCATAAAGGATGAATGTATGCAGTGCTGAAAACATAAAATTATATAGTAAGAGTCTATAGTGTTAAAACCGTTCTTGTTCAGGGAAACAGCTGGAACCACCCACAGTGTAGACAGAGACACAATAAAGTGAGCATGAAATTATCCTCCACCTCCATCCTCCACGGAACATCAACACCGGGCCTCTTACCAAAGAAAATGGACCACTGAGTTACAGGTGGTCAGACAAGCGTGATATATCCACAGCGCCACAGAACCACTTCAATTGGATCATAGATGGCTGGATCTTGTAATCTCACCAAATTGAAATTTATAGGTACATGTATGAAATACAAAAAGGCATGGTGTAGTATTTAAAACCAGGGTGAATTTATTTCATAAAAAACAGCCAGGGTACTCACATTTAGTTCGATAAAAGCAGGCATGTCACAAGCTACAATCTGTCATGGATATCAATTGTTTCCAAACACAAAGATGGCCATGTTCGGCACGTTATAACGTTGTGACGTCAGAGCTCCACCCTACGCAGCGTTTCGTCCAATAGAAACGTCATCAGGGGCATGGTCAGAGCTCGTCATATTTTCTTTTATATAGGAGGGAGGGCGAGATAGAAACGCCCCTTCCCCCTGCACTTAAAGCCTCTCTTTCATCCACCGGAAGCGGAACCACGCCATAACCGGATGTTTACACGACAGCTAAGACATACATGACTAGACACACCCACGACGGGCATGTTTAGGGAGACCAGACAAAGAACATTATACAATATACCAATCTGGTTTCTGAGACAGGATAAGGAGAAAGAACCGGGCCAATTTGGAAACAGAGATGATAAATATAAACAATGGAAGTAATCAAAACAACCAAAAAATAGAAAATTAAAAAATAGTAAGTTTAAAATGCCACAAACGAAATTCCATGGTTTCAAAGACCGACTGTGGAATAGAAGCAATGCTGCCATCTAGTGGTTGGAAACAGGTAATATATAAAAAATACTAATACATAGGAACAACATGAAAAAAATTAGCTAAAAACATATAGAAAATGAGGAAGGTTAATCTAGGGGTTCGGCTATTGTTGATAAACGCATTAACATCCCATTCTATATTTAAGCCAAATGGTCTATAAGATTTTAAACAAAAAATCTACCAAGAGTCCATTCTTGAGATCTCTCTCCTGATGTGGCTTCCTCTCCGATGAGGATCAAACCTATCTATAGCCATAAAGGATGTACCCTTTAAACTCTTATTATGGCACAAATTGTAATGTTTTGATAGACTATGGTTCAAAAAACCTTTACGAATGTTCCTTCAGCCTGGTTTCTAGCTTGCGAATAGTGTGACCCACATAATGTAGGCCGCAAGGGCGTGTAATCAAATAAACCACATTCTTGGTCGAACAGGTAAGGAAAGATCCCACATCATATGTTTGACCAGTAACATTTGAACTGAAGGAGAGAAACACTGCCTCGATTATTGGTGTTAGGCTCACCAATGAAAAGGTCCATGTACCTATGAATTTCCATTTGGTGAGACTACAAGATTCAGCCATCTATGATCCAATTGAAGTGGTGCTGTGGATATATCACGCTTGTTTGACCACCTGTAACTCAGTGGTCCATTTTCTCTGGTAAGAGGCCCAGTGTGTTGATGTTCGGTGGAGGATAATTTCATGCTCACCTTATCGTGTCTCTGTCTACACCGTGGGTGGTTCCAGCTGTTTCCCTGAACAAGGACTCTGTTTTAACACTATGGACTCTTACTTTATTGAATTTATTGTTTGTTTTTTAACACCATTTTTAGCTAAAATGTTTCGGTGGTGGAAAATTCGGTGCATCATTACATTTAATGATTTACTAGTTACTTTACAGAGCTGAATTAAAGTGGAGTTCCAGCCACAAACTTTTGTTTTTTCTTAAAAGTCAGCAGCTACAAACACTGTAGCTGCTAACTTTTAATAAGGACACTTACCTGTCCAGGGAGCCCGCGATGTCCCTCCCCCGAGGCCGATCCGTCCATCGGATTGGGTGCAGGCGCTGCCATTCTAACTAAGGGGAACTGGCAGTGGAGCCTTGCGGTTTGTGAATGGCCAGCTTGGCTTTTGGGACATACACAGATCCCAGATGACAGCGGGGGGGAGGGCTCGCGGCACAAGAGTACATGGCTGCCTGCACGCGGCCCGGGTGGAATGGAAGTACTTCCGAAAAGATACGAGGGATGGTCTGTAGTTTAAGACCACCTCTCAAAAGTGGGTGGAGCTCCGCTTTAATTTGTGTTCTTGAGATCTGCCCGGAGTTCAGCTTTAAAGTGTAAGTTCACCTTTTTACAAAAAATGTAACTAACACTCTACACCCTCTGACCCCTCCGGTCCCAGGTGGATTTACCTCTGTGGGTAATTAGCTGTCATTGCCCACACAGGCGGTGCAGCGGTCTGGGAATTTGAAAACACAGCTTTTCTTCCCCTTCTTTCCTTAGGGAAGGCCGGGACAGATCAGAACTATTTTAATTGATCTAAGCAGCTCACCTGCCAGCACCGGAGCAATCAAAATCGGTCTGATCCATCCTGGAGGAAAACTTTAATATCCCCAGATCGCTGCTCCAGCTGCATGGGTGGTGACAAATAATCACCCACAGAGGTAAGTGCAGCAGGCATGGGCGTGGGGTGGAGAGGGTGAAGGGTTTTAAAGCGGACCTTCAGTAATTTTTTCATCTTTGCATCTATTAAATCTTCTGCTCTTGTTGTTTTAACTTTGGATAGTTAAACATATTTTTTTTTTTCTGCCAGTAAATACCTGATACAGCCCAATTCCTCTTTCTTGTCTGGTAAAAAGCCTAGGCTTATGACATCATGAAAAAACAAAGCGAGAGTGGCTCCTCTGGGTGCAGATATAGGACATAATACGTTTAATAGACATATAATACAGGCAACTCACATTTGAGAAGTCATAAGTAGGCATGGATAAGTCCCAGCAAGGGGGTGATCTGGTCATCAGGTAGTCAGTCCATTCCTGCGAGGAAGAGGCGCTTTGCTCGCTACAGCACCGCTGGTAGTAAGAAGCCGACCGCGGTGGAGACAGCTCAGAACGAGGCTTGAGGTGCGGTTGATATGCAGGCAAGAAAGGATGATGTCACTGGAAAGCAACGCGTTTCTTGAGCATGCGCACTTTGGATGACACGGCAGCCACGCTTGTTTTTTCAAGCTGGCGTGTGGAACTCGGAATCTACCATATAAAGTGTACAGGGGGGGAGGGGCCAGTGTAATAGATACATAGTGATTGGCGGCACACTGAGGCAATAATGGCTCAATGGCTGATTCTATATCTTGATAAGAGACATCACTATATAATGGCAATTAATAGCGGACAGGGGGCAGTGGGTTTAATAACTAGATAAAAACGTTTAAACACAGTGGATTATAAAAAGCAAATGATGTACAATCACAAACATACTGTATATTATACAGCAACATTATTGACGACTAACCCATAGGAATAATGATGAAAAACACACCTTAGTTCACTTTTTTTCATTTTTTTTTAAGTCCATTTTAAACCTGTATGGAGGGAATTATATGGGCTGCCTTGCTAGCTGTCTGACTGTGATTAACACATTGAGCCAGAAAGAGCATGCAGAATCAGGACTTCTGTCTTTCCTCTGACTAGACTTTTCTTGTTCTGGGTCAGTGACTCACAGGATTGCAGCCATAGACAGCCAGACAACTAGCATTTTCAGAAGGCAGTGAGCACTGGTAGCCACATATTCTGTCAGCACAGCTTTTCTTTAAGTATGGTGGAGTTATCCAGTGGGAAGTCATATTTGTATGCTTGGACGGTTTCCTATTGGTACATTGGAACTTGTCTTGGCTGGGAGCCATGATGATTTAGCAGACATGACGGTGCTGGAGGGATAAGACTCCAAGAGTGGAGATTCCACTGAGACACATGAGATCACAGATTCCTGGAAACACTCAACTGCTGTCTTCTTAACGTGGGAAGTATCAAGCAAATACCAGCCTAAGGGCCAGCATCGGGAAAAAATGGGTAAAAAACATATTGGGGAGTTAACTCTTTAAAAAAAAAAAAAAGAAAAGGAAAAGACATTGCAACCATACAAAAAAAAAAAGAGTGGAACTAAACTTAGTGGTTGTAAAGGCAGAAGGTTTTTTTTTTTTATCTTAATGCATTCTACACATTAAAATAAAAAGCCTTTTGTGTGTAGCAGCCCGCCTAATACTTACCCGAGCCCCATCTAGAGACAGCGATGTTGCAGGAGTGTCTCGGCCGCCCAGGACTCCCCCCCCCTCATTGGCTGAGACAGCAGCGCAGCGCCATTGGCTCCGGCTGCTGTCAAAGTCAGTCAGCCAATGAGGAGAGAAAATGGTGGGGCCGGGCTGCTGCTCTCTGTCTGAATGGACACAGGGAGCTGTGACTCGGCTCAGGTGCCCCCATAGCAAGCTGCTTGCTGTGGGGGCACTCAACAGGAGGGAGGGGCCAGGAGCACTGAAGAGGGAACCTGAGAAGAGGAGGATCTGGGCTGCTCTGTGCAAATCCACTGCACAGGGCAGGTAAGCATAATATGTTTGTTATTTAAAAAAAACAAAAAAGGAGCATGCATTCTTGGCACACTCTGGCTGTGCAGGAATGACTAATGCCTGGTAAACACTGAGTTTTTTTCCATTCAACTGGTTGGTCGGAGCTGCTGTACTAATTATCCGACGTTAGTACAGTGATCTCCCCTGCTGAGCTGTTTTGTTCTGACAGGGGGACACTGATCGGGAGTCGGTTGCCAGCTGGTTTTCCAGCGTGCTCGTCCAGCAGAAGCCGCCTTCTGTCGGACTGGCTGCCATACACACAGACCAAATGTCGGCCAGTTTATATTGAACCAGCCGATGACGCCCGGCATTTGGCCCATGTGTACAGGGCTTAACCCTTGTATGCATGCGTGGGGATGACATCTTTTCACCACCAGCCAATCAAAAGGCCGAAAACCCTGCACCTGGTAGTAACTGGGGAGGAGATGACAGCGGCTGGTAGGGGATGTAAACGCTGCAACGCTGGAAGGTAGAGATGTGCATTTTGGATATAAAGTTTATTTCTGGGCAAAAATCAATCCCCCCCCCCCATACCTCTCACCCATTCATAATGAAAAACCTTTCTAAAAACCTTTATTACATAACTGAATCTGCTGTATGTGACCCTCTGTGGTGCCTCTTCTGTTGTTGCAGACTGGTGATCCATCACTGCCATCCACTCCCACCACCCCTCACGTCACTTGAATCAAAATATGATAGAATTATCTCATTAGTATAATCCTGTTGATTTCAGTGTGCTGCATATGAAGTGACAACTGTCAAATGTTTCAGCCTCTCAGTGGCTTTGACATGTGCTTTACAAGTCCTCATTCTTATAAATTTTCCTATAAATTCTAGGTTTGCAGAACTGCAGTCATACAGCTCTTTATCCTTCAGACCTATAGAGGATGGACACTGTAACATCATCATTGAAAAACCAACATATATCATGAAGCTGGATGCAGGTAATTGCTCCTTGAAACTGATGATTACAGTTTGTTAGTATATATATATATATATATATATATATATATATATATATATATATATATATATATATAGTCATGGCCAAAAATATTGGCACCCCTGCATTTCTGTCAGATAATGCACCACTTCGCCCATAAAATTGTTGCAATTCCAAATATTTAACCATTCTCATGCTTATTTCTTTTAATTGTATTGGTATGACACAAAAAAGTGGACAAACAAAAAGCCAAATCTGACACATTCCACGCAAAACTCCAAAAATGGACTGGACAAAATTATTGGCACCCTCAATTTATTATTTGGTAGCACACCCCTTTGGAAAAAAAATAGCTGAAATCAATCTCTTCGTAACCATTTATGAGTTTCTTACACCTCTCTTCTAGATTTTTGGACCACTTTTCTTTCGCCAACTGCTCCAGGTCCCTGATATTTTTTCCCAACTGCTGTTTTGGGATCTCTAAACGGGTGCTCTATGGGATTTAGATCTGGACTCATTGGTGGCCAGTTCAGTACTCTCCGGCACTTTGTCTTAAACAATTTCTGGGGTGCTTTTTGACGTGTGCTTTGGGTCATTATCCTGCTGTGTAAGACCCATGACCTCTGACAGAGACCCAACTTTCCAACACTGGGCCCTACATTGCACCCCAGAATTCTTTAGTATTCTTCAGATTTCAAAATTCCATGCACACAGTCAAGACATCCAGTGCCTGATGCAGCAGAGCATCAGTGAACCTCCACCATGTTTGACTGTAGGGATTGTATTTTTTTCTTTAACCACTTCAGCCCCGGAAGGATTTACCCCCTTCCTGACCCGAGCACTTTTTGCAATATGGCACTGCGTCGCTTTAACTGACAATTGCGCGGGCATGCGACGTTGCACCCAAACAAAATTGACGTCCTTTTTTTTCCCACAAATAGAACTTTCTTTTGGTGGTATTTGATCACCTCTTCGTTTTTTATTTTTTGCTCTATGAACAAAAAAAGAACGACATTTTTGAGAAAAAAGCAATATTTTTTACTTTTTGCTATAATAAATATCCCCAAAAAATATATAAAAAACTAATTTTTTTCTCAGTTTAGGCCAATACGCAGGGCCGTTTTTAAGGCAGGGCAAAAGGGGCAGCTGCCCTGGGCCCTGTCATTGTTGTGGGGCCCAAAGCAGCTGCCTCATACTTGCCAACTATCCTGGTTTAAAGTCCCTTGTCCCTTGAGGTTTTAGTCCTGTGTTGTGTCCCAATATCTCAGTGTGAAGTGCTGCTACTAATGCTGCCCAGCTCTGCCCTATTGTTGTGTACAGATGACTCACCTGCAGACCCTGTATTTTCATGTAAATTACCCGTATTCATATGTAAATAGCGGTGGCCGACAGCATTGATATGTATATCATGCCCCCCTGAGGTCATATCCACAGTGATCTCTAGCAACCAATCAACAACCAGAAATCATGTGCTGTAACCTCTAGCAACTAATCAGTGAGACGTAATGTATGCTGTAACCTCTAGCAACCAGTCAGTGAGTGGTAATGATACACTGTAACCTCTGACAACCAAACACAATAGCTGTCTGATCTGATTTGGTAAACTGATTTTGAGTCTAGCTGCTATTTATTGTATGTCTCAAAGCAGGTGGAGTGCAAAACTGCATGGGGGGGCCCCCAAGAAAAGTTTTGCCCAGGGTCCAATCAATATTAAAGACGGCCCTGCCAATACGTATTCTTCTTCTATATATTTTTGGTAAAAAAAATTGCAGTAAGCGTATGTTGATTGGTTTGCACAAAAGTTATAGCGTCTACAAAATAGGGGATAGATCTATAGCATTTTTGTCATTAATTGTTTTTTTATTAGTAATGGCGGCGATCTGCGAGTTTTATCGTGACTGCGACGTTATGGCAGACACATCGGACACTTCTGACACTATTTTGGGACCATTGTCATTTATACAGCGATCAGTGCTATAAAAATGCACTGATTACTGTGTAAATGACAATGGCAGGGAAGGGGTTAAATACTAGGGGGCGATCAAGGGGTTAAGTGTGTCCTAGGGAGGTGTTCTAACTTTGGGGGGATGGGCTTCCACTGTCATGACAGCGATCACTGCTCCCAATGACAGGGAGCAGTTAATCCCTGTCATGTCACTAGGCAGAACGGGGAAATGCCTTGTTTACAAAGGCATCTCCCTGTTCTTCAGCTCCGTGACACGATCGCGGGCCCCCCGGTTGACATCGAGTCCGCGAGACCCACGGTAAGGGAGCATGCGGCGGACACGCGCGCCCACAATGCCGCAATTTAAAGGGGACGTACCTGTACGCCCATTTGCCCAGCTGTGCCATTGTGCCGACGTACATCGTCGTGCGCTGGTCGGCTAGTGATTAAAGGCCTCATTTCTTTTTCTGAAAACAGTAGAATGATGGACTTTACCAAAAAGCTGTAATTAAGTTTCATCTGTCCACAGCACTTTCTCCCAAAAGTATTTTGGCTCCATCGGGTAAGTTTTGGCAAACTCCAATCTGGCTTTTTTTGTTTCTGTGCCAGCAGTGAGGTCCTCCTGGGTCTCCTGCCAAAGCATCCCCCTTCATTCAGATGGCGATGTATAGTGCGAGCTGACATAGTTTCCTGTGCCTGAAGGGCAGTTGATCGGGTACTTTATCCACCATTTGAATAATCCTTTATTGCAATTTTTGATCAATTTCTCCTTCGTCCACGTCCAGGGAGATTAGCTACAGTGCCATGGGCTGTACAGTTCTTGACAATGTCGTGCACAGTGAACACAGGAACATTTAGATATTTGGAAATGGATTTGTAACCTTGAGATTGTCCACGCTTTTCCACAATTTTTGTTCTCAAATCCTCAGACAATTCTTTGCTGCTCTTTCTCTTCTCCATGTGGCACACAGAGACACAACAGAAAGGTTGAGTCAATTTTTCACTATTTTAACTGGTTGTCGGTGTGATTTCATATATTGTCAGCACCTGCTAATTAATGCAGGTGAGTTTAATTACAAATTACAGGAGCATCAAAAGCTTGGAATGCAATTATTTCTTACAATTTTTAGAAGGTGTCAATAATTTTGGCCAGTCCAATTGTGGAGTTTTGCATGTAATGTGTCAGAATTGGCTTCTGACAGAAATGCAGGGGGGCCAGTTATTTTGGCCATTTAATATATATATATATATATATATATATATATATATATATATATATATATATATATATATATATAAAATTATAAAATGTACTTTTTTTTTTTTTTTTATATGCATGGGTGTCATAAATGGACCAGGTTTGGACTGTGACTGTTGAACTGGACTGAATGTCTATACACACACAAGTACACGAATGTTGAGTTGGCATCAGGGTTGCCAACCTCCTGCAGCATTTTTTACTGACAAAACATGGACAATTTACTGGCGGAGCACTTTTTTTTTTTTTTACTGGCAGCCTGAGAAATTACAGAACTCCTATTGAAAATTAATACAGTGGATATTTGAACGTTATAAACATGATATGGAAACACTGACAATACCTATAACAAAGTCATTTGCTTGATTTAAACTAAAAGTCAACACAGCATGAAATTATCAGCCCCTGACATTTAGGCCCCTTTCACACTGGGGCGGGGGCGTTGTCGCCAGTAAAGCGCCGCTATTGTTAGCGGCGCTTTACTGTTGGTATTCGGTTGCTAGCGGGGGGGTTTACCCCCCCTCTAGCGGTCAAGAAAGGGTTAAAAACCACGGTATAGCCGCGCTGTCCCATTGATTTCAATGTGAAGGAGCGGTGTATTTTTTTTTTTTTTTTTTTACAAACAAAGGTGTTTTATTGTTGTCATATAGGTTGAATAAAAAAGCATATCCATAGGTACAGTACATATCATCACATGGAATACATTTGTGTACATACAGGTCTGAAGGAGCGGTATATACACCGTTCCTTCATCGCTCTGAAGATGCGGCTAGCAGGACTTTTTTTCTCTTCCTGCCAGCGCACCGCTCCAGTGTGAAAGCCCTCGGGGCTTTTACACTGGAGAGACAGCAGCGGCTGTTTCGGGTCGGTTTGCAGGCGCTATTATTAGCGCAATAGCGCCTGCAAACCGCCCCAGTGTGAAAGGGGCCTTACTGGCAGCTGTAAAAAAAAAAAAAAATCACAGATTTTTACAAACTGTCAGTAAATTTACTGGCAGTTGGCAACCCTGGTTGGCATTGCCTTGAATTTCGCTGCGACAGTACGTAGACAACAGAAGGCCCTCCACCTCCTGTTTGGGCTGTACTAAGTGTTTCCAGACGCAGTTGGGGCATCCTCAGAAGCCAGTGTACATCTAGGCCAAATGTGGCCCTACGTGGAGCAAATTTTGGCCCATTCCTGATAAACCAGCTGAAATTCGCTCAGTGGGTAGCCCTGTCAGTTCGACATCCTTCGAAGAATCAAAGGAGCTGGGTGGAAATCTGTCACTTGGACAGCAGCTGGCAAGTCTGGCTGTCTAAATCCAGTAGCTGATTTGTCCATCCATGCTGTGTAGCGTGGAAGAATTTATAGGTGCATGAGCAGCTAAAAGTGGAACTAAGCTGTATCTGAAAACCACAGATTGAAAACACTAATTAAGTCATTTTTAATATTCAAAACAAACTCACCCATCCATGTTTCCATGCTTTATTTGGTTGAGGAATCACTTTGTAAAAGACCTCCTTAGGCTCCATTCACACCAATGTGTTCTTTTATGCTTTTTGCAGAAGTACAGGACGTTTTTTTAACATGGGTTCCTATGGAACACATTCACATCAATGCATTTTGTGCCTCTGCGTTTTTGGAAAGGATCAGGGACTTTTTAAAATGCAAAACGGTGCTTTTTTGCATTTTTTGGTTCAATAGACTTTAATGGAGAAGCTGCAGAAAAGCGTGTAGTGCATTTTTACCGCGATTTTGCAGCGATTTGTGTTTTTAAATCTGCTGAACAACAAATAAAAAAAATAATAGAAAAAACATAAACGCAGATCAAGACAAAATCGCGGAAAGCACAGCAAAAAGCTCTGCAGAAACACTCAAAAGCAACATGAATAGATGTGAATCGAGCCTTAGCATTTCTAGATGTGGCCATCTTGGGTAAGGGCAGATGATTCGTAGTAGCATTTTACTTTCTGGAACCCATCTGCCCTTAGCTCAGGCATGCAGGCAGGGGGGTGTGCTGAGAAAGCCCCTCCTCCCCTCCCCCAGATGAAAAGAAAAAAAAAATGGGCATGAAGACTCCTGGGATGTATGACTGCATTTTGGCCTAGGGTAGAAACCAGGAGGTAACTGAAGGATGTAGGAAAAAAAAAGGAAAAAAGTTTAAACTAAAGATAATATACCTTTCCATCTGTTTATCTATTCACAAATGCTAGCAGTTTAACCACTTGACCTTCAGAAGATTTTACCCCCTTCATGACCAGGGCATTTTTTGCTATTTAGCACTGCGCTACTTTAACTGACAATTGGGCGGTCATGAAACAATGTACGCAAATTAAATTTTTTGTATTTTTTTTCACACAAATAGAGCTTTCTTTTGGTGGTATTTGATCACCTCTGCAGTTTTTTTAATTTTTGCGATATGAATTAAAAAAGACGGACATTTTTGAAAAAAAACTATATTTTTTACTTTCTGCTATAAAATATATCCAGTAAAAGTTTAAAAAAAAATCGAATTTCTTCATGAATTTAGCCCAAAATGTATTCTGCTACATGTCTTTTGGTAAAAACGAATTCCCAATAAGTGTATATTATTTGGTTTGCATGAAAGTTATAGAGTCTGGTATAGATACTGTGATTTTTTTTTAATACTAGTAATGGTGGTGATCAGCGACTTAAAGCGGGGGTCCACCCACACCGCCAAAAAAAAAAAAAATATTAAAAGCCAGCAGCTACAAATACTGCAGCTGCTGACTTTTAATACATGGCCACTTACCTGTCCCAGGGTCCAGAGATGTCGGCAGGCGGCGCCGAGAGCCCGCTAGGTTCTCGGCAGCTGCCGCCGCCATCCTAGGTGAGGGAATCAGGAAGTGAAGTGTTGCGGCTTCACTTCCCGGTTCCCTACTGCGCATGCGCGAGTCGCGCTGCGCGTCCCAAGTGGTCCCCGCTCTCTCCAGGGAGCTGTGTGTTTCCCAGGAGACAGCGCGGTGGGGACGGGAAGAGGCGTAGACTCCCATGGGAGTCTATGCCGGAAGTGGGTGCAAATACCTGTCTTAGACAGATATCTGCACCCCCCTCCCCCCTGAAAGGTGCCAAATGTGACACCGGAGGGGGGGAGGGTTCCGAAAAGCGGAAGTTCCATTTTTGTGTGGAACTTCGCTTTAAAGTGGTTGTAAACCCTTACAGACCATTTTGACCTACAGGAAAGCCTAGATTAATTCTTACCTGTAGGTGCAAGAAATATCTTCTAAACCTACACGGTTTAGGAGATATTTGCAAAGAGACAGGCACCGCTGTAAACCGCCCCCGCTAGCGGCCGAATAGCGCCACTAAAACGACAGTAAAGCGGCACTAAAAATAGCACCGCTTTACCACCGACGCCCCCCGCGGCTTGGTGTGAAAGCCGTCTAAATGACAGAGCCAATCAGCAGCGCAGGTGACCAGTCATTGGCCGCTGATCGCCTTGAGCTGTAACAAATCACAGCTCAGCTGGGGCGGTGGTCGTGCGCACGTGCCCCCCTACACATAAGCGTTGATCACGTACCAGACACATGATCCGGCGCAGAGCGGCCAACCTATAGCAGTATATCTGCGTGGGCCGGTTGCCAAGCAGTTAAGGATTAAAAATAGTTTATGTTGACTGGGAGAGTTTAGTTCCACTTTAGGATATGAAATGAGGTCATTGTCTATAAAATGAATCCCAAACCACGCTGTCATCAACATTGGCGCAGCATGCGGTGGAGATACATTATCATGACTCAAAATGCACCAGACTGAAAGTTATAACAAGAATTGTGCATACAAGATGATATACACAGCCCTTTATATTGTATGTTTTTTTTCTTTTCTTTTTCAGGTGTAAATATGTATCACCACTTTTGTGATTTTGCTAATCTTTACATAACACAACATGTGAACAACTCCTTTAGTACTGATGTCCAGATTGTTATGTGGGACACAGTAAGTAACTTTAACTAAAGACTCTTTTCGAGGAAAACGAATGTACATTGTGTGGAGGTGCTAAAGGGGTCAGTATTCTGATATACACTATATTACCAAAAGTATTGGGATGCCTGCCTTTTACACACATATGGACTTTAATGGCATCCCAGACCTTGCTTTGGTCTGCATGGCTAAGAGGTTGTCTTTATAGACATATGAGTGCTGCCAGCATTGCTGCAGAGGTTGGAGGGGTGGGGGGTCAGCCTGTCAGTGCTCAGACCATACGCCGCACACTGCATCAAATTGGGCTGCATGGCTGTTATCCCAGAAGGAAGCCTCTTCTAAAGATGATGCACAATAAAAGCTTGCAAACAGTTTGCTGAAGACAAGCAGACTAAGGACATGGATTACTGGAACCATGTCCTGTGGTCTGATGAGACCAAGATAAACTTATTCGGTTCAGATGGTGTCAAGCGTTATATTAAAGTAAAAATATTGCTCATCCATGTCTTTATGGACCTTGCTTTGTGCACTGATCCAAATCATTTGGTGGAGGGGGGATTATGATGTGGGGTTGTTTTTCAGAGGTTGGGCTTGGCCCCTTCGTTCCACTGAAGGGAACAATTAAGGTGTCGGCATACCAAGACATTGTGGACAATTTCATGCTCCCAACTTTGTGGGAACAATTTGGTGATGGCCCCTTCCTGTTCCAACATGACTGCACACCAGTGCACAAAGCAAGGTCCATAAAAACAGGAACTTGACTGGTCTGCACAGAGTCCTGATCTAAATCTGATAGAACACCCTTGGGATGAATTAGAGCGGAGACAGCGAGCCAGGCCTTCTCGTCCACATCAGTGCCTGACCTCACAAATGCGATTCCTGAAAGAATGGTCAAACATTCCCATAGACACACTCCTAAACCTTGTGGACAGCCTTCACAGAAGAGTTGAAGCTGTTATAGCTGCAAAGGGTGGGCCAACTCAATATTGAACCATACGGACTAAGACTGGGATGCCATTAAAGTTCATGTGCATGTAAAGGCGTCCCAATACTTTTGGTAATATAGGGTATATCACTGAGATCTCATCCCTACAATCCAATGTTGGGTTAGTACAGAACTTTTTTGTTGTGCGAATTATCAGATCTACAGAGGTTATTGTCACTTTTGCAGCCAAGTTTGAGAACCAAACGTTCATACCCCAAAAATATTTCTTACCTTTTCTAGGGGTTTCTTTGAAGCAGATTTTTAGAGCCAAACAAAAAAGAGGAAGAAAAGAGAGGGCTTTATAGGTTGCCACCAATAGCCCCTAAATAAAGGAGATGAGTACTAGAATCTTGAGTATAAAAGTATACAAAATGTATTCACAATCCAAAAAAATCATTAAAATCAGTATAAAAATGAAAAAAAAAAAAACTATATTCCCAGGTGGGGTAACAGTACATTTAACCCATAGAGGCGTAGCCCAGAAATGTATATACAACATGTATAACTGCAAGCAGCAGGTTTCCAACAAATTGTACTGGGCAAAGTAGTATGGGGAATCCAGTTGTCAGTCTTGATCTCTACGCATTTCGCCAAAAAGGGCTTCTTCAGGAAACCCTACTTATACTCACCGGCCACTTTATTAGGTACACCTGTTCAATTGCTTGGTAACACACATTGCTAAATAGCCAATCACATGACAGCAACTCAATGCATTAAGGCATGTAAAAGTGGTGAAGACGACTTGCTGAAGTTCAAACCAAGCATCGGAATGGGGAAAAAAGGGGATTTAAGTGACTTTGAACATGGCATGGTTGTTGGTGCCAGACAGGCTTGTCTGAGTTTTTCAAAAACTGCTGATCTACTGGGATTTTCACTCACAACCATTTCTAGGGATTACAGAGGATGGTTTGAAGAAGAGAAAATATCCAGTGAGCGGCAGTTGTGTGGACAAAAATGCCTTGTTGATGTCAGAGGAGAATGAGCAAGTTTGCGATGATAAAAAGGCAACAGTAACTCAAATAACCACTTGTTACAACCAAGGTATGCAGAATACCAACTCTAAACGCACAACACAACGAACCTTGAAGCAGATGGGCTACAGCAGCAGAAGACCCCACTGGGTGCCACTTCTGTCAGCTAATGACATGCTGGTAGGTTAATGAGATCCTGTTTAAATTTTCCCTAGTATATGTAGGAATGTGTGTTGGGGACCTTAGATTGTAAGCTCCTTGAGGGTAGGGACTGATGTGAATGTACAATGTATATGTAAAGTGCTGCGTAAATTGACGGCGCTATATAAGTACCTGAAATAAAGAAATAATAACAGGAAACTGAGGCTACAATCCGCACAGTCTCACCAAAATTGGAAAATAGAAGATTGGAAAAATGTTGCCTGGTCTGATGAGTCTCGATTTCAGCTGCGACATTCAGATGGAAGGGTCAGAATTTGGTAATTTGTGTAAACACGAAAGTATGGATCCATCCTGCCTTCTGTCAATGGTTCAGACTGGTTGTGTAATGATGTGGGTGATATTTTCTTGGCACACTTTGGGCTCCTTAGTACCATTTGAGCATCGTTTAAACACCACGGCCAACCTGAGTATTGTTGCTGACCATGTCCATCCCTTTATGACTACAGTGTCCCCATCTTCTGATGGCTCCTTCCAGCAGGATAATGCACCATGTCACAAAGCTCAAATCATCTCACCGCTGGTTTCTTGAATATGACAATGAGATCCCTGTACTCAAATGGCCTCCACAGTCACCAGATCTCATCCAATAGAGCACCTTTGGGATGTGGTGGAATGGGAGCTTTGCATCATGGATGTGCAGCCGACAAATCTGCAGCAACTGTGTGATGCTATCATGTCACTATGGACCAAAATCTCTGAGAAATGTTTCCAACACCTTGTTCAATCTATGCCATGAAGAATGAAGGCAGTTCTGAAGGCAAAAGGGGTTCTAAACTGGTACCAGCAAGGTGGACCTAATAAAGTGGCCGGTGAGTGTATATTAAATAACAAATCACAATTACTTACAAAACTTAAAGTGGTTGTAAAGTCAGAAGGTTTTTTATCTTAATGCATTCTGTGCATTAAGATAAAAAGCCTTCTGTGTACAGCAGCCCCCCTAATACTTATCTGAGGTCCATCTACATCTAGTGATGTTGCAGGAGTGTCTTGTCTGCCCGGGACTCCCATCCTCATTGGCTGAGACAGCAACGCGGAGCCATTGGCTCCCGCTGCTGTCAATTAAAGTCACTCAGCCAATGAGGGGAGAGAGGGGGTGCGGCGGGGTCACAGCTCCACGTCTGAATGGATACACAGAGCTGTGGCTCGGCTCGGGTGCCCCAATAACAAGCTGCACTTAACAGGAGGGAGGGGCCAGGAGCGCCGAAGAGGGACCCGAGAAGAGGAGGATCTGGGCTGCTCTGTGCAAAACCAACTGCACAGAGCAGGTAAGTATAATATGTTTGTTATTTTTAACCAAAAAAAACGAGACTTTAATATCACTTTAATTAAAATTCATACCTATAAATGCCATGTCTAGTACTCGCACATAAAGAGCTGAAAAGGCTCAGAGATGCTCAGTCCCGAACAAAGGTGTCCAGGCTATCCCAAACATAGGGAATGGTATATCAGGGCTGAACACAGCTGTCAGGAGAACCCCCCAAGGGCAGTACACAATCTAATTAATTATAATAATTTTATATATCATTCTTGTATCACAATGTAGGGATCCAGACTAGTTTCAAAGCATAGTTCGAAAAAGAAGAAAAAAATCGAATTCAGAAAAGATTCTAAAAGGTTCAAAAGGAAAACATAAAAAAAAAAGAAAGAATGAAAATGGAAAATAAAAAATAATAATGGTTCAGGTTTTTACATAGTGCTCTGTGCTTCATTTAAATCTGTGCTCCGCTTTACTTTTATCACTGCTTTTATGCCTATTGTCTCCACATCACACTTCATACTGTGACCCCAGAGCTTCCTCCACTGTCCACCCGCATCCACACCTTCCTAAACTCACCAGGGGTTGTTGACACCTTTTTTTTCTTTTAAAAAAATGGGTCCATAAGAACTTTTCCACCAAAGGGAATGTCCCTTTTTATTAACTGCTCCACTCTCTCTCTATGCCTTATGCTATAGTCACCTCACATTATATTACCACCATGGGGACAGGTCACAGGGAAGATCTAAAAAACACTCTTAAGCCCCGTACACAAGTTACCACAGCACCATTATCCCGTAGTTTTTAAGATCAAAGATACAATTATGTTGGTGTCCCTTGTCAATTTTACATTGTATTTTTTAAAATGTAACTGCCTACTCCCAAACTGTCATTTGAAGTAAAACACATAGCCAAGTATTATTCTGCACAATTTTTTTTATTGTGCATTAAAAAAAGAAGACAAATAAAATTAGACATGCTATCTGCCAATAGAACTTAACCAAAAAGTGTATTCTATGCATCCAAAAATATAGAAAATATACCAAATCAAATCATTGTTATTCAACCAAAAAAACTAAATAAAAGCCTCATGCATGTGTCCTGCTTCTTAATATAGGGGGTCAACAATGCCAAGAGTTGGTGAAAGCAGGGGTCTGTCATCAGGAGATAATTCCGAAAATTATTATCCAGATTATATCCGGATTATTCTCCTGGAGCTCCCGCAGCAAAGGCATATGACATAATTGGTCCCGATTAATAAAGCAACCAATTTTTGGTCCAAGAAACCCTCCTCCTCCTGTTCCTGGACTGGACTTGGGTCAAAGCAATAACTCCAAGGCCAATAATAAATAACACGTTATCTCCTCCGATTCCACAACATGGCTGGTTGACGAAGGGCTGTTCAGAAACGAAGTGAAAAGCGCGAATCAACACTCACCAAACTTCTACTAACACGAAGTTAGCAGAAGGAGCCCAAAGGGTGGCGCATGACAGTTGAACTTCCTCTTTGTAGTCTCGTAGTGCGTCACTAAGTTCGTGTTTGTTGGCTGACAATTCCTTGCCATTTGTATGCAAAAGTCTGAGGCTTTGTCTGCAGAAAATCCAATCGTGTGTACGAGGCTTTAGACTAAAACTGTTGTGCCTATTGGAAGATTTCCCCTCTGTTCCTGTTTCAGTGACCGCTATAAATTGTTGGAATTCCTATCATTTTCTGCTGGGTAGAAGGTGGTGACTGGGACAAACTAAGAGGGTAAATCTTCCCAGTCATGACACTGACAGCAATTACAATTTTTGGTTTTTGTTGCTGATCCAGATCTTTTCCACTATTATGAGCTGTCTGGTATATGACTGTAAATTGGAGGGCCCAGAGACACTAAAGCTGCCCATAGATGGATTGAAATTCATCTGGTTTAGTAGGGACCGGACAAATTTTCTATTCATCTATGGCTATTGTTGGTTGAAAAAAAGGCGATCTACCGATTGACTTTTCATTAACCATCCTGTTGGAAAATGTATGCTTGATCAGAGCTGCAGGCTATAGACTGTGTATTCTGATGGTGGAGAAGTCTCCCTGCCGACAGATGTGTGGATGGGGGAACGGGGTCAGTTTTTTCATTTAACCCATTGGTTGAACAAGCTTAAAGTGATTGTAAAGTCTCAAGGTTTTTTGCCTTTTATGCATTCAGGTGAAAAACCTTCTGTGCTGCAGCTGCCCCCCAGACCCCCCTTTTTTCCTTACCTGAGCCCGATCCGATCCAGCAATGTGCACAAGCCCAGTGGCTCCAGCTGCTGTCTCTATCCTCTTTGGACAGGTTTACAGCAGCAGGGGCCATTGGCTCTCGCTGCTGTCAATCAAATCTAGTGACAGGGGGGGGGGGAGGGGTGTCCCGCTGTCTGTGTAGATGAACGCAGCAGTGGGACTCGGGAGCGTGTCTGCACGGGTGTCCCCATGGAAAGCGGCCTTTCATGGGGGCACCCGATGAAGGGGAGGAGCCAGGAGCGCCAGCGGGGCACCCCAGAAAAGGAGGATCAGGGCTGCTCTGTGCAGAACCCTTGCACCCTTTCTGCCCAGGCCAATTTTCAGCCTTAAGCTCTGTCTCACTTTGAATGACAATTGTGTGATCATGCAGCACTGCACCCAAACAAAATTTTTATCATTTTTTTGAGACAGATAGAGCTTTCTTTTGGTGGTATTTGATCACCTCTGGGTTTTTTATTTTTTGCTAAATGAATGAAAAAAATGTTTTCCTTCAGCACTGATGGACAGCACTGGTGAGGCAGCACTGATGGGCAACACTGGTGAGGCAGCACTGATGGACAGCACTGATGGACAGCACTGGTGAGGCAGCACTGATGGACAGCACTGGTGAGGAAGCACTGATGGGCAACACTGGTGAGGCAGCACTGATGGGCAACACTGGTGAGGCAGCACTGATGGACAGCACTGGTGAGGCAGCACTGATGGGCAGGACTGGTGAGCACTGATGGGGCTGCACTGATAATCTGGTGATCAGTGCCCTGATTATTAGTGTAGATGTCCCCTGTGTGGATTTCCACTTATCGGCTCTCCTCAGCGTGATGAGAGGATTGCTAATAACCAGTTTACACTGTGATCAGTTGTGATTGGACATACCTGGTCACATGGTAAAGAGCCGCTGTGATTGGCTCTTTACCCCGATCTGTGATCAGGTGTGTCCTAAGAACACAGCAATCACAGATCACTGCTGATGCGTGCCGCAGGGGGGGGGCTCGGGAAGTGCGATCATGGGAAGACGTCATATGTTGCCCTCCTGGCAATGTGCGACCCTGCTGCAGCCCACATTCGGCTATGGTGCGGTCGTGAAGAGGTTAAAGTGGTTATAAACGTCAGACGTGAAATATGAAGAAACCATATCCCTCTATAGTGTGTACTTGTCTCAATTAAGAACACTTTTTGTATCAGCATAAATCACTTCTGACAAGTTTTCCTGACACCAAGAGAAAAAAGGTGACACGGGAGGGAGCGCCAGTTGATTGACAGCCTCAGCTCTGTTCCTGTGCGCTGTGTGAAGGGAGTGTGTCCCTTTCCTCCAATCAGCTCTCAGAGCTCTCCACACTGAGAAAGGCCTGCAGATAGACAGGTGTAACTTATGTAGAATGATTTATTTTATCTCTGTGTATCATCTGAGGCCAGTCACTTCACTGGGTATATGTGAGGTCTTACAACCACTTTAAGAAGGTGGGGGGGGGGGGTTTAGAAAGCAGAATTATAACACAATAAAAATGAAAGGGAAGTTCATAAGAGATGGAGAACCTGATCACATGACCTGTAAAAGTCATATAACCAGTTCTTCTCCAGTTATGGAATTCCTTCCTTGCATTAGGAGAATTCCGCAGGAACGTGCAAGCTGTACACTGGGGCTCATAATCCGTTCCAGAAGAATGCTTGTAATCCAAAGCACTCGTATATCAAAGCGAGTTTCCCCATAGGAATCAATGGAAACTCAAATAATTTGTTCCAGTATCACTGCTAGTGTATGCAGTACCGCATGTGGCCAGAGGTGGGGGGGGCGCCGGAAACACTCGGGAATGGAGTGTTTCTGAGTGTCTCCGAGCGTCACCGGTGCCCCCTGACCTCTGGCCACATGCGGTACTGCACACCCCAGAGACTTGAATCCTGCTCGTCTCATAAAAAAGTCAGAATTTAAAAAAAAACAAAAAAACAGCTTGTATTGCGAAACGCTCGTAAACCACGTTACTCGCAATCCGCGGTTTTACTGTATTGTGAAGTATGACATCTGTATTTTATAAATGAGATCCTTTTTTTTATCCATGAAAAGGATTGTTTTCTTGACAGTGAATTGGGGTTATGTGCTCAATTTAAATGGACCTCTACTCAGACAATTGGCTTGGCATAATTCTTTCCCTCTACACATTTGCGTTCTTTTTTCTCCCATTACGTCCAATCCCTCGTTCTTCACCTAAGCAGGGGCAATGTACAAACGCAATGACCATTGTGCAACTTGGAGTGGATGGTTGGGGCGATGTGGCCCTCCACAGATCGGGGGATCTTGGATTGTACAAACAATAAAAAAGCAAAAGGGCGCATTGAAAGATAAAAGACTGCCTCCTTTGCCCATAAGTAAGAGTGGTACTTCTTTTTGGTCCCATGGACAACTGTAGTGTTCATCGTAGCTCCAGGGCACCCAGTTGAAGAGCCTTTTTCGTAAACAAAGCGCATCGCAATTCCAGGCAGGACTCCGATAATCGATCATCTACTAATTCAATGTTGCTTGGACCGATTTTTCTTTCTTTTCTACATCATTGTTTAGGCTCTGTTCATATCTTGGCATCCCAGATCGTGGGCAGGATCACAGCGATTCTGCCTGCAATCGCAGCAAATCGCGGGACACCCGTGCAATCTACTTCACTTCCTATGGCACCCCGATCGCAGCGCGATTTTGCCACGATTGTCACCTGTCGTATCGCGGTAAAATCGTGCAAACAGAATCACGGGTTGTCTGTCGCCCAAAAGAAGTTCTTTTTTTTTTTTTTTTTTTTTTTTTTTTTCTAGGTAGCCAGATATAGTTCCTCTTTCTTCTCAATCTTAATTATATTAGACAATTATTATACAAATAGAGAAATATGCATACATTAATGGCATAATCATACCATCAGTCAATTTACAAATACATTATACAAGCTTACATAACAAAAACAACAAAACAAAACAAAAAAAAACAACAAAAAAAAGGGAAAAAAGAGACAACTTTATAGAGGAACATTAGTTCCTCTTTAACCGCTTCCCGACCGCCTCACACAGATATATTGCGGCAGAAGGACATGTACAGGCAGATTAAAGTACGGCCGCCGCCGGGAGCTCCGTGAGTGTGATCGCGGGTCCCGCGGACCCGATGTCTGTGGGGATACCCGCGATCGTCTCACGGAGAGGAAGAACGGGGAAATTCTGATGTAAACAAGCATTGCCCCATTCTGCCTAGTGACACTGACACTGATCATAGCTCCCTGCAATCGGGAGCGGTGATCAGTGTCGTGTCACACACAGCCCCCCTCCCCACAGTTAGAATCACTCCCTAGGACACACTTAACCCCTACAGCGCCACCTAGTGATTAACCCCTTCACTGCCAGTCACATTTACACAGTAATCAATGCATTTTTAATCGCACTGATCGCTGTATAAATGTGAATGGTCCCAAAATAGCGACAAAAGTGTCCGATCTGTCTGCCATAATGTCGCAGTTGCGATAAAAATCGATCGCCGCCATTACTAGGAAAAAAAAATTATTAATAAAAATGCCATAAAACTATACCTTACTTTGTAGACGCTGTAAATTTTGCGCAAACCAATCAATAAACGCTTATTACGATTTTTTTTTTTTTTACCAAAAATATGTAGAAGAATACGTATCGGCCTAAACTGAGGAAAAAAAATGTTTTTTTTATATATTTTTGGGGGATATTTATTATAGCAAAAAGTAAAAAATATTGCTTTTTTTCAAAATTGTTGCTCTTTTTTTGTTTATAGCGTAAAAAATAAAAACCGCAGAGGTGATCAAATACTACCAAAAGAAAGCTTTATTTGTGGGAAAAAAAGGACGTCAATTGTGTTTGGGTACAACGTTGCACGACCGCGCAATTGTCAGTTAAGGCGTTAGTGCCGAATCGCAAAAAATGCTCTGGTCAGGAAGGGGGTAAATTCTTCCGGGGCTGAAGTGGTTAAGATGCAGATAATGCTTACCAAAATACTTCTTTAGGACCGATGCCTTTGGTGCTTGTGAAGAGGAATATTCCTTTGTTGAAGGGGATGGTAAATCGGGCCAATTTTAGGAAATTTTTATTTTAGGAAAACATATTTGTGATCATTACAGGACTATTCTTAAGCGTGAGAACAGGAAGTAAAATCTCTTGTTTGTTCCATACTTGAAGCTTTGCTGCACTGAACTGAGAGAAGATATTGTTGAAATACTAAATCTACCCAGTTCCATGGGAGAGCGGGCTCAGGGAAGGAAATGTACTGGAGAAAGTGACCGGGAAACCTTCCATACAATGTACCCTCATAGAATACACTCTGTCACTCGGTCATATTCTATCCATTTATCTTGTTTTCAGTTAGTAGTATTTTTTATTGTCTCACCAAATTGGTAAGTTGTATTATATTAGATGTTCAAAGTCCTAAAGGTAATTTCTTCCTTAGAAAGCAGCTACACCCTAAGCAGAAAAGCCTTTCAAAGCCAGGGACTTTGCTTTCTATATGGAAGCAGTGGTCTCTCTGCAGAGGTCTGATATCAGGGTTATAGCTCTGCAATTAGAAAGGTTGCTCCAGGCTGATTGGAGAGCTCTGGCACTGGTTCAGCAGGGGGAGGGGTTTCAGAACTATGCAGAGAGACCACTGCTTCCATATAGAAAGCAAGAGTCTGCTAACAGGACATCAGGCTTTTCTATACAGGTTGTAGCTGCTTTCTATGGAAAATTAACTTTAGGACTTTGAACATCTTTTGTTTTGATGCACCTTGAATGTATATAGCTGATGTAAACTGAGTGTTAATCTGGACATTAATCCTCTACTTTTGTAAGGACCTTTGGGTGGGCCTGAGTCTGGCTTATAGCTTTGCGATTAGAAAGGTTGCTCCCCGCTGATTGGAGAGCTCTGGCTCAGGTTTAGCCGGGGATGTGTCAGGCCTATGCAGAGAGACCACTGCTTTCACACAGCAAGTCAATGAGGAAAGGAGATTGATGGAAAGGAGTCTTCACAGTTGAAGCTGTGAAAATGTGGAAACTCCCTCAAGAGCTGGTTCTGGTTAGCTCAGTAGATTGCTTTAAAAAAAGCCATGGATTCTTTCCTAAATGTACATACATTATCTCACAAAAGCAAGTACACCCCTCACATTTTTGTAAATATTTTATTATATCTTTTCATGTGACAACACTGAAGAAATGACACTTTGCTCCAATGTAAAGTAGTGAGTGTACATCTTGTATAACAGTGTAAATTTGCTGTCCTCTCAAAATAACTCAACACACAGCCATTAAAGTCTAAACTGCTGGCAACAAAAGTGAGTACACCCCTAAGTGAAAATGACCAAATTGGGCCCAATTAGCCATTTTCCCTCCCCAGTGTCATGTGACTCGTTTGTGTTACAAGGTCTCAGGTGTGAATGGGGAGCAGGTGTGTTAAATTTTGGCTTTATCGCTCTCACTCTCTTAGGCCCCTTTCACACTGTTGGACCGTTCAGGACCGCCTGTCAGTTTTTTAGGCGGACCAGAACGGATGCTCCATACAGGTCTATGGAGCGACGGATGTCAGCAGTGACATGTCAACTGACATCCGACCCGCTCCGATCCACTAAAGTGTGAGGAAGGAAAAACCTATTTTTCCATCTGCCTGCGGATCGGATGAAAACGGACTCTACGGTCCATCTTCATCCGAGCCCCCATAGAGGAGAGCGGTACTCTGACAGGTAGGTCCTGCACAGTGTGCAGAGACAGACCTGTCATCTGCCTGCTCAGCGGGGATCGACGGAGCGATCCCCCACTGAGCAAAGTGGAGCCCGGACGCGTCCGTGTGAAAGGGCCCTTACTGGTCACTGGACGTTCAACATGGCACCTCATGGTAAAGAACTCTCTGAGGATCTGAAAAAAATAATTGTGGCTCTATATAAAGATGGCCTAGGCTATAAGAAGATTGCCAAGACCCTGAAACTAAACTGCAGCATGGTAGCCAAGACTATACAGTAGTTTAACAGGATAGGGTCCACTCAGAATAGGCCTCGCCATAGTCGACCAAAGAAGTTGAGTGCAAATGCTCAGCGTCATATCCAGAGGTTGTCTTTGGGAAATAGATGTATGAGTGCTGCCAGCATTGCTGCAGAGGTTGAAGGGGTGGGGGGGTCAGCCTGTCAATGCTCAGACCATACGCTGCACACTGCATCAAATTGGACTGCATGGCTGTCATCCCAGAAGGAAACCTCTTCTAAAGATGATGCACAAGAAAGTCTGCAAACAGTTTGCTGAGGACAAGCAGACTAAGGACATGGATTACTGGAACCATGTTCTGTGGTCTGGTGAGACCAAGATAAACTTATTCGGTTCAGATGGTGTCAAGCGTTATATTTATATTAAAGTAAAAATATTGCTCATCCATGTCTTTATGGACCTTGCTTTGTGCACTGATCCAAATAATTTGGTGGAGGGAGGATTGTGGTGTGGGGTTGTTTTTCAGGGGTTTGGCTTGGCCCCTTAGTTCCAGTGAAGGGAACTCTTAAAGCATCAGCGTACCAAGACATGTTGGACAATTTCATGCTCCCAACTTTGTGGGAACAGTTTGTGGGTGGCCCCTTCCTGTTCCAATATGACTGCGCACCAGTGCACAAAGCAAGGTCCATAAAGACATGGATGAGCAAGTTTGGGGTGGTGGAACTTGACTGGCCTGCAAAGAGTCCTGACCTCAACCTGATAGAACCTTGGAATGAATTAACACAGAGACTGCGAGCCAGGCCTTCTTGTCCAACATCAGTGCCTGACCTCACAAATGCACTTCTGGAAGAATGGTCAAAATTCCCATAGACACACTCCTAAACCTTGTGGACAGCCTTCCCAGAAGAGTTGAAGCTGTTATAGCTGCAAAGGGTGGGCCAACTCAATACTGAACCATACGGATTTAGACTGAGGAACCATTAAAGTTCATGTGTGTATATAGGCAGGCGTCCCAATATATTTGGCAATATAGTGTGTGTGTATATGTGTGTGTATGTGTATATATATATATATATATATATATATATATATATAGATAGTGGAACCTCGGATTACGAGCATAATCCGTCCCAGGAGTATGCTCGTAATCCAATGTACATGCATATCAAAGCGAGTTTTCCCATTGAAGTCAATGGAAACAAAATTAATTTGTTCTGCATTGACTTCAATGGGATGCAATACCGCATGCAGCCAGAGACCGGGGGGGCGCCAGAGAGCCTCGGAAACGGACAAAAAGGCCCGAGGGACACTTGGGCTGACATCTGCAAATTTCGGAAAGACTCCGTTCACGAGCCTTTCCGATGTTTGCCATGGTCAGCCTAACTGTCCTCTGGCCTTTCCGTGCATTTCCGATCGGCGACTTTCGGCTCTGCTCGGCTCCGGCGCCCCCCACCTCAGGCCAAAAGCGGTACTGCACACCACTTTTGGCCTGAATCCTGCTCGTTTTGCGAGACAACACTCGCAAACCGAGTTAGGATTTTTAGAAATACAGTGCTCGGTTTGCGAAACGCTCGTTAACCGCGTTACTCACAAACCGAGGTTCCACAATTCCATATTTATATATAATCACACTGGCCACTTTATTAGGTGCACCTGTTCAATTGCTTGGTAACACATCTTGCTAAACAGCCAATCACATGGCAGCAACTCAATGCGTTTAGGCATCTAGACGTGGTGAAGACGACTGAGGTGTGGCGTTTAAAACGATGCTCAACTGGTACTAAGGGGCCCAAAGTGTGCCAAGAAAAAATCCCCCACACCATTACACCACCAGCCTGAACTGATGATACAAGGCAGGATGGATCCATGCTTTCATGTTGTATGTGTACCCATCTAGATTTATATATACATATATATATACATATATACACCATATATTGTGGTATGACCACTCGTGGTCCCCATCAGGGAGTATGTGAAAAGGTGACAATGCAGAAGCACAACTGGAAGTCAGGGACGTAGTGTTGTCACCCTATAACAGGTAGTGGCTGAGCAAAGACCATCATAGCAAGATAACCACTAATTATTTATTAATTAAAGCAGTTTTAAAGATTAAAAATAACTTTATCACATTAAAATGAAAGCTTATATGAGAATTTAGTGGTGGTTTTCACATATACCCAAAACAGTGAACAACCTTTTTTTATTATTTATTTATTATTTGGGTCCTCCTGAGACCTAAAGAGAAATAAATGTCACATCTAATTTACGAGTATAGTGGTCATACCAAATAATAGGGCTAAAAATATTTTTATTTGCAGCCCCCGTTTGCTTTTCTTAGCAATGCTCGCAGCGAGTCTCTTGGGACGCGGTGTGCGGGTGGGGGGAGGTCCGGCAGGATATAGAGGGATCTTATCACCGGCAGCCAGTCGGTTCGGTGACGAGGAAGGATATCCTCCCACTCAACCTGTTGGGTTCCATGCCAGATTGTATCAAAGGGACGGATTGTGATTTACACTGGGCTGCAATCTCCTGAATTATTGAGGTGTGTAGCCCGGTCTGCATCCTGACTGGCTGTTGTGTGGGAGATACAATGACCACTATAGCAACGGAGCAAGCTATTGTCATCCGCTAATGGCCATCAACTCCCACTCCTATACAAGCAGCACGCCGCTTTGTTCGAGCTGCCACACCGCTTCAAAACCGATCTTCTCCCGCTCAGGCAGTTTAATGTGCTGTCACATTTCCACATCTGTCATCTGTTTGTTATGATAATTAATTGTATTGCCTGTGATAATAAGAGCACATCGCATATAGATAGGTTTCTTACTTCTCACAGTCGTCGGGCTATAACTTTTTACCCATTCCAAAGCATCAACCAGCTTAGAAGTGATCAGCCAGTAGAGTTAAAGTGGTATTAAATCCAAAAGCAAACTTTTATTATACTGCAATTTACCAATCCTTAGATGTGGTGTCTGCATTCGTTTTTCTTTTTTTAGGCTTTCTTTCTTTTTTTTTTTTTTTTTTTTTTCACCCGATGACCTGGCCAAAAGGCTGTTGTTTCTCAAAAAAACAAGCTCTCTTGCAGATGTATCAGGTAGAGGGTTGAGACAAACCATTTCCCACTGTCAGGGGTGCCTACAATAATCACCTTATGTAAAACCTTTCCCCAAAAGGAAAAAAAAACAGTCAGCTGGAGTTTGGCTTAAGTTTGTTAGTGTATCTATATCTGCTATTGCGTCTAAAGCTGCGTACACACGGGCGGACTATTCGACCGGACTGGTCCGACAGACTTTCAACTGACTTTTGACAGACTTCCGATGGACTTTTTAACAAATGGACTTGCCTACACACGATCACACCAAAGTCCGATGGATTTGTACGTGATGACGTACACCGGACTAAAATAAGGAAGTTGATAGCCAGTAGCCAATAGCTGCCCTAGCGTCGGTTTTTGTCCATCGGACTAGCATACAGACGAGCGGATTTCTGGGTCCGGCAGAGTTACGACGTAAAGATTTGAAGCATGTTCCAAATCTAAAGTCCCTCAGATTTTCGACTGGAAAAGTCCGCTGAAGGTCCGATGAAGCCAACACACGATCGGATTGTCCGTCAGACCAGTCCGGTCAAAAAGTCAGACCGTGCGTACGCTGCATAACACTCTCCTCCCCCAAGACTGACAAAGCTGCTGTTTAAAGGTTGCTCCTTCATCCAGAGTGGGGGGGGGGGCACTCTAATACAGGAGGTGTGTTACTGGTCAGATCACCAGCTGAAAGCAGAGGGGAAAAAAGCCTAAAAAGGAGAAAACGAATGCAGTCACCACATCTAATAATTGGTAAGCTGCGAGTTATTACAGTTTTGGGTTTAATACCACGTTAACCACTTGACAACTGGGCACTTAAACCCCCTTCCTAACCAGACCAATTTTCAGCTTTCGGTGCTCTCACATTTTGAATGACAATTACTCAGTCATGCAACACTGTACCCATATGAAATTTTTGTCCTTTTTTTCACACAAATAGAGCTTTCTTTTGGTGGTATTTAATCACAGTTGGGTTTTTGCGCTATAAAAGAAAAAAGACTGAAAATTCTGTAAAAAAATGAAATTTTCTTTATTTCTGTTATAAAATTTAGCAAATTAGTAATTTTTCTTCGTAAATTTTGGCCACAATTTATACTGCTACATATCTTTGGTAAAAATAAGTACAAATTGGTGTATATTATTTGGTCTTTGTGAAAGTTATAGAGTCCAAAAGCTATGGTGCCAATATCTAAAAATTGATCACACCTGAATTACTGACGGCCTATCTATATTCTTGAGACCCTAACATGCCAGAAAAGTACAAATACCCCCCAAATGACCCCTTTTTCGAAAGAATACATTCCAAGGTATTTAGTAAGAGGCATGGTGAGTTTTTAGAAGTTGTCATTTTTTCCCACAATTCTTTGCAAAATCAAGATTTTTTTTTTTCTTTTTTTTTTTTCCACAAAAATGTCATATTAGCAGGTTATTTCTCACACACCGCATATGCATACCACAAATTACACCCCAAAACACATTCTGCTATTACTCCCGATTATGGCGATACCAGATGTGTGAGACTTTTACACAGCGTGGCCACATACAGAGGCCCAACATGCAGGGAGCACCTTCAGGCATTCTAGGAGCACTCAGGCCAATTCTGACATTTCTCTCCTACATGTAAAAATCATCATTTACAGTGGCTTGCGAAAGTATTCGGCCCCCTTGAACTTTTCAACCTTTTGCCACATTTCAGGCTTCAAACATAAAGATATAAAATTTTAATTTTTTGTGAAGAATCACCAACAAGTGGGACACAATTGTGAAGTGGAACGAAATCTATTGGATATTTTAAACTTTTTTAGCAATTAAAAAACTGAAAAGTGGCGCGTGCAAAATTATTCGGCCCCTTTACTTTCAGTGCAGCAAACTCACTCCAGAAGTTCATCGAGGATCTCTGAATGATCCAATGTTGTCCTAAATGACTGATAAATAGAATCCACCTGTGTGTAATCAAGTCTCTGTATAAATGCACCTGCTCTGTGATAGTCTCAGGGTTCTGTTGAAAGCACAGAGAGCATCATGAAGACCAAGGAACACACCAGGCAGGTCCGTAATACTTTTTGGGAGAAGTTTAAAGCCGGATTTGGATACAAAAAGATTTCCCAAGCTTTAAACATCCCAAGGAGCACTGTGTAAGCGATCATTTTGAAATGGAAGGAGTATCAGACCACTGCAAATCTACAAAGACCTGGCTGTCCCTCTAAACTTTCAGCTCAGACAAGGAGAAGACTGATCAGAGATGCAGCCAAGAGGCCCATGATCACTCTGGATGAACTGCAGAGAACTGCAGCTGAGGTGGGAGAGTCTGTCCATAGGACAACAATCAGTCGTACACTGCACAAATCTGGCCTTTATGGAAGAGTGGCAAGAAGAAAGCCATTTCTCAAAGATATCCATAAAAAGTCTCGTCTAAAGTTTGCCACAAGCCGCCTGGGAGACACACCAAACATGTGGAAGAAGGTGCTCTGGTCCGATGAAACCAAAATCGAACTTTTTGGCCACAATGCAAAACGATATGTTTGGCGTAAAAGCAACACAGCTCATCACACTCAACACACCATCCCCACTGTCAAACATGGTGGTGGCAGCATCATGGTTTGGGCCTGCTTTTCTTCAGCAGGGACAGGGAAGATGGTTAAAATTAAGGGGAAGATGGATGCAGCCAAATACAGGACCATTCTGGATGAAAACCTGTTGGAGTCTGCAAAAGACCTGAAACTGGGACAGGGATTTATCTTCCAACAAGACAATGATCCCAAACATACAGCAAAATCTACAAAGGAATGGTTCACAAATAAACGTATCCAGGTGTTAGAATGGCCAAGTCAAAGTCCAGACCTGAATCCAATCGAGAATCTGTGGAAAGAGCTGAAAACTGCTGTTCACAAACGCTCTCCATCCAACCTCACTGTGCTCGAGCTGTTTTGCAAGGAAGAATGGGCAAGAATTTCAGTCTCTCGATGTGCAAAACTGATAGAGACATGCCCCAAGCGACTTGAAGCTGTAATCGCAGCAAAAAGTGGCTCTACAAAGTATTAACGCAAGGGGGCCGAATAATTTTGCACGCCCCACTTTTCATTTTTTTATTAGTTAAAAAAGTTTCAAAAATCCAAAAGATTTCGTTCCACTTCACAATTGTGTCCCACTTGTTGGTGATTCTTCACAAAAAATTAAAATTTTATATCTTTATGTTTGAAGCCTGAAATGTGGCAAAAGGTTGAAAAGTTCAAGGGGGCAGAATACTTTCGCAAGCCACTGTATTTGCTAGAAAATTACATAGAACCCCAAAACATTATATATGTTTTTTTTAGCAAAGACCCTAGAGAATACAATGGTGGTCATTGCAACTTTTTATCTCGCACGGTATTTGCGCAGCAATGTTTTGTGCTTTAAAAAAAAACAAAACAGTAAAGTTAGCCCAATGTTTTTGCATAATGTGAAAGATGAAGTTACACCGAGTAAATAGATACCTAACATGTCACCCTTCAAAATTGCACACGCTCTTGGAATGGCGCCAAACTTCGCTACTTAAAAATCCCCATAGGCGACGCTTTAAAATTTTTTACTGGTTACATGTTTTGAGTTACAGAGGAAGTCTAGGGCCAAAATTATTGCTCTCGCTCTACCGATCGCAGCGATACCTCAGATGTGTGGTTTGAACACCGTTTTCATATGTGGGCGGGACTTACGTGTGCATTCGCTTCTGCATGCGAGCACACGCACAGGGGCGCTTTAAAAATTTTTTTTTCTTTTTATTGTTCATTTTACTTTATTTATTTTAGTTTGACACTTTTTTCCAAAAAAAATGTTTTTGATTACTTTTATTCCTATTACAAGGAATGTAAACATCCCTTGTAATAGGAATATGGCATGACAGGTCCTCTTTACAGTGAGATATGGGGTCAATAAGACCTCACATCTCACCTATAGGCTGGGAAGCCTGAAATAAAAAAAAAAAACGATCCTTACTTCGATCGTAGCGGTGAGTCGGTAGAAGCACCGGAAGGCGACGGGAAGGTGGGGAGGTCCCCTCTTGCCTCCCATAAGAACGATCAAGCAGTGTAACAGCCGCTATGATCATTCCTATGGTGTAGGGAATCGCCGGCTGAAAAAGCTGATATCTGAATGATGCCTGTAGCTGCATCCATCATTCAGATATCCCCGCACAAAGTCAAGGATGTCGTATGACGGCCGGCGGGCGGGAAGTGGTTAAAACACTTTTTTTTTTAACACAAAGTTGTCCATTTATACAATATTTCTAACACATAGCATGTACATACCAAAAATGACACCCCAAAATAGATTCTCCTACTCCTCCTGAGTACGGCGATACCACATGTGTGAGACTTCCACAGCCTGGCCACATACAGAGGCCGAGTACAGCTGAATATGGCCGAGTATGGCTGCGCATGGCAGGGTATCGCCGAGTATGGCTGGGTATTGCAGAGTATGACTGGGTATTGCAGGGTAGTGCAGGGTGTTGCGGAGTATTGCAGAGTATTCCGGGGTGTTGCGAGGTGTTGCAGAGTATTGCGGGGTGTTGCGGAGTAGTACAGAGTATTGCAGAGTGTTGCGGGGGTATTGCAGGGTATTGAAGAGTATTGCAGGGTATTGCAGAGTATTGCGGGGTATTGCAGAGTATTGTGGGGTATTGCGGGGTATTGCGGGGTATTGCAGAGTATTGTGGGGTGTTGCGGAGTAGTGCAGAGTATTGCGGGGTATTGCAGAGTATTGCGGGGTATTGCAGAGTATTGCGGGGTGTCGCAGAGTATTGCGGGGTGTCGCAGAGTATTGCGGGGTATTGCAGAGTATTGCGGGGTATTGCAGAGTATTGTGGGTTGTGGGGTATTGCGGGGTATTGCGGAGTATTGTGGAGTGTTGCTGGGTATTGCAGAGTATTGCGGGGTGTTGCAGAGTATTGTGGGGTGTTGCGGAGTAGTGCAGAGTATTGCAGAGTATTGCGGGGTATTGCAGAGTATTGTGGGGTGTTGCGGAGTAGTGCAGAGTATTGCGGGGTGTTGCAGAGTATTGCGGGGTGTTGCGGAGTAGTACAGAGTATTGCAGAGTATTGCGGGGTATTGCAGAGTAGTGCAGAGTATTGTGGGCTATTGCAGAGTATTGCGGGGTATTGCAGAGTAGTGCAGAGTATTGTGGGGTATGGCAGAGTATTGCGGGGTATTGCAGGGTATTATAGTATGGAGGGACGGCTGAGCATGGATGGATGGCTGGATGTGACTGTCATCACATGGTAAACGGCCGCGATTAGCGGCCGTTTACCGTTCACCGTGATGCGCCGGGTCCTCCAGGGGGCGCGCGAGAGCAGTATTCTGGGAGGACGTATTGAAGGGTATTCTGCAGGGTATTGAAGAGTATTGTGGGGTATTGTGGGGTATTGCAGCGTATTGCGGGGTATTGCAGAGTATTGCGGGGTATTGCAGAGTATTGCGGGGTATTGCAGAGTATTGCGGGGTATTGCAGAGTATTGCGGGGTATTGCAGAGTATTGTGGGGTGTGGCGGGGTGTTGCAGAGTATTGCGGGGTGTTGCAGAGTATTGCGGGGTGTTGCGGAGTAGTACAGAGTATTGCAGAGTATTGCAGAGTATTGCGGGGTATTGTGGGGTATTGCAGAGTAGTGCAGAGTATTGTGGGGTATTGCAGAGTATTGTGGGGTATTGCAGAGTATTGCGGGGTATTGCAGAGTATTGCAGAGTATTATAGTATGGAGGGACGGCTGAGCATGGATGGATGGCTGGATGTGACTGTGTCATTTGACGGAGCGATCACATGGTAAACGGCCGCGATTAGCGGCCGTTTACCGTTCACCGTGATGCGCCGGGTCCTCCAGGGGGCGCGCAAGAGCAGTATTCTGGGAGGACGTCCATGGACGCCCTCCCAGGATAAGCCGACCGTGCTGTAGCCGTCTTTCGGCTATGGCCCGGTCGGCATGTGGTTAAGTCACTTTAGTTAAAAGCAAAATCATTAAAAAAAAAAAAAAAAAAAAAAACATTTGCAGTGCATTCCTACAGTAAATGCACATTTTACAATGATGTAGCCCTTTAAAAGTATAGAAAATGATCTGTTGATCCTGCCAGAAATCCAGTGAGTTCCTAACTACCTGTTTGAGATGACAACACTGCCTCTGCTGCACTGAAATGCCAACTAGTGTTGTCAGCCTTGCTTGAGTTCTCCCTGCTGGACATACACCCCTCTCCTTCATCTCCATTACAAAGGAGGAAGTGTTCTGCAGTCCAGCAGGGCTCACAATGTTGATTGGGATTTCAGTGCAGTGTTGTCATTGCAGATAGGAAGTTAGGAGCAAATTGGATTTCTGGCAGATAATACAGCCGTGGCCAAAAGTTTTGAGAATGACACAAGTATAAATTTTTACAGTCTACTGCTTCATGGTTTTTAGATCTTTTTGTCAGATGTTACTATGGTTATGGTATACTGAAGTATAATTACAAGCATTTCATAAGTAGCGCTGAGTAAACTGTTGGCGCCATATAAATTGTGTATAATAATAAAAATAAATGTCAAAGGCTTTTATTGACAATTACATGAAGTTTTTGCAAAGAGTCAATATTTGCAGCGTTGACCCTTCTTTTTTAAGACCTCTGCAACTCGCCCTGGCATGCTGTCAATCAATTTCTGGGCCACATCCTGACTGATGGCAGCTCATTCTTGCATAATCAATGTTTGGAGTTTGTCAGAATTTGTGTGTGTGGGGGGGGGGTTGTTCACCCGCCTCTTGAGGATTGACTACAAGTTCTCTATGGGATTAAGGTCTGGGGAGTTTCCTGGCCATGGGCCCAAAATTTCAATGTTTTGTTCCCCAAGTCACTTGGTTACTTTTGCCTTATGACAAGGTGCTCCATCATGCTGGGAAAGGCATTGTTCATCACCAAACTGTTCTTGGATGGTGGGAGAAGTTGCTCTTGGAGGATGTTTTTGTACCATTCTTTATTCATGGCTGTGTTCTTAGGCAAAATTGTGAGTGAGCCTACTCCCTTGGCTGAGAAGCAACCCCACATATGAATGGTCTCAGGATGCTTTACTGATGGTAGCGCTCACCCTTTCTTCTCTGGACAAGGTTTTTTTCCGGATGCCCCAAAAAATCAGAAAGGGGATTCATCAGAGAAAATGACTTTCCCCAGTCCTCAGTAGTCCATTCCCTGTACCTTTTCCAGAATATCAGTCTGTCCCTGATGGTTTTCCTGGAGAGAAGTGGCTTCTTTGCTGCCCTTCTTAACGCTAGGCCATCCTCCAAAAGTCTTCTCCTCACTGTGCATACAGATGGACTCACACCTGCCTGCTGCCATTCCTGAGCAAGCTCTGCACTGGTGGTGCCCCCATCCCCCAGCTGAATCAACTGTAGGAGATGGCCCTGGCGCTTGCTGGACTTTCTTGGGCACGCTGAAGCCTTCTTCACAACAATTTAAAGCGGAGCTCCACCCAAAACGGTAAGCTCCACCTGTCTGCCTCCTCCCCACATCTGCCACATTTGGCACCTTGGGGGGGGGGGGGGGGGGGGCGTGTACCTGGTTTTTACAGGTACCCGCTCCCACTTCCTGCTGAGTTTGCCACAGCCCTTCTATAACCTCTGTCCTTGAAGTTCTTGATGATCCAATAAATCAATAAATGGTTGATTTAGGTGCAATCTTAGTAGCAGCAGTATCCTTGCATGTGAATCCTTTTTTGTGCAAAGCTGTTTTCTTGCAGGTAACCATTGTTAACAGAGGAAGCACAATGATTCCAAGCTCCACCCTCCTTTTAAAGCTTCCAGTCTGTTATTTTAACTCAATCAGCATTAGAGTGATTTCCAGCCTTGTCCTCGTCAACACTGACACCTGTGTTAACGAGAGACTCGCTTACATGATGTCAGCTGGTCCTTTTGTGGCAGGACTGAAATGCAGTGGAAATTTGTTTTTTGTTTTGTTTTGTTTTTTTTTGGGATTAAGTTAATTTTCATGGCAAAGAGGGACTTTGTTAATTGCAATTCACCTGATCGCTCTTCATACCATTCTGGAGCATATGCAAATTGCCTTAAAAACTGAGGCAGCAGACTTTGTGAAAATTAATATTTGTGTCATTCTCAAAACTTGTGGCCATGGCTGTAGGTATCTTTCTGTACTCATGCTTGCATGGCAGATGTATTAAATGTATGTAAGATGTATATCTTACATTGCATGTGAAATTCTGTGCATGTTTTGCCTGTAAATTAACAACATACACTTTTTTTTTGCTTCTCTCACCACACACCGTACAATCTGATCTGTACAATCTGTAATTTCCTTCCTAGATCTACCAACAGTGAGGGTCTGCCTGATTGAATACTAACTAATTAGATTGGTCCTCCTATTAAATTTTTGTTAAATCTGTAGTTGATTGTACGGTTGGATTGTTTTGTGTATCTGGTTTGTAGTATAAAAGGTAGACCTAGCCTTTAACACGTGAAGCCATTCTTTGGGCTCCCCTGGTTTTACTACTTTTTTTTCCCCGAGTCTGCCGTGTGCTGCACTGTGAACGAGTGGAAGCTGCTATCAGGTTAGGGTGTAGAATTTTTTTTCTATATTAGATCTGTTGCTAGTGCGGGCTGAGGGCATGTGCTTTGATAAGATTCGTGGCTATACATGACAATAGATTCCTAACTAAGGTACCTATTTGATGTCCGTTTCTGATCTTTGTATTCACAAGTGCCCAGCACATGGATTTTTATTTTGAACAGTTATGTTTTTGTATTATTTGTGTTTTTAATAGAATTGTATCTCATTTCAGATAGAGAAACATATTCTCTTATCTGTTCCGTCTGTGTACCTTGGCTGTGTCCTGAAGAAGCCTAGCGGCGAAACGCGTAGACATACAAGGGCTCACTGCACAAATATAATATAGATGCATTTATGCTACATTTTTTTATCCGCAACTTGTCTTTTTGTATATTGTTAACTTTAATAAAAGTGATTGTTTATAATTTATTTCTTCTCCATTGTTTCTTAGCCTATAAAGTCCGCCTGCTTGGTAATACTTAGTATTACCCAATTTTGTTCCCCTCAATAATTACGGATGTGGCTGCTTGCTGAGCACTTTTGCTTTCTAGAAGATTCTGGCTCAATAACAATTCTTTAAATACAAGAGCCGTATGTAGTCTTATTTGAATCTTGATGTGTTTTGTGCTATTCTTCCTGTAATGCAGCAGGAAACACTTTTCCTGCAGAAGCTTCCTGTAATAAAGACTGGTCACTGCTGCTCTCTCTGCTTGTGCAGGGTGACTGGTCTTGTCTCCGCCCCCCTCTTTTTTAGTTTTCTGCAGGCAGCTTGTATTGGGTGGAGCCTGCTGGATACCTCCCATAGATCTGCTCTCTGTACAGGCTATGTATAGCACCGTGATGATGTCACTGCTGCTTTATAAGGTAATATCTGGGTTTTCTTTTTGCAATTGGTGCACACAAAGTGGATTTATATCTGTTGAGGCTATTGTGTAACATATTTGATGAGAGTTATGATATATTTTATGAGATTTTTTTCTGATTGAAGTTCAGCTTAAAAGGCAATTCAGCTGTATAAGAAGTATGTGTGTATAACAAATGGTAAACGGATGTTCATTTCTCCTGATTACAGAGTTTCTATGGCTATGGCGAATTGTTTGGTGAGACGTGGAAAGCATTTACTGACCATGAAGTCATCCATCTGAAGGAATACGATTCCAAAACGGTAAAGTTTGTTCCACTGCTCTCTCTTGCCTGTCAGCACATTTGAGTGAAAGACACCCGATTGGCCGAAAGTGCACCCTCTCCCAGTCTGAGTGCTGCTATTCATGGCTTTAAAAGTACTTTCAGCTTAGATTTAAATACTGACACAATCTGCATATACAGTTGTGTGAAATAGTAATTGCTCCCTAAGGCTAGGTTTCCACGATGGCGACCTGAAAGTTGCATGTTTTAGCCACGATTTTGATGCGCCTGGAAAAAATGCCTGTGTATTTTTGAGGTCTATGGACCTCAAGTCGCATCAAAGTGGGACCAAAGTAGTGCAGGGACTACTTTTGAAGTCGCACAGATATGAACAGTACTCCATTGGAGATAATGCACTTGTCATGCGACTTTGCAGTCCAGAGTCGCATGATAAGTTACACTAGTGGAAACCAAGCTTAAAATCAAGCATTTGCAATAACTGGCAATGAGTCTTTCACATTGCTGTGGAGCAATTTTGGCCCACTCTTCTTTGCAGAATTGTTTTAATTCAGCCACATTGGAGGGTTTTCCAGCATGAACGTCCTGTGTAAGGTCATGATACAGCATCTCAATTGGATTTAAGTCTGGGCTTTGACTAGGCCACTCAAAACCAAAATTTTGCTTTGTTTGAACTATTTGGAGGTGGACTTGCTGTTGTGTTTCGGATCATTGTCCTGCTGCATAACCCAAGTGCACTTGAGGTCACAAACTGATAGCCAGACATTCTCCTTTAGGATTCCGTGGTAGAGCTCAGAATTCATGGTTTCATCAATTATGGTAAGTCGTCCAGGTCCTGAAGCTGCAAAGCAGCCCCAAACCATCACGCTACCACCACCATGTCTGACTGTTGGTATGATGTTCTTGTTATGAAATGCTCTATTAGTTTTATGCCAGATGTAACGGGACGCACACCTTCCAAAAAGTAAAATTTTTGTCTCATCAGTCCACAGAATATTTGCCTAAAAGTCTTGGGGATAATCAAAATGTTTTTTGGTAAATGTGAGATGAGCCTTTGTGTTCTTTTTGGTCATCAGTGGCTTTGGCCTTGGAACTCTCCCATGGATGCCATTTTTGCCCAGTCTCTTTCTTATTGTTAAAACATGGTCACTGATCTTACCTGAGGGAAGTGAGGCCTGAAGTTCTTTAGATGTTGTTCTGGGTTCTTTTATGACCTCCTGGATGAGTCGTCATCCTCTTGGAGTAATTTTTGTAGGCCGGCCACTCCTAAGAAGATTCACCACTGTTCAAAGTTATCTCCATTTGTGGATAATGGCTCTTCCTGTGGTTCACTGGCATTCCAAAGCCTTAAGCCCTATACACACTATTCGATTTTCTGCAGATTTTTGGCTTCAGATTTATCAAAACCATGGGGCTTTAAGGTTTGACCTCATATTATATGGTTTTGGTAAATCTGAAGACAAAAATCTGCAGAAAATCTAATAGTGTGTATGGGTCTTAAGAAATGTCTTTGAAACCCTTCCTAGACTGATACATGTGCATTACTTTGTTTCTAGTCTGTTCTTGATTTTTTTTTTTTAGATTGTGGCATGATGTGTGGATTTTTGTGATCTGTTAGCGTGCCAGACCGCTTCTATTTATGTGATTTCTTGATTCAATAGGTCTGGCAGTAATCAGGCAATTACTTTTTCACATAGGGCCAGGAAGGTTTGAACAGCTTTTTGCCCTTAAAGTGGAGTTCAATGCAAAAAAAATAAATTTCATTAATGTGCATAAAAAAATGTAAAAAAAAACATTTGGAGAATTTTTTTTTTCTCACCTCCTAATGCCTGTTGTTAGGGGGTCCCTCGTAATCTTCCTCTTCTATCGCCTGGGCTCCTGACGTCACTTCCCTTGGCGCAGGAAGGGAGATCAGCTCTGCCCCCTCCTTCTAGGCAATAATCTGGGACATGTCACAGATCCCAGATGACTGGGCGGCCAGTCACAGTGTATGGCGCGGTTCGCGCATGCGCAGTGGGTGCCCGGCTGTGAAGCCACAGGCGGGCACCCACAGTTACAATGCCGGCGCCACCGAACGGAGGGGGAGACGAGCCGGGCTTCGATCCTCCGCATCGCTGGACCCTGGGACAGGTGAGTGTTCGATTATTAAAAGTCAGCAGCTGCAGTATTTGTAGCTGCTGACTTTTAACTTTTTTTTTTTTTTAAGCAGAACTCCGCTTTAATAAATGAAATTATAATTTAAAAACTGCATCTTGGATTTACTCGGGTTATCTTTGAGTAATATTAAAGTGTGTTTGATGATCTGAATCATTTAAGTGTGAGAAATATGCAAAAAAAAAAAAAAATCAGGAAGGGGGCAAATACTTTTCCACACAACTGTAAAACTTAATTTCTTATTTTTATTAGATACATAATTGCATTTATTGCTTTGTTTTTAGTATCTCCTGAAGTTCGGCTTTAATAAAATATTATAATATATAACCTAAAAAGAAATACATAAAAGAATGTTGGATTTTACTGGAGTGGCATTTCTGTTAAATAGATGCAACTCCCTTTTTAATACAAACCCGTTCACATCTTGTGTTGTAGGTTTGCTTTAAGGATGCCGTGTTCTCACTTCTCCCCAGAATGAGATATGGGTTGTTTTACAACACGCCTCTGGTAAGCTCGTTATCCCGAGACATGAAAGATGACAACGGAATATTATTTGAAGACTGGAGATTTTGCGCTTTATAACTGCCGTAAATCTGAGCGTGTTTTTGTTTTTCCAGATCTCTCATTGCCAAAGCACCGGATTGTTTCGAGCCTTTTCCCAACACGTGCTCCACCGGCTGACGATCTCACAAGAAACGTTAAAGGTGCGCCGTAAATCCACAGCGCTGTTTCTGACCATGGATCTTTTTAAAGAGATATCTTCTGCTTTTTAAAGCCTTTTGAGTCCCTTCAGTTTATTTGTGCAGTATATTATAGGACTATACATTTATTCATGGAGTATAGTTAAAGCTGATCTTCAGTCATTTTTTCAACTTTCCATCTATTAAAATTTCTGCCCTTGTTGTTTTAACTTTGGATAGTAAAACATTTTTCTTCTGCCAGTAAATACCTTATACAGCCGACTTGTCTGTAAAAAGCCTAGGCTTATGACATCATGCACAGCTCTCTCTCACTCTCATGAGAGTTTGCCAGGAAGGGAGGGGGGATGAGTCATAAGAGGGCCAATTAGGGCTGCAGAGCTGGAGGTGTTCCTCTGTGTGTCTGTCTAAATCCAGGAAGTGAACAGGCAGCAGCTTCAGATGCCCACAGTTAAAATGGATGCAGACAGACTCAGTGGAGGGAGATTTCTGCAGCATATTTGGCAAGAGCAAAAAAAGTTGTGTGGGGGAGTAGCTTTTGGAATTCCAATCTTCCAGATAAGATTGTAATTTTTTTTGTGCTACCATCAGGTAGAGCTGCACGATTAATCGTTAAGGAATCGAGATCGCGATTCTACCCCCTCCCGATTTAAAAAAAGCATTTCCTTGGTTCAGTGCTCTCTGCTCAAGCCGACAGCTGCCATAAAACAAAACAAAAAAAAACAAAAACAGGCAGCCTGCCAAGTTTCTCACAACATCGCTTAGGCAGAGATAAAGAGAAACATTGTAACATTTCATTCTTTTAGATCGAAGGGATGAACTTCGGTCTGTAAATGAGGTCAGTTTAACCACTTAAAGTGTAAGTTCACCTTTACAGAAAATCTGTAAGGTGAACTTACACTGGGGCCCCTTCCCATTGCACCCGGTCTTGCTAACTTGGAGTCCGGCGATCTCCCGTTCTGAAAGATCGTATCGCCGATTTTCCAGTCCGGGCATATGAAATCCCCACGGCTTTCTCTCCTCTTCGCTTGCGGTGACAGGACGGGCTACACGGGTTCTGGTTGCTCAGCGCCGCCCATGTGACGGCGCCGACCAATTAGAATGCTCCTATACGTACCTCCTGATGAGATACGTTTAGGAGATTGAGCCGCAGAGGATTTCTAAGCCGAAGTGGTGACCCGATGTGTCAGTGCGGGTGATCGCTGGACTCCAGATCAGTGGGACCGGGTAGGGTGAGGACTGGAGAGGGTCCTGTGTAAGTTCACTTTACACATTTTTCTGTAAAGGTGAACTTACCCTTTAAAGACTAATGCCGCGTACACACGATCGTAAATGCCGCCAGCAAAACTGCGATGAGAGCTTTTTGTGGGAAAATGCGACCGTGTGTATGCTCCATTGGTCTTTTGCTGGCAGAATTGCAGCCAGCAAAAAATTGAGAGCATGTTCTCTATTTTTCGGTCGGGAAAAGTTCCTATCCAGAGATGCGTTTGTATACAATTTGGACGTGCAAAAAATCACACATGCTCGGAAACAATTGGACGCATGCTCGGAAGCATTGTACTTCATTTTCTCGGCTCGTCGTAGTGTTGTACGTCACCGCGTTCTTGACAGTCGAAAGTTCAGAGAACTTTTGTGTGACTGTGTGTATGTAAGGCAAGCTTGAGCGGAATTTCGATCGTGTGTACGCGGCATAAACCTTTTTTCTGCCACTTACAGTTGCTTACAAGTTAAAATCAGTATTTTTTGCTAGACAATTACTTAGAACCCCCAAACATTATATTTTTTTTTTTTTAGCAGAGACCCTGGAGAATAAAATGATGGTTGTTGCTTTTTTTTTTTGTCACACTGTATTTGCGCAGCAGTCTTTCAAACGCAATTTTTGGAGAAAAAATACACTTGAATGAATTTTTAAAAAAAAACTAAACTAAGTTAGCCCAATTTTTTTGTATAATGTGAAAGATTATGTTACGCCGCAAGAATTGTGATCTTTATTCTAGGAAAAAAAATTGTGATTCTCAGTTTAGCCAGAATCGTGCAGTTCTACTATCAGGCATACCAGAAAAAAAAAAAAACATACACAAATGTACAGCACACCAGGCCAAAGGATAAGGGTCCAAATTCATTTATTAAGCCAGCCATAGATGGATCGAATCTCAGCCGGTTCAGCAGGGACCTGCCGATATTTGATCCATCTACAGGCAGGCTGGTTGTACTGAAGTCGCTCCATCAATTAACTTCAGTAGAGCCAGCCTGTCTGATTTTTTTTTTTTATGCGATCACTGCCGGCAGCTATAGCTGCTAGAAGTGATCATTGTGTTCTGTTGGCAGAGAAGGCTCCCCGTCAGCAGAATAGAAGCCTTGTGGGAGGGATCCGCAGAGTTGATGGGGAATCGAGCAATTGCATAACCCATGGGCTGCTTGTGTTTGTGCTTATTATTATTATTATTATTATTATTATTATTATTATACAGGATTTATATAGCGCCAACAGTTTTCGCTGCGCGTTATAATATAAAGGGAGACAATACAGCAACAATACAATTTAATGCAAGAGGGTTAGAAGAGTAGTACTGTACTTGAAAACAGCCATCGTGCTTTGGGGGTCAAAAAACTCCCCCTTCATCAGGGCTACAACAAAATACAATAAATATGTAAATGTACGGTCCCGCTCACACCAACACTGGCAGAATTGCCACAATTCTGCCCGCGATCCCAAAACAATCTACAAAACAGACAAATCGCACCATACTCGTTCAGGTCATTCATTTTCAATGGCACCTAAACGCGAGGGCAGTTCTGCCACGATTGGCATGCAGTATATTGCAGCAAACCACATTGCGCAAAGCTTGTCGCTCAAAAAGTAGCAGGAGCTTCTTTTGGGCAACAGGCTTCGCTCAATGCAGTTTGCCGCGAATGCAGCATGATTTATCATGCAAAAATTGTGGCTCCCACGTTTTAGGTGCCATTGAGGATTCTGCCTACGATTACAAATGCCCAGGTGTGAACGGGGGCCTAAATGTGACCGATAAAATCACGTTTACGATCATGAACAATCAGAACATCATGGATAACGTATAAAAATGTGTAGCTTTGTCTTGATTGAAAGATACCAACCGGCATGTCCTTTGCAGGATGTAGACATGTGGACAGCTGTAAAAGTGTGGATTTCTCAGCCGGTTATGATTTGATTTACATATTTATCATTGGATATATATATATATATATATATATATATATATATATATATATATATATAAATATGTGTGTGTGTTTTGTGCGTGTGTATACAGTGTATACTGTTCATCCTTTTAGGGTACAAAGGCATATTCAATGTTTAACTTCCTATCTGAGTCATTTGATTTGCTTTAAACTAATGTAACACGTAGTGATGACTTTTTTCTTTAATTTTGGCTCTAGGAGGAGAAAATCCGAGTCACCATTCTTATTCGTAGCACGGAGTTCCGAAAAATATTAAACTTGGACAAGGTATAAACTTTTTTTTTTTTTTTACATTTTTTGAGGTTTTTTTATTAATCTGTTAAAGTGACCTGTTCCTTTCTGCAGATGGTATAAAGTATCATCTGGAGTGAAGTTCAGGACCTCTTCTACCCCCTGGAACCCCCATTAGCCCCTGACATGCAAATCTTGATTTTCCTCTATAGAGTTATGGACTGTCTCTTGTAACCCCTGTTTGGTTGTCCTAAGTGACAGGCAGCCAAATGTTCAATAAAGATTTGCTCGAGGTGGGAAAATACGTCAAATTTTTGGAGATATTTGAGGTTTGCCTCCTGGAGCACCCCAGATTTAGTGGATTCCAGCATGCCGAGAAGCTATGCAGATAAGAGAGCCTGTATTGCATTCCAAAATATGCTTTATAATATTTGTAAAACAAGAAAAGGGGGTAAGCAATTTATGTTTTACTGTCTATACTGGGCAGGCCCTTTTGACATTTCACAATTTTTGTCCCATTTATCGCATAGTAGGCAGGCCAAACTGCATGAAAGAAATATCATTTAACTTCTTTGCGTCCGCTCCATAGCCGAATGACGGCTACAGCATGGCCACACTTTGCCGGGAGGCCATCAGATGATATCCTCCAATGCTCGCGCTGCCTGCGGGCCCCCTGTGGTGCACATCAGCAGTGATCTGTGATCGCTACATCCTTAGGATGCAGCTAATCACAAATCGGGTTAAAGAGACAATGGTGGCTCTCTACCCCATGATCAGCTGTGTCCAATCACAGCTGATCAGGGATGTAAACATTTGCCAGTTGTCGGCAATCCTCCCCTCATGCTAACAGTGCCTGTGGAGAAGAGATCTGAAAACCAGCAAATCCACATAGGGAACATCTGCACTGACAATCAGGGCACTGATCATCAGCATTCTGATGATCAGTGCTGCCAATCAGTGCCCACCAGTGCTGCCAATCATTGCCCATCAGTGATGCCTGTTAGTGCCGCCTATCAGTGATGCCCATGAGTGCCGCATATCAGTGCAACCTCATCAGTGCCTATCAGTGCCGCCTCATCAGTGCCCATCAGTGCAGCCTCATCAGCGCAAATCAGTGAAGGAGAAAAATTACTTATTTACAAAATTTTATAACTACAAAAAACTTTTTTTTTTTTCCAAAATTTACTGGGTTTTTTTTTCCGTATTGTTTAGCAAAAAATAAAAAACCCAGTGGTGATTAAATACCACTAAAATAAAGCTCTATCTGTCTCAAAAAGAATGCAAAAAATGTAGTTTGGGTACAGTGTAGCATGACCGCGCAATTGTCATTCAAAGTGTGACAGCGCTGAAAGCTGAAAATTGGCCTGGACAGGAAGGTGGTAAAAGTCCCAGTATTGAAGTGGTTAAAGCACAGAATATTAATACAGTTTATTGTTTTAGTTTTATACATTCGGAGTCATTTTGTCAAATTCTTTTTATTGCTTTTGTTAAGGAAACATACAAAATTTGCAATAATACAAAATTTGCAATACAACAATTGGACAAGACAAGACCATACACAATACACTACATACAAAAAAAAACAATTCTTACATTTTTTTTTTTTTTTTTTTTTTGTCGAATATATGGCCTCAAAGTGATTTTTGGGAAACAGGTATTTTTTTAATTTAAAAAAAAAATGATTAAGGAGAAAAAGATGCGTTGTCCATGACAAACCATTGAATTTCCAACTTTCAAGTTTTGGTGGCGTTATGGTAATGTGTATGGGACCACTATGCACCTTGGAGGTGCTCCTGCATTGCAGCAAGCTATGTATTGTGGTGTCCTGCTGAAAATACTACATGCACAATGTTTGGTCTGTTGAATCAGGCAGCCCATTCAAATGAACTGGCAGCCCAAACGTAACGCGTGATACAGCACAGTGGATCAGGTTGTTGTAAATAGGTCCTTAAAGTATGCATGAAAAGGATCCTGTTGTGTTTGGTTGCAGTTTTCTTTCTTGGTAGTCTTTGGAAGTCAGACCTTGTACAGGTTGCCCTCCCCTCTCCCAGGCAGCTGGGAGTTCCCAGGGGGGATTTTTCTCTTTCCATTAGTAATGGTTGGCTTAGGGAGGACAGATCATCAGACAGAAGTGTTAGGGTGGGATAGGAGGCCTGGGTCAGCAGACACTGCGTGCCTTGTTTGGCCCAGCACATTCTGGCAGAATTTGGAGACTGTTAACTCTGAACATTCCCAGTCATTCAGGGTTTTAGTTTGATTCTTTATTGCAGCTGGTACCTACAAAAGGTTCTTGTCATTAGCGCAAACACAGGATATCCATTTGCTAATAATGAACACTAAACATGATTACCAAGTTGGGTCGTATGGAAGAGCTTTAACCCTTTCGCTGCCAGAGCCGTTTTTGCGTTTTTTGCACGCGTGTTTAAAAAAATCATTTTAGGCCTGAAGATTATCCAACCCCCCTCCCCAAACATTATATATATTTTCTGAAAGCAGACACCCTAGAGAATAAAATAGTGGTAGCTCCAATTTTTTATGTCACACGATATTACCACAAAGGTCTAGGAAAATGCTAAATTTCAGTAAAAACCGCTAAAGTGGATTTTAGGGCAAACAAATGCAGCAAATATTTGGTAAAATATAAAAGACGAGGTTGCACCAAGTAAATAGATACTCAAACGTCAAACCCTAAAGAGGAAGTAAACCCTAATGGGTTTTATTTCCTCTGTCGTTCCCTGCAAAGTTAAAGCATAATGGGCTAGTATGCATCACATGCATATGTGGCACTTGCCTGCAATCGAAGCCCGCACTGTCCCCGCTGGTGGAAGCATCCATCTTTTGCCCTCTTCCTTCCGGGACCACAGACTCCGGCTCTGTGACTGGCCAGAGCCGCATGACATTATTCCCGCGCATGTGCGTGGGAGCGGTCAGTCACGGCACATATGAGTGAAGAAACGGCACGGAGGTCTTTGCAGCGCATGTGCCGATGACATCATTGGCGCACTACAAGGTAAATATCTCCTAAACGGCGCACATTTAGGAGATATTTCCACTACCTATAGGTAAGCCTTATTCTAGGCTTACCTATAGGTAAAGGTGATGCAGTACCACTTTAAATTTGTGTGAAATGGCAGCAAACTTCAGTACTCTATATTTTCTATAGATGATGCTTCAAAAGCCCCCTATAGGTCATCGGTTTAGTGTTACGGAGGAGGTCTTGTGCTAGAATTATTGCTCTCACTCTGGCATGTGTGGCGATTTGTAACCGCATGTGTATCGAGATCAACGCTTTTACGCGTAGGCGTCCCCAACGTATGCGTTTACATTCGTATGTGGGGGTTTTCTGCAATTTTTTTGCGGGGGGAAGCTTTTTTTTTTTTTTTTTTTTTTTTTTTTTTTTTTTTTTTTTAACTTTTTTTTTTTTTTACTTTTTTTTTTCTTCACATAGGGGACAAAAAGTCCTCTATGTAATGATTTTTAGATGATAGGTTATCTTTATTGTGACATGCAGAGTCTAAAAGACCCTGCATGTCTCCTTTGGGCTCCACCGAATGTTTTGCCATGTAGTTTGCATGGCAAAACATTACTTCCCAGCTAATCTAGCCGGGGACACTGACAGGCTGACACGGAAGTGATGTCATAGACGTTGCTTTTCCAGGCCACAGCAAGAAGGGGAGGAGAGCGGATGTGTGTTCGCCATCCTCCCTCTCCTTCACCCGCCAGCCCCCTCCATGTTGGTCCTGGGCCTGCAGATGCGCAAGCGGAGCCCGGAAAGCATGGTGGGGTACCGGGGGAGTGTGTGAGCAGTCGGGCGACAGCGCAGGCCGAACGCTTTCACCTGACAGGCAGGAATCTTGACACAACAAGAAGTAAGATTAAATCTCAAAGAGAGGAAATCCCCCCTAAGACAGTTCTAAAGTAACAAGTGTCCCCGTCTCAAATCCTGTAACATTTTTAATAAAGGCCTGCAGAGGGCAAAGAACCAGCCACCAGTATTGCCTGTGGCCTCCTGTTATTTACCATGTCTTGTTCTGTTTCTATGTGGAGGTGGCTGTCTTGGTATGTCAGAGCCTCCAGCAAGGAGAACAGTGATCATAGTAGTGACATCATCAAATATCACTGCAAATCTCCTGGGACTAGCAGTCAAAGGGAACAGTGCCTTAGATCCCACACTGCAGATATGCAGCTATGAGGCTTTAGGCAGAGGAGTGCCTAGGCACATTCACATACCTGGAAGAGCACTGCTATTTTTTTAGGAAGAATTTCAGACAAAAGATACATTCTAGTCCCTGTGTATCCAGTCCCGGCATTTGGGCGACCCAGAAGGCATGGGTGCAACGTCCAGCCCTGCAGCCTGTCAAAATCTATGGCAGACTGAAACATGCTGTGGCTGGATGGGCTGAATGCAGTACTGAATGGTACCTCTTTTTAGGACCCTAAACACATTCCAGGCCACACCGTCCCTGAATGCATAGTACTGCGTTCAACCCTGTTCAGCCACACTGTAAATCAGCATGCCATAGACCTTGACTTGGCTGCACGGCTGGATGCTGCATTTTTACCACCTGGCCGCACTAAAATGTCGGGATCGGATGCTCAGGAGCTAGACGCCCAGTGTGCAAACAGGTCTTAGGTACAAATAACATTTCAAATCATCACCTTTTGTCCAGGTCCACTTTAATTGAACCCTCACTTAAGTTATATTACTAAAAGTTACCAGTCCCAAAACAAAAAAGAAAAAAGAAATATATATATATATATATATATATATATATACACACACACACACACACACACACACACACACACACACACACACACACACACACACACACACACACACACACACACACACACACACACACACACACACACACACACACTGGGTAAAAAAAGTATTTGAGCCCCTGCAGATTTTGTAAGTTTGCCCACAAAGAAATTAAAGGTCTATAATTTTTATTGAAGGTGTATTTTAAATGATAGAGACAGCATATCGACCAAAAATCAAGAAAAAACACATAGAACAAATGTTATAAATTGAGTTGTAGTTCAGTGAGTAAAATATGTATTTGATCCCCAAGCAAAACATGACTTAGTACTTGGTGGAGAAACCCTTGTTGGCAAGCACAGAGGTAAGATGTTTCTTGTAGTTGGTGACCTGGTTTACAAACATCTCAGGAGGGATTTTGGTCCACTCTACAGATCTTCTCTAAATCCTTAAGGTTTTTTGGCAACTTGCAGTTTCAGCTCCCTCCATGAATTTTCTGTAGAATTAAGGTCTGGAGACTGGCTAGGCCACTCCATGACCTTAATCTGCTTCTTCTTAAACCACTCCTTTTTATTGCCTTGGCGGTATGTTTTGGGTCATTGTCGTGGTGAAAGACCCATCCACGACCCATCTTCAGTGTTATGGATGAGGGAAGAAGGTTCTCATCCAAGATTTTACAATACATGGCCCCATCCATTGGGCCCTCAATGCGGGAAAGTTGGTCTGTACCTTTAGTAGAGAAACAGCCCCAAAGCATAATGTGTCCACTTCCGTGCTTGACTGTAGGGATGGTGTTCTTAGGGTCGTACTCAGCATTTTTCTTCCTCTAAACAAGAAACCTTGAGGATTTAGAGAAGATCTGTAAAGAAGAGTGGACCAAAATCCCTCCTGAGATGTGTGCAAACCTGGTCACCAACTACAAGAAACGTCTGACCTTTGTGCTTGCCAACAAGGGTTTCTCCACCAAGTACTAAGTCATGTTTTGCTTGGGGATTAAATGCTTATTTTACTCACTGAACTGCAACTTAATTTAAACGCATTTGTTTTATGTGTTTTTTTCTGGATTTTTGGTTGATTTTCTGTCTCTATCATTTAAAATACACCTATGATAAAAATTGTAGACCCTTCATTTCTTTGTAAGTGAGCAAACTTGCAAAATTTTCAAGGGATCAAATAATAATTTTCCCAGCTGTATATACCATTATATTCTTTCAATATATACAATGCTTGCTTTAGAAATTGTTCGACCAGTACTTGATTCAGTCACCACATTTGCTGTCACTGTCCTGTTGTTTCAGTGTCACGGTCTCGCGTGGCAGGACCACTATCTGCAGTATTTTCCAGAACCTTGGTTCAAATGGTCCTCCTTGGACATACCCAGGTGTATATAGCCCTAGCCACAAATAAAAGCGGTATTAAATCCAAAACCCCCCAAAAATGTATTATATTGCAGCTTACCAATCATTAGATGTGGTGGCTGCATCAGTTTTCTTTTCTTTCACTTATTTTCCCCTCTGTTTTCACCTGTTGATCTGGCCAGTAACATACCTTGTGTATTAAAGTGACATTAAAGGCATTTATTTTAATAAAAAAAATGCCCCGCCCCCTCTTTCTCCTTATTGGTTCACTGGCTGTGATTGACAGAAGCGGGAGCAAATGGCTCTTGCTGCTGTCTCTGCCAACGAGGTGGGAGAGTCCCCGGAGAGCCGAGTCTCTTGTGCACATCACTAGATTGTGATGGGGCTCAGGTAAGTATTAGGGGGGGCTGCTGCACAGAGAAGGTCCACCACTCTGGAGGAATGAAAACAGGAGGCACAGCAGCTCTGTCAGTCTGTGAGATGTGGAGTGTTTATGTGTATTAGCAGATTTAGATACACTAACAAATTGAAACCAAACTCCAGCTCACACTTTATAATTAGTTACAGCAAACATTTTTTTTTCCTTTTGAGATATTGGTTTTGCATGAATAAATAAAAGCTGATCATTTTAATCACCCCTGCAAATGTTAAAGTGTTACTAAACCCAGGACCCTGCATTCACTATATCTGGTCTCCCACAGTACACAGAACATGGAAATGCAATCATTTTAGTAAATATGCTGTAAATATAACTGCTAAATACCTTTTCTCATCAGCAGCATATAGCAGTCTTGTGACTTCTATCAGTGTTAAAACTGGTTAAAGCCTGTAGGAGGAATATTCATTCTCCTCTGACTGTCCTATGAGGCTGCAGGACCCCTGACTCTCTGTCTGGACAGTGCTGATTGGACCTGTGCCGATCACATGCACCCTCTCAAACAAAAAAAACCTCTAGCAATACACACCAAACTGAGCATGTGCAGGGTGCCATCAAGGCTCTGTTCTATCAGCAGATGGATTGGGGACTCTGGGAGAAGGGGAGGATCAGAAAAGACAGGATCAAACAGCCTTTTTACACAATGTAGAGGATTAACCTCTTACTGTAGGTTCCACAGTGAGCATAACAAACATGCTTTACTGCATATACAGACTGATTTTACTGTTGTGGGTTTGGTAACACTTTAAGTGGTTTGGCTCATCCATGTAAAGGGAAACATTCTGCTGGAGAGTTTGTGCTGTGAAAAACAGACTTTCTGGCTGTATCACCAGATGAAAATAGAAGAAAGAAAGCCTAAGAAAAGGAATGCAGCCACCACAGCTAAGAATTGGTAAGCTTCAATACAATAAATGTTTGGGTTTAATACCGTTCTAATACAGCATATAACCAAGGTAACAGAATTCACATTGCGGCAATGTGGAAATCTTCAACCCCCTCGATCGAAGCATTCAAAAGTCTGATTCATTCGATTATGCTGTCTGGAAAGATAAATGCAATCTGCTCTGACTCCATGACTCTGTTTGAAAGTATTTGGCAGGCTCAGATTGATTACTCGTCTTCTCCTGGCCTATATAATGTCCTATCATTTCCCAGCAACTATTCCAGAATCATTTGTGTTTAGCGTACACTTCTACTCTTATAATGACAATTGTGGTTATGTTTTAATACATCTAGATGTACATTTCATTTTTGTTTTAAAGCAGTACTAAACCTAAAAATATAAGAATTGCTGACAGAGGCAGGGTTTTTATGACAGATGAGACTCTGATGGTCTCTTCTGCCACTAATTCTTCCTCCTGCCTGTCAGCGGCAATGTACACCGAGCCAAGCATGCGCAGCCCAGAGTACATTGCATCACCCATTTTGTGCCGTGGTGATGTGACTCCCATGTGCATGCTCCGGAGTGATGTCATCACGGCTCAGCCATTCAAGTGGTTGAAAAGAGTGAACCCGTAAGGAAGACCAGGAGAAAGATAGAAGCGCTCGAGCACTGACAGCACAACGCTGGAGGGCTTCCTTTGGCATGTAAGTCCAACATAATGTGCTAGTATGAGATGCATACTAGCACATTATGGTATAAAGCTGCAGGGGGCCCTGATAAAAATAAATAAGGAGTAGTTTACGTCTGCTTTAACCACTTTAGCCCCGGAAGGTTTTCCCACTTCCTGACCAGGCCATTTTTTGCGATACGAACTTAAATGACAATTGCGCGGTCGTGCGACGCTGTACCTAAATATAATTGATATCCTTTTTTTCCCCACAAATAGAGCTTTCTTTTGATGGCATTTTATCACCACTGCAGGTTTTATTTTGTGCGCTATAAGCAAAAAAAGACCAACAATTTTGGAAAAAAAAAAACAATATTTTTTACTTTCTGCTATATCCAAAAAATAAATGTAAAAAAACAAATTTCTTCATCAATTTAGGCCAATATGTATTCTACTACATATTTTTGTTAAAAAAAATCCTAATAAGCGTATATTGATTGGTTTGCGCAAAAAAGTTATAGCGTCTACAAACTATGGGATAGATTTAGGGACCTTTTTTATTTTTACACTTTTTACTGGTAATGGCGGCAATTTGCGATTTTTAGCGGGACTGCGACGTTGCAGCGGACAAATCTGACACTAAGTGACACTTTTTGGAGACCAGTGACACCAATACAGTGATCAGTGCTAAAAAAGCTATAAGGTGAGGGCACAACCTGGGGAGTCCTGGTGGAGGTGGCGCATGATTTTTTGGATTCACTTTTCTATTCAATATTTGTTGTGGACTTTTCTTATAAAGTATTTTGGACATTATTACTCCCATCACATCATTTCACCATAATTGGATATATTTACTACATGCCTTGTTTTTATATTTTATTTTTTATTGCACATTTAACTATATTTGTATATTAGCGCAGCACTTTTCTTATATTGTATCTTAACTATCGATCAAAATCCATTTCCCTGTGTGGCATATTGGTTGCGTAAGTTGTGGACTATAGATTGTTTGTTTGTTTTTTTTCCTATTGTAAGATTCACCGGAAAAAAACGATTTATTATCGGACTGCAATTTTATGGTGATAATTCCATTTTCATTCTCTGAAACACACTGAGAACTGGAGCAAAAAGTGATGGGTTGCAGATCTACTCAGCTGTCCATTTTCTAATATTTGATTGGTGGATGTTTTCTCTCTAGCTGGTTGGTGCCTTGAAGACGGTTCCTCTCTACCAAGTCAATGTTGTGGATTACAAGTACAGGTAGGTGGACTGAAATATCAACGGTAACTATCCTAAGTAACCCATGTGGTTCTGATAGCAGAAAATGTTACTAGAAATGTTCCTTTATATCCAACAACTGCTCACTTTGGGTAATTTTGGGGATTACGTGAAAATAAGTAAATTACTTCTACATTTCACATTCATTGATTATGAAGATATTCTTTTAATGTTCACCTGTACAACTTTGCTTACACATGGGGACAGATTCATAAAGCCGTGAATGTGACTTTCACCAAACATTCACAAGTGCTAGTTCAATTAGGCTCTTTTCACACTAGCACGGTGTCTACGGCCCCCTGATAAGTGGTCTATGATGGACCACTTTTCAGAAGGCTGTAAAGGAGGTTTGCAAGCATTCATTTTAATTTTAATTTTTTTCCTTTTGTGTTTTTTTTTGTTGTTTTTGTTTGGCTCACATTTGCTGGCCCATTCACTTACATGGAAGAGTCCGACAGGTGGTGCAGCCTGTTAAACTTGGCAGGTGGTATCAAAATTACCACAGCATTGTGCACCCATCCAAGTGGCACCATGTCAACTTACAGGTACAGTCGGGGGGGGGGGGGGACTGCCTGTTCCACCCCCCTTCTCGCAAGATTGAAAGGAGCCTTACTGTAATTTAACCACTCTATAGCCAAAAGATGGTTACAGTGTGGCACTGTGGTTCTGGGAGGGCTTCCTTAGAAGTACCTTGCCCCCTTGGGTGGGAGGAAAAGATGCCGATGCTGTGATTGGACACAGCTGATCACATGGTAAAAAGCCTACGTCATCGGCTCTTTACCGCAATCAGTGATACCCTGGATCCAAGGGACACAGTGCACCAGTGAGCGCCACACTGCACGCCCCTGCGGGCGCGCGTTTGCAGCAAGAATTGGAGGACGTCATTTGATATGCTTGAACACAGGTGCGTATTGCTTGAGTTAATGTGGCCTATGTGCGGCACTGTAGTCTACAACAATTGCTGAATGACTGCTGTGAGAGAGGCAGTTGTAGGGTAAGCCTCCCAAAGAGTTTTCTCTATTCCAGAGTCTAATCAGAATCTTCATGACAGAAGTAATTTTTCTATTTGTTTTTTGTTGTTTTTTTTTTTTTGTTGTTTTTTTTTTCCTTTAGATCTCTTGGATTTCTTGAACAACTAAAGATCACACATAATTCTGATATATTTATTGGCATGCATGGAGCTGGGCTGACGCATTTGCTCTTTTTACCAGACTGGGCCGTTGTATTTGAGCTGTAAGTTCCTTTTTTGCTTTGATAAAAAATGTACTGCAGGCAAAGAAAATAAAAGGGAATTATACACACCCAAAAACACACTGACTAATAAACAATATTTAAAGTGTAAGTTTTTTTTTTTTTTTTTTTGTCCCTCCAAAAAATATTTTTTTGATATGACTATTATCTCCAAGGTATATGAACTTTTCCATATTTTAATGACTTTTATGCATAATGGGAGTCTATTGCTAGTCCACTCTCTGACCAGCTTATACCATCTTCCTCCAGGAATTATCCCTGTGTCAGCTTTCACAAGGTTGATGGTGTCATCCCTCATGTCAGTGTTGGGGTTTGGCCATTGGCCTGTCAGCACAGCATGCTGGGTAGAGATTACATGCTCTTTCATACCTGGAAGCACTGGGTATTTGCAACAGAGCAAAGGCTGGGTGGGGGAGCATGGCGAGTATTAAAGGGTGGTGTGTTGAGCTATTAAGATGGATTAATAATATGAAAAGAAATGTCTGATTACCCTACATGCACAGCATTTTTTCTGATGCTGCTGTGAGCTACACTGTGCACATGTGCCCACTGATGATTAAAGTGGACATTTTATTCCATAGATGAATGGGGATCCATGTGTACAGATAACCCATGGCAGTCAGCAAAACGTGATGAACTAGGTGGACCACAGGGATATTCTACTAAGAATTATGAATGAGGGACAGAAAGGTTATTATTGATAGGAGGCAAGTATGCTACAAGTGAAGAACAATCCTGAAATGAAGTTGCGTTCTAATCTATATTTCATGTCGTGCATTAACTAATAATATGCAGTTATAAGGACTTGCAATATCTTGGACACATGGGGGTTGATTTACTAAAACTGGAGAGCGCAAAATCTGGTGCAGCTTTGCATAGAAACCAATCAGCTTCCAATTTTTTTTTTTTTGTCAAAGCTTCATTGAACAAGCTGAAGTTAGAAGCTGATTGACTACCATGCACAGCTGCACCAGATTTTGCACTCTCCGGTTTTAGTAAATCAAACCCATGATGTTCATGTGTGTCTATAGGCTCCACCTTCTTTCAAGTACTGACAACAGGTCATTGCTGAGATTATGATCCATTTCTGCATGTAAGCTCCACCTACTTTTCAAGAATTAGACTGATAATAGGCCCTTGCTGAGATTACAGTCCATGACCACATATAAGCTTCACCTCTGTTTCAGGAATTAGACTGAAAGAAGCACTTGTTGAGATTATGATTCATGTCTGCATTTACACTCCACCTCCAGTTCAGGAATTAGACTGAAAACAAGCCCTTGCTGAGATTGGGATCCATGTCTGGATTTACACTGTACTCTCTTTCAGAAACGTAGTGGAAAATGTTAAATATTGCAAATATTGCGGATAGACAGGCTTTTTAATGCAGAGTAGAGTCTCTTCTGCAATAAAATACACCTACCTGCCTGCTCGCAATCCCCTGTAGAATGTACATTGAGCCACCCATGCGCAGCTTAGTTTACTTTCAGGCACACTCGCTGTGTGCGGGGATGACTGCATTTCTGCGTATGCAGGGATGTGCCATCATCCCACACCAACCAATGAAGGTAGCTAAAGACTGGCACCCGGAAGAAGCTGGAAATAAAACAAAAAACCCCCTAAGGAATGGGACTTTAACAGTGACTGAAAACAGTAGAGTATATAAAATAGTACATTTTATTATATAAATACAAACATTCATAAATTAAGGAGCAGGGCCCTCTGATTCCTACTGTATTAAAGTGTATTGTATTTGTAGTACCCTCAAGTTGTATAGCGCTACGTAAACTGTTGGCGCTATATAAATCCTGTATAATAATAATAATAATAATAATAAAATTAAGAATAAATCATGTGGAATATACAAATCCAATTTGAATGTGAATTGAGTACATATAGTAAACGGCTCTAGGTAAGACCCGCAAGAAGCTGGGGAGGAGATGCTGGTAAGGGACTTGTGAGCGTCGGACAGTTGGAAGAGGTAAGTATCTGGGCCTTTATTTCCGCTTTAAGCCCATCACAAACATTACAAATTGACTGTACAGTCTTTATACAATCTCCTTTAGATTTACCAAACAACTGTGCAATAGGAGGGTGTACCTTATGTAGCCATTTCATTATATTCAATCAAGCCAGCCCTGTGCAGTTGTTGGCAGATCTGAAGAAGATTGTACAGTCAAAATGTATACAGTATTTGGTGAGCTTTAAGCCTCATGCACACTGGACACTATAAAAATCGCAGTAGCGTTGCCGCATTTAAAAACGTGAGTTTTTCTGCATTTTTCCACTTTTTTTGCATTAGCGTTTTGCTGTGTTTTTAGCAAGAAAACCTAAGCTATGGGATCAAAAACGCTGGTTAGCCGTGTTTTACTGCGTTTTACCATGTTTATCAGCATTAGAGCATTTTTACAGTTCAAAAACTCCTCTCAAAACCCACTAGTTCTTGGGGTTTTTCCAGCCAAAAAACATTGATAACAGCCTATGTGTGCATGGACACATAGTATAGCATGCTGGGAGTTTACGGGCTGTAGAAAAAAATGCCAGAAGCCAAAAACAGCAGCTGTAAAAATGTCCAGTGTGCATTAGGCCTTAAAGTGACAGCAGGCCATTGCTGAGATTGTGATCCATGATTTACTGTGAGTTCGGTTTCAAAGGGAAGCAAATCAGCCAAATGACCTCTGATAGTACAGAAAACCTTTTTAAGTATGGAGAGTAGATGACATCTGTTCACAGACTATGTGGAAGCTGAATCATTTTCTCAGCAATGACATAATGGCAAGAAGCAAACTCCCTCATCCATGTCTTTATGGACTTTGCTTTGCACACTGGTCCAAATCATTTGGTGGAGGGGGATTATAGTGTGGGGTTGTTTTTCAGGGGTTGAGCTTGGCCCCTTAGTTCCAGTGAAGGGAACTTTAAGACTTCAGCATAACAAGACATTTTTGGACAATTTTATGCTCCCAACTTTGTGGGAACAGTTTGGGGATGGCCCTTCCTGTTCCAACATGACTGGTGCACCAGTGCACAAAGCAAGGTCCATAAAGACATGGATGAGGGAGTTTGAGGTGGAGGAACTTGACTGGCCTGCACAGAGTTCTGACCTCAACCCTATAGAACACCTTTGGGATGAATTAAAGCGAAGACTGCGAGCCAGGCCTTCTCATCCAACATCAGTGTCTGACCTCACAAATGCGCTGCTGGAGAATAGTCAAACATTCCCATAGACACACTCCTAAACCTTGTGGACAGCCTTCCCAGAGGAATTGAAGCTGTTATAGCTGCAAAGGGTGGGCAAACTCTATATTGAACCCTACAGACTAAGACTGGGATGCCATTAAAGTTCATGTGTATGTAAAGGCAGGTGTCCCAATACTTTTGGTAATGTAGTGTATATAGTGCGTGTTTGGACTAGAAAAGCCTAGAGTTTTTCAGATATTCAATGGGAGACTTGCTACATTATTTTAGAATATAATGGCATCTATTGCAGTTCCCATTTAAAAAAAAAAAGTATTTGGCGTTCTTCATTTATTCATATTTCCTAACATGACATCTTGCAGAAGAATGTCCAATATATATTTATAGATTCTTAAAATAGGCAGAAAGTTTGTTTCCCACGAGTTTTGTGTGCGGGGGTCAGTCTGGTACCCAAGCAGACCAGATCTGTCTACTTGTATGTGAAGACTGTGATAATCTACTGGCATTAATCACAATGACAGGGCTCCTTCTCCATTAATAGTTCTTTATAACCATGACGTAGTGCAGGTATATTGTTACAGTGTAAATCTTGTTTTATGGGCATTTATGGTGATAAGGGTTAGAAAAGATACATTTAGTCTAGTTTAAAAATTTCTCAGTTGAGCCATTGCCATTTACTAGTGACAAGCTGGATGTATAAATTAAGATTCATGTACAGGACCATTAAGGGATATTTCAAAGAAAATTGATACCCCCCCCCCCCCCGTCCTTTTTTGGCATCCCTTGTTGTAATATTGAGGGGTCTCCACTTCTGACAGATCTCTAGTAGACTCTAACAGGATGCCTAGTCTATTGTTGCCTAGTCCATTGTTGCCTATAGTGGATTTCATATAGAATGATTGTAGATTTTATGGCCAAAAGACACTTGACCATCACATCTATATGAACTTGTTGGATATCCTATTCCAAAACCAAGGCTATTAATTTGGAGTTTCTATTGCATACTTCATACTTCTAAAAGGCTTTTCACACGATTTTGGAGTGTGTCTCTGGGAATTTGTGTCCATTCAGTCAAAAAAGCCTTTGTGAGGTCAGGTAGTGATGTTGGGTGAGAAGACCTGGATCAGCTTTTAGAGTGTCCTAATTCATGTCAACGTTGTGTTCAGAAGGGTTGAGGTCAGGACTCTGTACAGGCCACTTAAGTTTCACCACACCAGACTGGTCAAACCATGTCTTTATGGAGCTGGCTTAGTGCCCAGGGACACAGTCATGCTGGAACAGAAAGGGACCTTCACCAAGCAGTTAAAAGAAGCCCATAATGCGTTAACAGTACCCTTCAATGGAAACACTGGAACCCAATCATTTGAAGAAGTGTCCACCTACTTCTGGGTATAGTGTAGGAATTATGGTCAAGTTTCCAAAAACATATGGCCATATAGTGTATATAAAAAGGGCTGTTAGGGCGAGAGCTTCCATTGCTGACTTGTATTTAACTGAGTAATCTCATAATTGTTATCATCCTGCATTTGTGTTCATTTTACATGTGCTATTGTTTTATGGACAGGTCAGTAATATGAATGATATGAATTTTTCAGGTATAACTGTGAAGATGAAAGGTGTTACTTGGACTTGGCAAGGCTTCGAGGAGTTCACTACATCACGTGGGAGACGGCCAGCAAGGTTTTTCCTCAGGATAAGGTAAGTCTTGGACTAATTGTAAGATCTGGAGAATACATATTCTTGATCTGTGTATTGGCCAATACAGAGCGACGAGAGGCACCACAGGAAGAGAGAGGTGATCTTCTCCCTAGTGCGAACGCAAACAGCAATACAATCCTGAAAGAGGGTCTAGCCCAGTTTACACTTACCACTGTGGAGAATTAATATCCCTCTGATAAACCTGGCTGATAGTGGTACTCTCACTGTTGCCCACAGTAGTATATCCTGGGAAGAGCAATATAAGAGTCAACCTAACGCTCCCATTACTTAAAACATTAATAAAAAAACAGCAACTGTAAGTGGTATATAGCTCCACCCAAAATTGATAGTACAGTAAAATGAGTGGTGCTCGTTGAACAAATAAAAACACATACAGTATCTCACAAAAGTGAGTACACCCCTTACATTTTTGTAACTATTTTATTTTATCTTTCCATGTGACAACACTGAAGAAATGACACTATGCTACAATGTAAAGTAGTGAGTGTACAGCTTGTATAACAGTGTAAATTTGCTGTCCCCTCAAAATAACTCAACACAGCCATTAATGTCTAAACCGCTGGCAATAAAAGTGAGTACACCCCTAAGTGAAAATGTCCAAATTGGGCCCAAAGTGTCAATATTTTGTGTGGCCACCATTATTTTCCAGCACTGCCTTAACCTTCTTGGGCATGGAGTTCACCAGAGCTTCACATGTTGCCACTGGAGTCCTCTTCCACTCCTCCATGACGTCATCATGGAGCTGGTGGATGTTAGAGATCTTGTGCTCCTTCACCTTCTGTTTGAGGATACCCCACAGATGCTAAATAGGGTTTAGGTCTGGAGACATGCTTGGTCAGTCCATCACCTTTACCCTCAGCTTCTTTAGCATGGCAGTGGTCGTCTTGAAGGTGTGTATGTGGTCGTTTTTCATGTTGGAATACTACCTTGCGGCCCAGTCTCCGAAGGGAGGGGGATCATTCTCTGCTTCAGTATGTCACAGTACATGTTGACATTCATGGTTCCCTCAATGAACTGTAGCTCCCCAGTGCCGGCAGCACTCATGCAGCCTCAGACCATGACACTCCCACCACCATGCTTGACTGTAGGCAAGACACAGTTGTCTTTGTACACCTAACCTGGTTGCCGCCACACACGCTTGACACCATCTGAACCAAATAAGTTTATCTTGGTATCATCAGACCATAGGACATGGTACCAGTAATCCACGTCCTTAGTCTGCTTGTCTTCGGCAAACTGTTTGCGGGCTTTCTTGTGCATCATCTTTAGAAGAGGCTTCCTTCTGGGATGAAAGCCATGCAGACCATGGTCTGAGCACTGACAGGCTGACCCCCCACCCCTTCAACCTCTGGCAGCACTCATACTTCTATTTCCCAAAGACAACCTCTGGATATGAAGCTGAGCATGTGCACTCAACTCCTTTGGTCGACCATGGCGAGGCCTGTTCTGAGTGGAACCTGTCCTGTTAAACCGCTGTATGGTCTTGGCCACCATGCTGCCGCTTAGTTTCAAGGTCTTGGCAATCTTCTTATAGCCTAGGCTATCTTTATGTAGAGCAACAATTCTTTTTTTCAGATCCTCAGAGAGTTCTTTACCATGAGATGCCATGCTGAACTTCCAGTGACCAGTATGAGAGAGTGAGAACAATAATACCAAATTTAACACACCTGCTCCCCATTCACACCTGAGACCTTGTAACACTAACGAGTCACATGACACTGGGGAGGGAAAATGGCTAATTGGGCCCAATTTGGACATTTTCACTTAGGGGTATACTCACTTTTGTTGCCAGCGATTTAGACATAATGGCTGTGTGTTGAGTTATTTTGAGGGGACAGTAAATTTACACTGTTATACAAGCTGTACACTCACTACTTTACATTGTAGCAAAGTTTAATTTCTTCAGTGTCGTCATATGAAAAGATATAATAAAATATTTACAAAAATGTGATTGTTGTACTCACTTTTGTGAAATCCTGTATAATGAATTAAGCACAGTGTAAAAAAATTCAAGTGTTAAATTATTATAGACCCCCACCCAGCCTCTGCAGTAAGCCCAACTGTAATAATCTGCATGATTGGAGCGCTACCTTCTTGTTAAACCCTGGCGGTGATTAATCATGAGTGGGGTGTTGCTTTTGCCTTGCAACGGAAGCTGGTGGAAAGCAGGCTAGATCAAAGTGGTGACTCCGGAAAAGATACCATTGGGTTCCCTTGCTGATGTGAGGTCTCTGATAAGGTGCATTGTGAATTGATGTGTGGTGGTGGATGCAGTGGTTTTCACGGCAATCTTTTACTGGTTAAAGGTGGAGGCTTACACACCCGGGTGGAGGAAGAATCTCTATATATTTGTATTAATAGACTTTTATGGACCTTTTCATAATGTGCTCAATAAATTATCAGTGTTTTGATGTGAGTATTCAACAAGCATTACATTATCAATTTTGGGTGGATGCATAAACCAATCAACCATATTATTATAACCACCACCCATAACATTATGTCCACTTACCTAATATTGAATAGGTCCCCTTTTTTCCACCAAAACAGCCCTGACCCATCAAGGTATGGACTCCATTAGACAAAGCATCACACTGTCTCAACTAGCTTGCCCTATTCCCATAGTGCATCCTGGTGCCATCTCTTCACCAGGTAAGTGACACACACACACACACCCACACCCGGCCATCCACATGATGTAAAAGCAAACATGATTTGTCAGACCAGGCCACCTTCTTTCCTTGCTCCATAGTCCAGTTCTAATGATTATGTGCCCATTGTAGGCCTTTTTGGCTGTGGGCATAGGTCAGCATGAGCATCCTGACGGGTCTGCAGCTACATAGCCCCATATACAACAAACTGCAATGCACCGTGTGCTCTGACACCTTTCTATCAGAACCAGCATTCATTTTTTTCAGCAATTTGAGCCACAGTAGCTCTTTTATTATATCAGACTACACTGACCAGCCTTCGCTCCCCACCTACATCAGTGAGCCTTGGCCGCCCATGACCCAATCGCTGTTTGCTGGTTTTCCTTCCTTGGACCAGTTTTTGAAGGTCTTGACCACTGCTGACCGCAAGAGCTGTGGTTTTGGAGTTGCTCTGACCCAGTCGTTTAGCCCAGTGGTCTCCAAACCGTGGGCCGGATGCGGCCCTTTGCTTGCCTTTATCTGGCCCTTGGGGCACTATTCCTCCCACTGACACCAAGATTGGGACATAATTTCTCCCACTGATATAAAACAATGGACACCAATGATGGAGCACTATTCCTACTACTGATACCATTGATGGGGCACTATTCCTCCCACTGACACCAATGATGGAGTACTATACCTCCCACTAACACTAACCATGGGGCACAGTTTCTCCCATTTGCATCAGAGATGAGGCACTATTCATTTTAATGACCCCAACAATGGGGTACGATTCCTCCCACTGACACCAATGATATAGCGCTAACCCTCCCACTGACCCCAATGATGGGGCACTGATCCTTCCACTGACGCCATTGATGGGGCATTATTCCTTCCACTGACACCAACCATGGGACACAGTTTCTTCCACTGGCATCAAAGATGCGACACTATTGATTTCAACTACACCAACAATGGGGCACTATTCCTCCCACTGACACCAACCGTGGGGCACCGTTCTCCCCCTTGCATCAAAGATGGGGCACTATTCATTTCAACGACACAAACAATGGGACAATATTCCATCCACTGACATCAATAATGGGGCACTATTTCTCCCACTGACCCCAATGATGGGGCACCAATCCTTCCACTGACACCAATGATGGGGCACTAATCCTTCCACTGACACCAATGATGGGGCACTAATCCTTCCACTGACACCAATTATGGGGCACTATTCCTCCCACTGACTCCAACCATGGGGCATGGTTTCTCCCACTGGCATCAAAGATGAGGCACTAGTCATTTCAATGACACCAACAATAGGGGGAATTTCCTTCCACTGACAACAATGATGGAACACTACTAGTCAATACAATTTGGCCCAGGTCAATGACACTTAAATCCTATGCTTGCCCATTTTTTTTGCTTTTAAAACTTCAACTTCACAGGCTGCCCAATATGTTCCACCCACTTTCAGGTGCCATTGTAATGAGATAAGAAAATGGTATTCACTTTAGCTGTTGGTGGTTATAATGTTATGGCTGATCGGTGTATATTAATATACCTTTTGAACATTTTATAGACTTTTTTTTTTTTTTACTGTACTAAGTTAATGAAACCTGCTCTATGTGAGTTTATTCAACCAGGATCACTGATTTTATTGTATTATCCTGGGAAGCAAAGCCGTCATGATTGGGTCTTATACAATAATTGGATAATTTGTTTTTTAAATGATTGTATCTGTGCAAGTTTACTTATGAATGAGTTTTATGTATCTCCTTTATTATTCTTTCTTTTTCTGGTGAACGCTATGTAGCTTAGAGATCTGCATTGACATGCGGCGAGCTCCCAGCAAAAAGGGAGATATGCAAATATGCGGCCCCACGAAAAAAATCCCAGTGCGGAGGGGCTGCATATTTGTATTACGTTGGCGTCAAGGGGTTCATTTGCCTCAACAACCTCCCTACTAGGGCCCCCAGCACAGAGACTAGGTTCTCACAGAGAGCCCCGGGCCCCATAGTAACGATCGGGACCCAGAACTCCTGTTTCCGGGTCACCTGATCATCGTTGTAGCCTCTGATTGGCTGCCACAGTGATCAGTCAGTGATTGCAGAGAGGAAAAAAAGTGTGTGTAAAAAAATAAAATAAAAATAAAGAAATATTAAAAAATAAAATAAAAAATACCTAGATCAAGGCTTGATCTAGGTCAGTGCCAGGGTTAGTGTTTGGTCAAGTAAAGGTAAAGGTCAGGGTCAGTATATTTTGGGCAGGATTTTTTTTTAAATTCGTATCAGTGGCAGTTAATGTTAATGTCAGTGTGTTTTAGGTAGGACAAAAAAAAAAAAAAAAAAGCAAAATGTGCACTATTTTCTGGGTTGCACTACAGCAGTGATGGCGAACCTTGGCACCCCAGATGTTTTGGAACTACAGTTCCCATGATGCTCCACTGCAGAGTGCATGAGCATCATGGGAAATGTAGTTCCAAAACATCTGGGGTGCCAAGGTTCGCCATCACTGCACTACAGGTACTAACAATAACTAGCATATACATATGTGGTATCGCTGCGATCGTCAGGAGCAGGAGAATTTATTTAGGGCTTTTCTGTGGTGGTAGGATAAGGTAGTAATAAGAATTATACAGCTACATTTAAAAAAAAAAAAAAATACTATTTTGGCCCAGTTTTCCTTTAAAAAGAAAAAAAAAATCAAGAGGTATCCACAACCATTTACCACCAAAATGAAAGCCCACTTTGTCCCGAAAAAAAAAAAACAGGTATACAGGTGGTAATATTCCACCTGTATGTACAAAGTAGTTGTAATGATATGTACAGTTTTACTGACACATGTCAAAGTTGCAAATTGTGCTTAGGCATTAGGATTTGTTTTACCCTTAGACCCCTTTCACACAGAGGGCGTTTTGCAGGTGCTAGAGCGTTAAAAATAGCGTCTTCAATCCGCCCTCAAACAGCTGCTCCATTGTCTCCAGTGTGAAAGCCCGAGGGCTTTCACACTGGAGCGGTGCGCTGGCAGGACATCAGGAAAAGTCCTGCCAACAGCTTCTTTGGAGCGGTGAAGGAGCGGTGTGTTTAACGCTGCTCACCTTTGAAATCAATGGGGCAGCGCTGCGATACCGCCGGCAAAATGCCACTAATGTGGCGCATTGCGGGTGGCTTTAACCCTTTCTCGGCCGATAACGGGGGATAAAAGAGCCCCACCAGCGGCCGAAATGCGGCGCAAATCCGACGGTAAAACGCCGCTAAAAATAGCGGCGCTTGACCGCCGACGCTATGGGCGGCTCGGTGTGAAAGCCGTCTAAGGCGTGTAGGAGTTATTCATAGAACATCTCTGTACATGTATAGATAATATGGTACTGTACCATTAAGGATTGGAGAGGTTAAAGTTGATGACAACTCTAATCCCCTGTAAAGTTTACAGTGTATGAGAGCGACCGTCAGATACCCAAGAGGAGTATTTGGGATCTTGGTGTCACTGGTCACAGCTCAGAGAGAGAAAGAGGTTACTGGGCAGTCCCATCAAATTTTCTCTGTAGGGCCATGTGATCTGCAGTTGTGCCTCTGATACTATCAATTCTAATATTAAAATAATTTATTACTGTATAAAGGAATTACAAAAAAAAAAAGTATTATATGTAGAGATTCCTTTGTAAACCCAGTTCTGTTTGGCTCAGTGTTAGCGTTTAGAAGACTCCACAAAGTTTCACCAGTTGTGTGGAAGTTGCCGTTTCAGTTGGTGTTTTTTTTTGTAAAACTACATTGTCCTCTCCTCGCCCATTGATTGGTTACACATTGATGGCTATGGTTACAGCAAAGGAAAATTAATTGGTCATTAGTTCAACCTGTCAATAATTCCCCTTGTGCCCTATGCAGAAAAAAAAAAAACGATCAATAGCTCCTGGGGGCTTTAAATGAAAGCTAGTTCTGTGCACAGAGTGACTTAATTAACTTGTCTCTCGGTAGAATAAAAAAAAAAAACCTTACCTTACAATGAAATAATGCTGTCTAATATAGGGACATCACCCGACTCTGGGGGAGCACCCGAAATTCACAAACTACTCCTTCGATGTCGACGAATTCATGAGGCTGGTAGGCTCGGCTGCGGCTTACGTGTCCCATCATCCGAAGTGGCCGTTTCGAAGACCGCGTGATGAGCTTTGACCATTAACAGTTGGGATCCAACATAGAATTTATCCACATTTTTACATAAAATTATTTTATTCAGTGTAATTTGTTTATTTATTAGTATTGTTTTTTTTTTTATGTTGTTGATGACATTTTTTAAATGGACAGTGAAGGAAACAACATTTTTTACCCATCATGCATTGCTTTCGCAACACACCTCACTCGCTAGTCCGGAACATAAGCCATCAACGACATGAATTGCCTTCTAGGTGTCATGTTGTACTCGGCTAAAAGGCTTTATCGCATGAGTGAAGTCTGATAAGAGAGCTTAAAATTAAATACAGCGGCTCCGTTCAGTGTCAGAGGAAGCAAGGATTCTAGAGATCAGGGCTGGCACACAAAATGAAGATCATTAAGTTATTTAAAGGGAAAAGATAAACGTTTTGGGACAAAACGTTAAGCAAACGGCTCTTTAAAGTTAAACCCCAGACAGATACAAAAGACACATTTATACAGTTCTGTATTAACAAATGTTTCAATGCATTTTTTAAGCAACTAGTGTAAGCAGCTGAATATGACTCAGTAACTGGACAGGGATGAGCAGGGCTAGGAGCCAGTTAGGTGTATTGCAACATGCTGGTAGGAAGAGAGAGCAGAGTGAGCTCCTGCTGCTATTATCAGTCTCCTGTGAGTATTTTACTGTTCAGTTAGAAGGCTGGAGTTGCAGGAAAGTCACTATTTTATTCCTTCACTGTATGTGGTGTCACCTACATGGCTGTACTGTGGGGCAGGGCTATGTAGATATCAGAAATACAATCCTTTGTCAGGTAAAGCAGCTCCTCTATATTTATTTCATTTATGTATTTAGCTGACCTGGAGTTCAGCTTTCATTTTTAACGTTTATACATTTTAAACTGATTTTTTTCTACACTAAATATAAACAATTAATGCAATGTTCACCCATGTCATGGGATTTTCTAGAAAGAGAGAGCACAGTAGTATTTATCTTTTTTTCGGGAACTCGGTTTCTCATTTGAAACCGCTAATAGAATCATATGAAGGAGGAAAAGTAAATAGGAGAGGAGTCAATTCTCATGTGTGTACATATTATTTTGAGCTACTGAGCACTGTAAACAGCAGGCATTTTACAGCATGTGGTGAGGGGAAGCTGCAAAACATGAAAAAAATTGCAGAGGATGCCACCTGCTGGCTTCATATGAAAATTAAATATATTGATGTGCAGTATTTCAAAATGTTGAGTTTTTACTTTTTCCATTGGAGAGATTTCTTTTCAATCCCATAGGGGCTGATTTACTATAACTGCTGCACTCAGAATCTGTTGCAGATGTGCATTGTAGCCAATCAGCTTCTAACTTCAGCTTGTTCAATTAATCTTTGGCAATAAAACCTGGAAGCTAAATGGTTTCTATGCAGAGCTGCATCAGATTTTGCACTCTCCAGTTTTAGTAAATCAACCCCATAGCGACAAAAACTTACTAGACTGGAATTGAGGAAAAATCTGCAACCGGGTCAGGGACAACAATAAAACAGGCATTCTATTCTTTCCCTACCCTGATTTTATTGCTGTAGAAGACTACCTTGCACTTTTCTGTCTGGTGAAACCATTGTCAACGTGTAAGTCAGGGAAAATCTCTCAGATGCTCCCAGATACCAGTAAAAACACAACAGGGGTTCTAAACCCTGCTCACCCCATGCAAAAAAAACCCTTCTAGCTAAAAAAATGTAAATAAAGTAAAACAAAACTTTTTTTTTTTTTTTTTTAATATGACCGTAATGAAGAAAGAAGTAAAAAATATAAGCAAATGCACTATAAAATAAAAGGAGACCATAGTGGATTTCGAATACACATTTTGTATCTTGTATCAATTCATTTTGAAGTGAAGTGATTTTTTTTTTTTTTTTTTTTACTTACTGTTCCACATTTTGATTGCTGTATTTTATTATACGATTTGTAAACACTTTCCTTGTGTTTTTTTTTTTTTTTCAATTTAAATTTTAAGTATCAAAGGAAAATGATCAAATTGTCAAAAATCCTATTTTTGTACCATTAGTTTGACTTTTCATCAGAAATAAATGCAAGTGAGTTGGAGATCTGTTTATAAAATAATTTCACTGGGTTGTGTGTGTGGTTATTTTTCTTGATTCTGACAGTTTTCACCAAAGGGGAGGGATGCACTGCACAAAATCTATATTGTAGGTGGATAAAGACTTTCTGGCCATCTTTTTCCAAAAACGTTAAAAAGGAGCCTTTTGTTCGGTTATTTTCACATTTCAGTCAATAACATACTTCCTGGCCAAGGGTAACAACACTTACTCACTGTACTGTACCTATAGTGAAGAAGCATAGGCATTCTAGGACAGGAGTGTCCAACCTGCAGCCCAACACAAAATTGTAAACGTACTTAAAAATGTTGTTTTTTTTTTTTGGGGGGGGAGGGGGGGTTCCACTCTTCACAATCACGCCTTATTCATGTCATCAGTTTTCAGTGGCACCTATATGTGTGAGCAACAATTTTCAAGGATGAGAAAAGAAACAGCAAGATGCGCCTACTAAGTGCAGTATGTTGAAATAAGCTGAATTTATTGGTATAAACAGCCAAATGGCTACTCACATGACAGCTGTGAGAAAACAGGCATGGGTATCTCTGTATAGGATGTATGGTCACTGCAGGGTCCGGAACTCCATTCAGGGTGCTGTCTCCATTGGCTACAGTGATGCGTAGGCAGGGGGATCAAAGAGATGGTGCGGCTGGCTTGATTCCTGCTCGGCGGCGGTGTGCGCACCAGCGTGGAACGCACTTGGAGCAAGTGCGTTCCATCGCTGCAGCCCATGGAGACAGCACCTTGGATGGAGTTCTGGACCCTACAGTGACCATACGTCCTATACAGAGATAGCCATGCCTATTTTCACACAGCTGTCATGTGAGTAGCCATTTGGCTGTTTATACCAATAAATTCTGCTTATTTCAACATACTGCACTTAGTAGGCGCACCTTGCTATTTCTTGTCTTGCATTCCAGAGTCTGCTTCGCTCTTAAGGGAGCTGCCACCAGTGTTATGTTTTATATCTTTTATTAATATATGGACTTTTTGTTTTATACCCGGACTTTGTCTCCATACTGATCAATTATGATCCTCATTACTGATGTTGCCATAGTTTATGTTCATCATATTTAATATCGTTTATATTGTATGTGCATTGTGTGGTTTTAGTTTACTTGCCTCATAACGCAGTGTTTTGCCCATATCTTTGCGCCATCTTTCCTTTTCTACTTTGTTTTCAAGGATGAAGCACAGGAAGGGCAAAATTAGAACCAAAATATCTGATGAGCACCTTGAGAATTCACATACTACATCCATCCAACCAGATATTGATGTGTTAGTTTATCAAAAACTGTGTCAAATATTCCACTAGTTTCATGTTGCACTCCCCTCTTTTACTTCTACAATAAAAAATATTACAAAAAAATAAAGTTTTATTTCTCAGATAGGTACATTATCTTTATTGGTGATCGTTGCCTGACTTTTTCTGCTCATCAGCTAACCTTATTGTTAGTGTATTTTATGTGTGGCCCAAGACAATTCCTGTTCTTCTAATGTGGCCCAGGAAGGTCAAAAGGTTGGACGCCCCTGCTCTCGGACTGCAACCCCCTTTCATCCTCTCCATACAAACCCAAGGTGTCAAGGATCCCACCCCCTTGGAGCATGTGCCCATGTAGCCCTGGACACATAGGGGAATTCTGTAGAGAGCAGCACCACATCATTAGGTGGTGTGAGCTGAAACTAAGGCAAACCTTGGGTTTGGTTCAAAGTGTATTTCTCCTTTGGCTGCCAAATTGGGATAACACCTACGTTTTGTTTATTACATGTCCCCACTCACATAGCATAACTTAAAAAGAAATATTCAAATATTAAAGAAGAAGATAAAAGCAAGTTAAGCACTAATCCTCTATATACAAAAAATGCTACATACTTCTAGTGAGACACGTGAACTTAAAGTGGAACTTCAGTCATATTTTCATCTTTCCATCTATTAAATCCTCTGCCACTGTTGTTTTAACTTTGGATAGTAAAACGTATTTTTTTTCTGCGAATAAATACCTTATACAGCCCACTTCCTGTTTCTTGTCTGGAAAAAAGTCTAGGCTTATGACATTGTGCACAGCTCTCTCTCATACTGTCACGAGAGTTTGCCAGAAAGGGAGGGGGGGGGGGGGTGAGTCATAAGAGGGCCAATGAGAGCTGCAGAGCTGGAGGCGTCTGTCTGTAAATCCAGGAAGTGAACAGGCAGCAGCTTCAGCTGCCCACAGTTAAAATGGTTGCAGCCAGACTTAGTGGAGGGAGATTTCTGCAGCTTATTTGGCAAGTACAGAATCACAGTATATATAAAATAATAGGCAAAGTGGTTGGAGGGAAGCTTCAGAATGGCAAAGATGTTTTTATTACATATTATGTGAGCAGACTGCAGTTCCTCTTTAAATTAACAATAGTGGTGGTTTCCCCTTTCACAAAATTTCCAGTGCAATCTAAAATGAAATACCCAGTGCTTCAAGTGGCAACGTGACCTTATCCAATATTGTATTAATGAGTGACAAAATAAATGTAATACGTGATGGTACTTCTCAAGAATGCCAGCAACACCAAAAAGTTCCGAAAAGAGCCACAAAATGTAACAAAGTCTAAATCTGTGCAGATTCTACACCAGGCACTCCTCAATGCATGCTGTGTACTCAATAAGCAAAACGCCACCTCCTTCTATGTTTGTGCTCACCTCCCTTATAGACCTATCCCAGGTCTATATGAGCCTTCCCCTCAAGGGTTAATATCCAATTTCTAAGGACTCTCCTGTCGCCTTGCTTCTGGTGTGCAGTAATCCTCAGGTCGGTAATGCTCAAAGAGTATAAAGGACCAACACAGTGCTGTACTGTATACACTTAATTTTATTAAAAGTATTAAAATCTCACTCACATTTATATGTGCATTTCCTCCAGTGCACTTGGGTAAACCGCTTGACACATTCGGGGTGTGTGCCCCTATTATGCAATCATCAAGGTGTTCGCAGCAGGCCCCTCCATGTTCGCCTTTGTGTCCATGCACACAAAGGCGTTAGGGGGCAAAAAAAACACTGCCAGTGCATCCAGAAGCAGCAGCATTATAGTAGAATAAAGCTTGACGCTTGTAAACGTGCGTTAGTGCTAGACACGTTTAGCGCTTGGGCATTCATTCAGTTCAGTGGGCAGAATAAATTATTATTCTGGCAAATTAAATGAATTAATGCCCCAGTGCTTACAAGCGTCCAACATTTTTTTTCTGCCAGGAGGAAAGGTGTCTAGGGGAGGAGACCAAACATTCACTGTACAGGAGGCCTAAGGGTTGGGTTTACTTACAAATTATCATTCTTATAGACTTCATTCACATGGGCGCTGAAGTCCGTAGTTGAATAGGCTGGGTGTTTAAGTGGCTGAAGCTGCCAGCCTATTCAAGTCTATGGTGACAAAATGAGGTATAATTTTGCCCTTGTACAAATCATTAGTAAGACCTCATCTGGAATATGCAGTACAGTTTTGGGCACCAGTTCTCAAAAAGGAAATCGGGGAACTGGAGAAAGTGCAGAGAAGGGCAACCAAACTAATAGGCATTGAGGAGCTCAGGTATGAGGAAAGATTAGAGGAACTGAATGTATTCTCTCTTGAGAAGAGGAGATTAAGGGGGGATATGATCAACATGTACAAATACATAAGTGGTCCATATAGTAAACTTAGTGTTGAGGTAATCACTTTAAGGTCATCATAGAGAACAAGGAGGCACTCCTTGTAACAGAACGACCCACACACTCCGCTTGAGTGCTTCCGTCATATACCGCTTCCTCCAGTCTGAACATAAATATCAGATATTATAGCCGCATATTGCAAACAAGAACTAGGCAGGACTCGTTTGGCTGCAAAGCTGGAACTCTTCATTTGAAACTCAGACACATACTTTTATATCCCACAGCAGGACACCCCCTCCTGATCATATTACCCTAACAATACAACCTGTATAAAGGAATATAATTACAACAAAATACCTAACATTACGTTAATTAGCCACCTGGATCACTCAGAGGTATCATTCCAGGTCAGACTTCCCGGCCCCAAGCTCAGAAATGACAATACACATTATTACAAGTATAAACACAACTCACAATGGTTTGCTAGCAGACAAACAATAGGAAAGTTAAATAGCACAATTAACAATGGGTGAAAGACCCTTAAGAGGCACACTAGACCTACTTACAATAAACACATTATAGCAGGCAACCCCAGACAGATGGCTTGCTGATGACATCTACATCTGCTATAAGTCCCATAGTATGGAGCAATCATTGCTGGAAATGTGGCATCTAGGCCCTTAACGTGGATCCTAGGCCTAGAGTCCCAGAGTTTGTGTATTTTGAGGAGACATGGACTTGAATCCAAAGTAACAAGACCACTCTACGGAACCCCCAGGTACACACCTTCCAAAGAGTAGTGTTCCCTTAAATACCAGGGCCCATAGTCAATTGGTAAGAGGCTTGCTCCCAGACCCCTCCAAAAGCCCCTGTCCCAGCTAGGTTCGTAACACTCCTTACATCTGGAGGAAACACAATTTCATCCTCAAATATGGAAAGGTTTCTTCACAGTAAGAGATGTGGAATAGACTCCCTTCAGGGGTGGTTCTGGCCAGCTCAGTAAATTGCTTTAAAAAAGGCCTGTATTCTTTCCTAGGTGTACATAACATAACTGGGTGCTAACATTTATAGGTAAAGTTGATCCAGGCAATATCCGATTGCCTCTCGTGAGATCGTGAAGGATTTATTTCCCATACTGTAGCAAATTGGATCATGCTTTGCTGGGGTTTTTCGCCTTCCTCTGGTTAGACTGTGTGTATAGAATTGTGTATATGGGATTATATGTTTTTTTTCTTTTTTTTTGGTTGAACTAGATGTCTTTTTTCAACCTCACTAACTATGCAACTATGACACAGCAGCTACACCCTTGCATACATGCATGTCCAAGAGGGCATGCAAAGCTCAGCAGCTTCATGAACACAGATGGTTGTCCCAATTTTACAGCCATGCTGGTGTGGGTGAGTGGCCCCCATTACATATTGTCTGCTTTTATGGCCGTTCACTCACATGGCTGTCAAATTGGGACAAGCCTATATTTGCAACTTTGCATGCCCTGTTGGACAAGCACGGATGCAATTCACTAGGACCCACCTGATGGGAGTGTTCTAGGGTTGCCACCTCATTCCTTTAAACCCAAACACATATGAATTACACAAGTTCTGAGGCAAATTTAATGCAGATAAGGCACTAAGTGAGTTTAATTACCACCTTAATCAGCCACAGAAATGTAATTCATATGTGTTTGATTTAAAGGGATAAGGGGCAAACCTAGCGTGTTCCAGGAATTAACAGAGGCTCTTTGTGCGCATAAGGCCTCATTCACACTTGACATTTACATTTGACAGCTATGTGGGCATGGGTGAGCAGCCCTGGATACACACTGACTGCTTTCCAGTCTAAACACCCACAAGGCTATCAAATTGGGACAAGCCTCTGTGTCCCATAGACTTGAATAGGTTGCCCGCACCTGGTGGCTTTAACCGCTTAAAGTAGATCTTCACTGTGTCTGAGCACCACAAATCAAAAACTATTTAATTCATTTTTAAAGTGATTGTAAAGTCTATTTTTTTTTCCTATAAAATTAACAAACATGTTATACTTACCTGCTCTGTTGCAGTGTATTTACACAGAGCAGCCCGGATCCTCCTCTTCTCGGTTCCCTCTTCTGTGCTCCTGGTTCCTCCCTCCTGTTGAGTGCCCCCACATTAGGTGGCTTGCTATGGGGGCACCCAAGCCGAAATGCAGCTCCATGTGTCCATTCAGACACAGAGCCGCAGTTGGGCCCTGCCCCCTCTTTCCTGATTGGCTAATTGACTTTGATTGACAGCAGCAGGAGCCAATGGTGCTGCTGCTGTGTCTCAACCAATCAAGAGGGAGAGTCCTGGATGACTGAGACACTCGTGGACATCGCTAGACAGAAACTGGGCTCAAGTAAGTATGAGGGGAGGCTGCTGTGCACAGGAGGCTTTTTACCTTAATGCATAGAATGCATTAAGATAAAAAAAACTTCTGACTTTACAACCGTTTTAATGTTAAAAGCAAACGCCCCCATTCATCCATGTCTCCATGCTTTAGTTTTGTTATTTTTTTTTTGTTTTTATTTTATTTTGAAAAACAAGCTCTAGCCTTTTTGGCCGTGGCCATCTTGAGTAAGGGCAAATGATTCATGTAGCATTTACTTCCTGGAGCCCAGAGGAAGAAGAACCCAGGAGGCAACTGAAGAAATATTAAAAAAAAAAAAGTGTTTAAAACAAGTGAATATGATATATTTTCCTATCCATTTACTAATGCTAACAGCATGAGGATTAACAATAATCAATGTTGATTGGAAGAGTGAAGTTCCACTTTAACCACTTCCCGCCCACCCCATTGCAGATTGACGTCTGCAATCTGGCTCTGTTATCCTGACTGGACGTCATATCCAGGCGATCGGTGGTGCTGTGTGTCACTCTGACACACCGCATTTCGGATCTAGGTAAAAAGCCTATGACATAGGCTCGTTAGCACGTGATCAGCTGTGTCCAATCACAGCTGATCACAGCGGGAACCAGGAAGTGCCGGTAATCGACTTTCCTTGGTTTGCACTGACAGGGAGAGCCGCTCGGTGGCTCTACTGTCAGATGGGGGGTCTGCGCTGATAATCAGCATAGCCCCCTTCAGAGGTGCCCACCACAGATTGCCAATCAGTGCCCATCAGTAACGCCTGTCAGTGCCCTTGACAGATGCCAATCAGTGCCCATTAGTAATGACTCAGTACCTCCTCATCATTGCTGCCTATTAGTGCCATCTATTAGTGCCCATCAGTGCCGCCTATTAGTGCCCATCAGTGACCACTATTAGTGCCCATCAGTGCTGCATATCAGTGCCCATCAATTCTACATATTAGTGCCTCCTCATCAGTGCTACCTTACCAGTGCCAAGTCATCAGTGCCCATCAATGCAGTCTCATCAGTGACCGTCAGTGAAGGAGAAAACAAAATTTGATAACAGAAACAAAGAAAAACTTTTATTTTTTTCTTAGTTTGCTTAGCAAAAAGCTCTATTTGTAGGAAGAGAATTATAAAAATGTAGTTTGGGTACAGTGTTGCATGACCGCGCAATTGTCATTCAAAACGCGACAGCATGGAAAGCTGAAAATTGTCCTGGGCAGGTAGGGGGGGAAAGTGCCCAGTATTGAAGTGGTTAAACACCTAGATCATTCACAGACTATGGGCCTCAGTGCCCATGTGAATGAAGCCTTATACGCACCAAGAGCCTCTGTTCAATCTTGGAACACTCCCATCAGGTAGGAGTGTTATTGCAACCATGCTTTTCCAACAGGGCATGCAAAGCTCATCATTGTCTTTTGCATGCAAGGTTTGAACTCTAAAGATGGTAGCAATAGACTGAGATTGGCTACCGGGCAGCTGGCGCCACCAACAGGTATGTCCCCATGAATACCCCATGTGGTCATACTGTGTAGTGTGATAATGACCCTCCGCCATTCATTTAATAATCAGTGAAATCCTCCCTTTTGTAGATATCCAAAAGCCATTCCCCTTCGCTCTGACCCCAGCACCTTACATAAATGTAGTGGGGTAAATGAGCTGAGCCAGCACAGAGAGTAATTCAACACTACCAAAAGAGTAGAGGGCTATAATGTGCAAGGAGGGAAGGGGGCTGTACTAGAGATATGACTAGTCAAATTGGCTAGTATGTTTAGAGGCCGGTCGCAAGTGGATAAAAAAGAGGAAAAATACTTGGTTTTTTTTCAATGCTGTTATCTTACTTAGATCTCGGTGTGGTTTGAGTATTTCTTCCAAATGTGTGCAGTTATCCAGTGTGAGACTTCACCTCTGTACAGGAGCTTCCTCTAATAAAGACCGGTCACTGCTGCTCTCTCTCCTTGTGCAGGGTGACTGGTCTTGTCTCCGCCCCCTCCTGTAGTTTTTTGCAGGCAGTCTGTAGTGGGTGTGGCTTATTGGGTCCGTCTCACAGCTCTGCTATGTGCAGCACAGTCACTGCTACGTTTACATGATAATATCTGGGTTTTAGTTCACAAAAAGGTGATTTTTATCCTTTAGGAATGTATTTAAAATGAAAGTTTTGTATGCCTGTAGTTCAGCTTTAAGCTAGTGTCAGGGCCTCTTCAAACTATCCATTCAAGCAAGCCATTGCACAAAAAGAGTAGCAAAGTAATTCTGTTGAAGTCTAAATTTTGATCATTAAGCTGCTTAGGATTAGTGGAAGGGGAATTCTGGTTGCTCTGGGGTGCAACACTTTGCGGTAATTAATAAAGCCTTACATTGGGTTGTGGCGGGGTACATAAGGATTATTCCACATTGAAATCTGTCACCCCCCAGGACAAGCAGAGCACTTCCGCCCCCCTCCTGCCCGCAGGCCTCCAGAGTAAAGTCATTTCACACCGTCTGTTGGAGTTCTTAATGTCCAAAAAGACTTCACGCTTCAGAATTTCCCAGCAGGCCCTGTGAAGCCATGACAGATCGTGGTCAGGCAGTAACCTGATTCATTCTCTCATATTTTCGAGCGTTTCCTGTGCCGTCTCACACTGGGAGTCCCCTCTCCTGATCAATCATGAATCCTCTGTTTGGGGACGTAGATCGGTGGCTGGCATCGGCTCCATGAAAACCAGGTCAGCAGAAAATACAGCGTATACCTCCAGTGAGCATCCATCAATGCCTGGCTTTAATCATCCCTGTTTATTTTTATCTTCCATCTTATTTTTTTTCCCCGGCTATCAAGACAGTTTTTTTTCTATCAAAGCCAAGATGGTCTGGAAGAATTTGTGCAGAAAGGTTAAAGCGGAACTTTAGTGTTGAAAATTTGCAAGAAGTATGTTTTTATTTTTTTTATTATTATTTTTTTTACTATGTCTCTTCTGCAGTAAAGGATTTTTACCTTCCACCTTGCAAATGTCTAAGGACTGCTCCACACCTACACTATATGACCAAAAGTATTGAGACACCTGCCTTTACACGCACATGAACTTTACTAGCATCCCTGTCTTAGTCCGTAGGGTTCAATATTGAGTTGGTCCACACTTTGCAGCTATAACAGCTTAAACTCTTCTGGGGAGGCTGTCCACAAGGTTTAGGAGTGTGTCTATGGGAATGTGTGACCATTCTTCCAGAAGCGCATTTGTGAGGTCAGGCACTGATGTTGAATGAGAAGGCCTGGCTCGCACTTTCTGCTTTAATTAATCCCAAAGGTGTTCTGTGGGGTTGAGGTCAGGGCTCTGTGCAGGCCAGTCAAGTTCCTCCACCCCAAACTCGCTCATCCATGTCTTTATGGACCTTGCTTTGTGCACTGGTGCGCAGTCATGTTGGAACAGGAAAGGGTCATCCCCATCTGTTCCCACAAAGTTGGGAGCATGAAATTGTCCAAAATGTCTTGGTATGCTGACACCTTAAGAGTTCCCTTTACTGGAACTCAGCCCAGCCCAACCCCTGAAAAACACCATAATCCCCCCTCCACCAAATGATCTTGACCAGTGCACAAAGCAAGGCCCATAAAGTCATGGATGAGCGAGTTTGGGATGGAGGAAATTGACTGGCCTGCACAGAGTCTTGACCTCAACCCGACAAAACACCTTTGGGATGAATTAAGAGCGGAGACTGTGAGCCAGGCCTTCTCGTCCACATTAGTGCCTGACCTCAGAAATGCACTTCTGGAAGAATGGTCAAACATTCCCATAGACACACTCCTAAACCTTGTAGACAGCCTTCCCAGAAGAGCTGAAGCTGTTAAAGTTGCAAAGGGTGGGCCAACTCAATGTTGAACCCTACAGACTAAAGCCACGTACACACGTTCAGATTATTGGCCAACAAAGCATCAGACTTTTATCCAAAGGGCGTGTACCAGAAACTTGTCTTGCATACAAATGTCACACAATTGTCGGCCAACAAACACGAACGTAATGACGTACTACAAGGAATTTCAGCTCTTGAGCACCACCCTTTGGGCACCTTCTGCTAATGTCGTGTTTGGTGAGCATTGATTCTGCGCATGCGTGTTTGTACTTTCAACTTTTGTGTGACAGACTTGTGTACAGCTGACTGGAAAATCTGACAACAGACCGTTGTCCGCCAAAAATGTATTAGCCTGCTATCCAACATTTGTTGGTGGAAAGTTGGACAACAATTGTCTGATGGAGCGTACCAATGGTCGGATTTTAGGCCAACAGTCTGTCATCACACAATTCCCGGACAAAAATCTGATCGTGTGTATGAGCCTTAAGACTGGGATGCCTTTAAAGTTCATGTGTGTGTAAAGGCAGGTGTCCCAATACTTTTGGTAACATAGTGTATGTGCGGTTTGCAGTGCATTAACCACGTCAATACCGGGCATGTTCACCGTCTTCCTGCCCAGGCCAATTTTCAGCTTTCAGTGCTGTCGCACTTCGAATGACAATTACGTGGTCCTACAACAATGGACCCATAGGAAATTTTTATCATTTTTTCGAGACGGATAAAAATGTATTTTGGTGATATTTTTTTCTTTTCTTTTTTTCATCTTTATTGTACATTTAAGCATTATGAGAAATAAAGTAGGGGGAAAAAAAGAGAAAAATAAAGTCAGCATCCATAATGACAGGTATTGCTTGTTTTTGTACAAATACAAACATCAATAGTGCAACAGCTGCAGGTCTTCCCATGTCCCCGACTTTTTGGTCGAAGGGGGCAATCACCTCAAGCATTGGAGGAACATGAGCAGACCAACATGGGGAGCTGATTTGAAACATTTTGAACAGAAAAATAAAAACAAAAAAAGAACAAAACATAATTAGTGCAAACAATGGCCCTTAGACACTGCCAAAAGAGTGCGAATGGAGCACACAAACAAGTGTGAGCCTGGAGGGGTCTCACTCTGCCACCAGATGGGTTAAAGAGTCAACTTTCCTAGAGCATGAGTGGGACCGACGGCCAACTCAAACTAAGTCAAAGAGGGCATCTAGCGTCTGGCCATAACTGAATAAAATAAATATATAAAGAAAAAAAAAACACCACCTAAAATAATATTCAAAATACATTTTAAACATGTAGGACACTAAATATTGCTGAAGTGCCAAAATTCGTCAGTCACACCTGGTTCACGGGCTGATAAAAAAGCAAAAGGAGCAAAAAAATAAGTTAAGATTGCTTTAGGCACCTAGACAAGTTGTTAAAATATAGAATCTGCTAGAGCCAACAGGGCAATGTCCAAACTAGAGGAAACCGGGACTGACCCAGGCACATGTTTCCTCAATGGGGCCCAGATAAAATCGAAACGCTCCCGAGTACCCTTGCAAATAGCAATCCACTCCTCCGTCTCCATGATCTCTGCCACCTTCTCAATCCAGTCCTGTTCACTTGGAACATACAAGCTCTTCCAATGGACAGGTATAAGACGTTTTGCAGCATTGAGAAGGTGGGGGAGAGCGCTACATTTATAATGGAAAAGGGGATGGTGGGAATGTGGAGTAGGAAGTGCTTTGGCAAGAGGGGGAGTCCAATATTATATGCATTAACATGTGTTTTTTGGCCCATTAATGTCTATAGAAGCTTATGAAAACACATGTAAAATGCACTAAAAACACGTTAAAGAACATAAAGCTTCATTCATATCTGAGTGTTACATGAACATATGCATTCACTAAACAAGTGAAAAACATGTCACACTTGTGGTGCCTTTCACTGTTAATGGCAATCCAAACGTGGTAAGTAGACGTGCGGTTTTGTGTGCATCAAACGTGCCAAAACCCACGGTTATAGAACGTGTGAAGCTCAACACCCAAAAAGGTACATGAGCTTCTTTGGTGCATTTGGCTAAATGAATTGGCTGTCCTCTGCATGTAGCGCAAAAACTCACTAAAAAAAAATGTAAAAATTAACTTTCACGAAATGCTAGGTGTGAATATAGCTTGAACAAAACACAAGGAAAAATGCATGATAGTGTAAGTGAAGAGATGTGAAAGAGGCCTTAGGCTTCACAACATAAAATTTGGATGTATTTCCTCTCCTAGGAACCACATGCTGCTTATAGCCACCCACGGAAATTAATGGCTGTATGAAGGTATATTCAAGAACTATAGAGGCACCAGAATTTACATGTTTGTGTCATCTCTAATCCACCATGTCAGTCAAGGAAGTAGATGCTGATCTTGGATGATGGCTCCATCCTCCCGGAGAAGAGATGTCCAGACGAAGCTACGCAATCATACAGCGAAACATGTTAGCGTCAACGCCCAAGACGCCAAACTAACATCCCCTGCAGCATTGGCGAACACACGGGGAGATTGGGTTGATCAGTGTGTGGATCCAGCATCTGACTACTTGACTGCCGGCTAGCCCGGCCCCTCCATGTAGAGACCATCTCCTAAGGGAGGATACATTGTCTGTCCAGACGTACACCCCCAGGGTCAAGCTTCACAGCACAGCCTTCCATAAGCAGCTACAGCCGGGACTGGTACAGAGTGTCACATTCCACGCAGAGACACCTGGTGATGTTGATTGCCTGGAGACTGGCCCGGGAATGGTAAAGTACTGTTGCTGCTGCTGCGAGTTTCCATGATGTCATGACATGACTGCCATTCTCTCCACACAGCTTCCGCACACACCTGATCTCCATACTGGGCCCAGTCACCTACATGGTGACAGATAAATGATTGAAGTTGCTCCCATCTCCAGTTTCTGTGAGAGCTGATGCTCACCTCCATTCTCAGATGTCTTTTCCATCAATGCAAGGGGTACTGCAAGTGTTAGCAATCCTACATATAGGGAATAATGCCCTTGCTCCGTTGATCTCAGCCCTTGAGCTACTTGATACAGGCCCTTGCCCCTTCCTCACAGCCTGATCATCCACCCTCCTGCACATATAGGCACTCTGCATCTACAATAAACTAGTGTTCCACCGCTGGCTTCACTGCATGGGTTGATAGGACTTTATACAGGACAATCAGGTCCCCTATTCTCCTAGTGGGTTGTCCGTCCCCCATCTCTCCCTATGCTCGAGCCTCCAAGGGGCCAACACAAGGCAGCACCACCTTGAGGTGATCTTTGATACTGTAGCATTGACAACGGCATTGACCATGGTGTTTCCCTGTGTGTCAGTATACTTGGCGTCAGGACAATTTTGTTTTATGTTTTTTGTCACTGTTTTGCTCCATACACACGATCGGACTTTCCAACAACAAAACCGTGGAATTTTGTTCGAAGGGTGTTGGCCCCAACTTGTCTTGCATACACACGGTCACACAAATGTTGGCCAACAATTATGAACGTAGTGACATACAAGACGTACGGCGAGCCGATAAAAAGGAAGTTCAATAGTCATGTGATATCTCTATTACCAACGCTAGATTTACAAAACCGAGTGCTTCCGGCTCGTCCTTGATTCCGAGCATGCGTGTTTGTACTTTGGACTTTTGTCGGACGGACTTGTGTACACACGATCGGAAAGTCTGACAACACACATTTGTTGGCGGAAAATTTGAGAGCATGCTAGCCAACATTTGTTGGCAGAAAGTCCGCCAACAAATGTCCAATGGAGCATACACATGGTCGGACTTTCCGCCAACAAGCTCACATTCAACATTTCCCGTCGGAAAATCCGAACTTGTGTACGCGGCATTTGTGTTTTTGTTCCCTGTTAGCATGCGTATCATGCTATGTCCATGTGGTTCCAGGTGTTCCCCATCTGGGTGACTGTGCACTTAGACCCCTGATTTCAGGTGGTACATTATTGTTACTTCTTAATAAATTTACACTTTTTATAACAGTGGTCCACACTCTTTGTCACTATCAGAGCCTTCTGTTTTCCCACCCTTGGGAATATTTATTCGTCCCGGAGAAGAAGCAGATGAAGCCATTTCGGTAAAAGGTAATTAATACCTGTAAAATAGTTCAACCAATAGAAAAAAAAATTGAGAAAATAAACAGAAAATCACCATATACACAATCTTATACGCACAGCTGTTCCAGAGGAAGGCGAAAAACCCCAATAAAACATGATCCAATTTGTTATTAAATGCTTTTAAAAATTCTATTTTATAAACCAGTTTGTAAATTTGGATTCAGAAAGCGCAGAAAGGGTCTTTTTGTAAATACATTCTGACTGCGGGATTTTCAAGTTCATAATTCTCTCGCGCATCCTTCTTCATTCCACACTTTTATGAATGTCGAGAAAATGAACCAATTAGCTAAGATGCTGTTGTCCTAAAAAGCTATTTCGTGAAGTGATGGCCCATTCTTGTACATTCCAGACACCGATATCACCCTGGTCATTAGACCGAGTGCTCAGAGCAAAGAGAATAAAATCTTTCATTAGACTTTTAAAGTGAGCGAGATCTCTCCCAGAAACAGATGATTCCCAGTTTTTCTTAGCGGGAGGTCAGGCAATGAGTTTTCTACCTGCGCAACCTTATGCTGACTTGTCTTCTGTAGAATATGAAACGCAAGGTTAATCTTTTTGCATTAAATGCCAGCCTAGCTGGGTGCATTGGAAACTGTATTTATTTGGGTTAGTGCCATTTTATTTCACCGTAGGAAAAGTTTATATTCTGTGTGTGTATATATATATATATATATATATATATATATATATATATTATATATATTTCTTTTGACTATTGTTTTGCAAAAATTATTTTATTTTCTGTAGATAAAAAAAAAATAAAGAAATGTAAAAAAAAAGAAAAATATTTTGTGCATTTTCTTATTATGTGACCCTGAAAAAAAGTAAAAAAAAAAAAAACATGAATGAAAAAAAAATTAAACTGGAATGGCAAAGAACAGACATAAAAAATCTGCAGTAAAATAATAGCTCTTGGGAAGTGAATTAAGCCCTGGTTCACACCAGTGCGGCTTTGAAATGATTGATACTTCAAAGCCACCGATCAGTACGATTTCATGTGCGGCTTGCTGAAATCCGTGTGACTTCATTTACTCAGAAGTCAATGCAAGTCACACATGAAATCGCACAGAAATAGTGCAGGAACCTTTTTTTAAAGTCGCTGCGATGTGAGTCACTGTGATTTGAACTGATTTATTGCCAGCAATAGGTGTGACTTGTCATGCGATTTGGAACGGTCAAATCGCATGGCAAATCGCACCGGTGTGAACCAGGGCTGAGGCTGATCAGGGTTATCTAGGGGATAATAAAATATTTAATAGGAATATTTTGTTTTAAAAAAGTTAAAATACTAAAGAATATTTTTTTTATTAAAAAAAAAGTAGTTATACTTACCTAATCTGTGCAACGATATTGCACAGAATGGTCCTTTACCTCCCCTTTGGTTGTTCCCTGCTGGTTCTGTCTCCTTCCTCTGAGTTCCTCCTTAGCAAGCTGGATGCTATGAAGGCACCTGTGTACGCAGCAGCAGGAGCCTAGGATTCCTGCAGGAATCCCTTCCCCCCTTCCCTTCCCTCTTTTTCCCCTACTTCCCTCTCTCTTCCCTTTCCTCTCACTAATTGCAGTATCTTTATCTTTGGGCCTTCAAGGGCTTTTCACTTGCTGGCTTGTACATGGTGCTTGGGCCATCCCATCCCTTGGTTGTGGGTGGTACTAGACACATATGAGGTGCAGACCCTGCGAGCTTGGACAGTTTCCTGCGCAACTGTGCTTTCACGTTTTGGTTGCATTTGCTCTATAAGTTACTGCTGTGATATCGTCCAATTTAGTTTTTTGAGTTGCCTCTGATATCTTAGGCCGATTGGCCCATAATTATTTTCCTTATTTTCTCACTGGTACTTACAGCTTTTGTATTATTATCTTACACTGTATGAATCTTACTGAAAATTTCAATAAATACTTTTGTATAAGAAATGTGTGAGTTCTCTTCCTGGCCCATACAGAACTAAAATCTAAATGTGACCATTTTGTCGCTAACTTGCAAATTTTGGAGAAATGAGGGTGGCACTGTGCTTGGTATGACTCCCCAATCTCCCTTCTCAATTTGGGGTTCAACAGGCCTCATTATCACCACAAACCCTAACAATAACCCTACATTTTTTGGCCCCTCTTTGGTCTGTTAAATGTACAATTGAAAGCATTTTGTTTTATATGTTTGATTAGTACCTTTTGGTAATGTCACATATTTAGAGTTAACCTCTGTCTTGTAAACACTTCCTGTGTTATCTCAATGAACCTCAGCCCTCCCTGTTATTTTGGGACTACGGATCAATAAGTCTTTATTTGTAAAGAATGAACTAGGTGGACTGAGTAGCTTAGCAAAAGGGAATTGAACAGGGCTGACACAATTCAGTCCACAAAAAAGCCGTGTGTTGTCAACTCAAAACAGGACTTGGAGGAGTTGAGTGCATTTCTGGCAGAATTACAGGCATTTTTCCATAATTGCAATCTTTAAAGGGAGACATCATGGTGAAATGTGCATGTATTGCCGAAATGTACTGCATGCTTTTACTTTGACATACGCTATTTTTTTACATTTCTTTTTATTGCAAGATTTTGCATATGCATACAAAATAAACATGACAAAAATATAAAATTACAAACAACTGTGACTGCAGGCGCAGGGTAACAAACTGCACCCATATGATTAATTGTAAACTATACAACAATATAAAAATAAAAAACAATGCCTGTGGTTAGTACAGCAAGTGTCACACAATATGACATCAGGAGAGAAGGACCTCTACCCTACAATAGCACATATAACATATGTCAGCAATACATTCCGCACTGGTCCCCTATTTACCAAGATATTGGTCAGGGATGGAACCAACAAACTCTAGAAATCAAAGTTCTCCTGTAGGAGAAACTAAGGCAATATCTAGCACTGGCTGGCTGCCTTCTGCCTTGTCCTGAGTCCGGCGGGTGGTCCAGATCAAGACGGTCTCTCCCGTTGCCCGTTCCTTGCAGCCGTCCACGGTCCACCTCACTCACCAACTCAAGTCTGGCTGCTGCTGTGCGTGACGTTCTTAGCACGCACTTTGTCTCCCACGGTCCCGCCGCTTTATGAAGGCGCCGGCCGTGCATCACCCGTTATTACGGTGCATGTCTATCATGATGTCACACGTCCCGGCCGCGATACTGGCATTCATTAGACCACTGTGATGTCATGACAGTGCAGCGCCTATAATGGACGTCTCAGTGGTCCAATCCTGGGATCGCGGGCGGGACCGTGTGTGACGTCCAATATACTCGGATGACATAAGCTCGCTCCGCCCACGTGACCAGGCGGACGCTCATCCCCGCTCATACGCAGTGCGGCGCCGCACTTTCTCGGGGGACTCTGAGCTAATAATTTTAAAATAAATAGCCAAGACTCGGGGCTTTTCAGGGTCACATTTGGGGCTCCAGCCCCCCCCCCCAGCCCCCCCTCCCAACGCCCCTGCTAGCACAGAAAACATCACAACTCAATCCAACACTGTAAGCGAGGAGCTTTGACATACACTTTAATATGATGTGTTTAAAATCGATCTAACCAGATTCACACTTTTCACAGGGCTTCAGGGTAGTTGTTCTAGGTTGAACTACAGCCATTTGTCACACAATTCTGTGTTCTGCATGAGGGTGAGAATACAATAGTAGAGAAAGAGGATGCTAGGAACATGGTGTCAGCCATCAGGCTAATGCGCCTGCACATGTTAATGTGAAAATATTTGCTAGCACACCATGGAACGGCGTAGATAGCGTCCAAACGTGTAATTTATTGCAAGATCACAACACAAGGAGAGTGCAACGTTTCGGAGTCACGCAGGACCCCTTCGTCAGGCATGTGACATCACATGCCTGATGAAGGGGTCCTGCGTGACTCCGAAACGTTGCACTCTCCTTGTGTTGTGATCATGCAATAAATTACACGTTTGGACGCTGTCTACACCGTTCCATGGTGTGCTGGCAAATATTTTCATTTTGACTTGAATCAGTATCCAGCTGGTTGTTGCTGCAGCACCCATATTTTGTGAGCTCATCCAGGAAAGTGTGCGATGGGAATATGAAGTATTGCACATGTTAATGGACATAGAAGCCTAACTAGATGTGCAAACTTGCATACATGCAAGCATGCAGGCACGTGCACCACAGATACTGGCACCATGTAGACTATTCAAATCTGAGCTCTGCATAGGATCATTGCCGAGTAGTCCTTCAGTCTGCTCTCCTGCAACTCTTGAGCCTAAAACTTTAGCTGACCATGTCATTGACCCAGCTACCATCTGACCTACTTTTGGATTATCCTTGTCTACATATGTATTTCTGCTCATCTCTGTTGAGCAGACCGACCTTGGCCTGGACTTCTGACCAAAATTGTGTCTATGGACTTGGTACCTTACTGTCTGTATCTTCATAGCCTCTAATTTTTCTTGACTCTGATCTTGCCTTTGATTCAGTACCTTCTTGCTTGACTGTTCCTTGACCCGGCTTGTGGGTGCAGCTGCAGCATGGTGCGCCAGCAGGAAAGAAAACACTCAAAGGCTGAGGTGGATGAGATCGGTATATTAAGAAAGTGCCAAAAATGTACAAACAGGCCCAGCGGGTAGGCACAACTGACCGGAGCCACTTACTAACAGTAACAGAGGATTACACTCTTAAAATGATGCCGACAGCTTCAGCAAATAGAATCGGGAATGCTGGCTAGCTGGTCCACACTTAGAAGAGGCTTCCTAAGTAGTAGCATACTCCCTGCACTTTACCTACTCCTCAGGAATCTTTCCCTGCTGCTATGCACTGTCCCTACCAGATGGAGAACATGTCCCTAAACTAGCTACTTGCACAAAGCCTGCCAAACCCAGGAGCCAGAGTCCACCACTGTCCTGCCCTAGGATGGCCACTGAGGTCACGTGGGGTGCCAGTTTCATATCGGACAGCTGTCCCCCTGGTGACCGCAAGAAATCATAGAGGAACTAAGTTCCTCACGACCTCCTTCCCCCTTCTGCAATGCTGCTTTGGTCAAGGGCCACCTACAGTGGGGAGTTAAGACTGCACCTGCCTACAGGCTTGTGACTCGACCTCACTCAAAATTGAATATTGTGCAAGAGGCCACCCTCTTTATCTTGACCTCCTCATACAGGTACGTGAAAGAGGGCAAAGCTGGATCCATGGAACACATTCACCTGCATTTTCCTAGGTTCAGCTTCACAGCAGTTCAGAAGATGAAGATAGCTAGTTCTATTGGGATTGTACTAGTGGGGCAACTGGCTGTGTAACATGCCCCCTGGATGGTAGGCTGTGTCAAAGTAAGTTTGAATACAATATTTTAATGTCTGCCTGGATCACAATTCTAATGATGAACAATGTTGGATAATGGATAATGTTGCTGCTGCAAAGCTGTAATCCTCTAAAGTAAACTCTAGATGTATCTCCACATAGATACAGCTGTTGGTATTAAGGAAGGAAATGAGTCATGTAATTTCTAATTACTGAGCATTTTTTAATTGGTCATTGGATTGTTCATTCTCCTAAGCTCTCTTTTCCAGGACTTGTATGATAATACTAAGGCTGACCATAGACAGAGCAAATTTCTTTCCTGCAACCATGGTTTGACATGGACCGCGTTGACGGGTGAATCCCTCCCGCAGACCTTTTGTGTTCTCCCGGCAGCCTGCCCATACATGGTTTGAATTGAACTGTCTATGGCTGGCTTTACAGCCGCTAGCTATAATAGAATGTAAAATTCGGCAGGCTGGTTGTACCCAAGTTGATCAATCGATCAACTTGGGTATATTCAACCTGCCCATACATGGTTTGAATCTTGGGCTGTTCCTGCTGAACCAGTCGAGATTCTAACCATCTATAGCTGGCTTTACAGAGTTTGGGAAGAGATCACAAGCATAGAAATTGCAAGAGGAAACCTAAACATTGTAACGCACCTCCAGCAGAATGATGTAATAAGACAACTTAATGAGTAAAATTAGTGGTCAGCAGCTTAGACAACCAGTCAAATTTCTTTTTATTGATCTCCGATCAGTGGCAGTTCAAATGTGATTGGTTGCTATTGGTTTCTTCATTTTGCATGCTTATGTAGAACACGCATTTAGAGGAGACATTCATCTGACTTGTTTGTGCTGTAATGAGATAGGTGGCACCATTACGCTGAGATATGTCTGCAAAATGTTTCCACTTTTATTCATGTTCAGATCCCTCTGGTGTTAATGAAATGGACGACTGTGTTAATTGCCAACGGGCGGATTTCAGCTGGTGAGCTGAGCAGTAACGGCATTGCTGTTATACGGCTTTGACTTTTGTATGAAGGATGATGAGGGCAGAAATTACTGTATATCGCAATAAAAGTGACACTTCTATTTTTTTTCAGTGATATTGTGAGACCTGGCATAACTGTTAATTAACAGACTGGTAAAAGAGCAACACTAACTAATAAAACGGGGCTTAGAGCGGTGATGATGTGATTTGATCCATAGGGTTAGGATATAGTCAAATAAACATTGAATGGGGTGATGGGCCGGTTTTTCTGACATCAAGAGCCCTTAATCCTGGCTAGGCTTGTCAATCTTGCTGGTGGGAACAATGGCTGTTTCTAAACAGTGACTTGCTTTTTTCACCAGGTTTGCAGGGCAGGCAGAACGCTAAAAAGAGAGCAAGCACTGTGCATTCATATATAGACTAAACCCGGTCATATATTCATCACATTATTAGTCTGATATCAGCATCTCTCACATAAACAGCTACTAAATTTAATTATTAAACCCAACTACATATTGGTAATATACTGTATATAAAAAATAGACACTTTTTTTCACATAGGGCACATTAAGCTACTTGTTACCCCCCCCCCCCCCCCCCAAAAAACAAAATCCAAAAGTGTCATCAGGAGAATGGAGGGTTAGAATTTTATCTTAAATATAAGTAACTCTTAGAAGTGACAAGTGAATATCCTCCGCTCAAAGGTGCAAATTCCCACTGTTCCCCAAAACTGCCGGGCTGGCTAGAAGAGAGCCATTCATGCTCAAAACACACTTAGAAGAAAAGACAGCCACATACCTATCCAACATTAAGGCTTTAGTGATTCATAGTCCCCACCCAAAGATCTCCCATGCTAACGCGTTTCACCACTCAAGGCTTAGCCATAGGGTAACTGTTTAATCCATACAAGATAACGGACATTTGTATGTATGTTGTATAGTAATGATTGGACTGGCACCAGATCAGGTTGTTGGATTCGGGCCCACATAAGCCTATTATAAACAGTTATAATAGTGACCAGTTAATGGTGCTAACAGCCAAGTAGTTACCATAGAATGTGGTTGGAATACAGCCAAAAATTATTTACCTATACTGAATTGTTGAGCCTCATATGAATTCTAACCTGAATAGACATAGAAATTAAATTACCCTGGTGGATACCTTTATAATCCCTGATTATAAGTGTTATACGCAAAAATAGACACTGTCCTTTCCAAATAACAGATCTGTACCGCTCTATAAATAATCCAAAGTCAACTGAACACTTAAAAAAAATAGCTTTTTTTCAATACCAATACCAAATCCCAAAGAACCATTGCAAACAATATGCCAACTGCTGGACTCAAGAAGAGACCTGTGCTGGAAAGACCATGTCATGATCAAAACCAATATGAGTAATTGCATTACATAATGGCATCCAACAAGTATTTAGTAATGGAGGTCAGCAATGTAAAATAAGTCAACAAATACTCACTGTAACTCTACTCCTAACTCACACAATATATATGTTAACAAGTGAAAGGCGCAATGCTCAGATACCTCAATATGACAATATATGGTCCATAATAGTCCAGAGGCAAGTGTCAAGGGAGAAATAAGTAAGTCTGTCAGGGCTGCCACCAGGAAGACCAGAAGAAAGTTCCAGTAGAACTAGGAAGAAACAAGGAGAGGGGCACCTCTGAGTATATATCATAAACAATTTATTATAAAAACAATATCCACTTACATGGAAAGAAGTAAAGTTGAGTTTGGGTGCACCCTGCAAAGCGGACTTTCTGTGATCCCACCTCACCCTCTCTGGGTTCTGATGTGCTGCACCTTGCCACCTATAAGAGGACTTGCTGTGACTTATAGTTCCACCTTATTCTCCCTGGGATTTGATGTGTTGCATCCTTCAAGTTAGAAGTGGACTGTGACCTGTAGTCCCACCTCCTCAGTCCAGAGATGCACCCAAACTCAATTTTACTTCTTTCCATGTGAGTGGATATTTTTTTTATAATAAATTATGATATATACTCAGAGGCGCCCCTCTCCTTGCTTCTCCACACAATATATATGGTCCAGAACATGTGTAAAGAACTAAACCGTACATAGTATATGAAAACATTCATGTCCAATAGAGAGCAGTGACATGATAAATACATAAAATCATGCTGACGTTCTGCTCTATATCAGTAATCATTGCCTTACAAACCATGGGTGACAGAACCAAAGGATTCTGTTATAGTTTTAGGATAGGTTGCTTTCAATCCCCTCCGGAAAGTGATAATCTGTAGGAGATGATTGCTAGCAGACTCATTAGCAGCAGAGATAGACAGATTATCCAGGAAACTGAGACTAGACTGTGTATTAAGTGTAGCGGGTGTCTCATTCTATAACCCGCAAATCTCGCCAAGCTGGCCGGAAAGATGTACACAGGTTTTCCAGCTAGAGTTAGGGAGAGCTGTCTGCTAGCAGCTGTAAGGGGGATTTTTCACCCCCCTTTCTTCTTCCTGCTTTGACTAACTGAGTTAATGTAATATGAGCTGACACACACAGAGCTATGCATTCAGTGGCCTCTCTTGTGCCCCTATTGGCTGGAAGAGGAAAACCAATTGAGGGCACAGTTACAACAGCCAATGGAAGAGATTGTACTGAAATGCAGGGAGAGCTGCAATGGATTCTGGGACATGCAATTCCCACACAATACAGCCTCATAGACTGGTATACAGGGAGAAATACAAATCCCAAGAGGCTTTGCTAACAGGAAAGGAAAAGACTCAAATTTGTGTCCTGAGGTAAAATTCAGTCAGCCTTGAGGGCGGGAAGAGAGCAGACCTGAGGTAGAGGTGCTGTCTCTGAGATGATCTCCCTACGTGATTCAGGCCCCCACCGCGAGTTGGGACGTCCAGCCTGAGAGAGGGGGATCCTAAGTGAATATTGAGGTGTATCTCCACCAACGGTGAACCGTTCCAGTGTGTGGGGACCGGTCGGGTCAACAATGAAAGCCTGCCTGTTCCAGGACGTTCACTTGGGCCCTGATTGCAGGATTTGGTGAGAAGGCATTTCTGCCCATCTGCAGGGAACAGAGACACTGCACTACAGAAAGCGTTATTTGAACACTGTATACAAACATCATTGCCGGTAGTCATCTTGCTGACACTTGTAGTACTACAGGGATAAAGGGATAAGGCTATCCATTTCTGAGGCATTGTATACAGACATCATTGTCCTCTCACCTTGTTGAACAAAATCCTGTCTGTTTCACTTGATAATCTGGGCCAGTTATGTTGTTTGCCCTGCTACCCAGGAGTTAAAGTACACCAAAGAAAATGGCTAGCTGAAGACACCAAATTGTATTATTGCTTCAAATAGAACTGAAGCTGTTAGGGCCATATGGATCCGCACACACATATTCACTATGAAATTAAACCATTATTTATTGACTTGAATAGGTGTGTAAAGTTGGGCCTGTGGTTTCAGGGGACAGTAGAGAGAGGCCTGACACAAAGGGAGTCATTCCTCTGCTCTCCTCCTGCCTGGACTCTTAGAACCAATTTGAGTAAAGGTAACCAATCTAATCTGAAGTTCCATATTGTGCTTTATTCACCATTTAAGTGTGTCTCTGCTCTTGGGGACATTCTAGTGTTTGAAATCCCTTGAGAGCTATATTGCTCTTAAATCTCAGTTATTTGCTCTCTATGTTGATTACTCAAATTTATAATGTTACTGTCTGTTATTCTTCCACAGAAATATTGCAGTAAAGACAATTTCTGTGTTTTTATCAAAAGGGGTGTGCAATTACACTATTGCCAGGTGTGCCAGAGGGGGCTGAGACTGTTATTGGGGTTGAGAGGCAAAGTAACAGACTGAACTAACTTAAGCAGCTCCTACGGGGGTATCGCTACATAAGTAAGATTGATTTACAGAGAACCAACATTTTTCCAAGCACCAGCATACAGCAAATATGAAAATATAAGTAAATCAAAAACCCAGTGACAGAACACCTGACTAATAACTAACAAACAGAAGCCTAACTAATAACTAACTATATACAATATATACAAAACGGGGAACACCGAAAAGCAGGGGGAAACTTGGGGTGCGGGAGCAGATGGGAAGGGGGAAACAAAACTGGGATCAGGAACAAGGTGGAGCAGGTATAAGGCAGCAGGATATAGGGTACAGGGTAGAAACAGGAACAGGATAACTGCTAGCAATATCTGGCAGCAAGCAAAATACTGGAGCGAGAAGCACTTAGTAGGGGAGGACCTAAATACCCTCCCAGCAGCTAGCATTAGACACCCGCTAGTGGACACTGGAATTACAAACCTTCACCCAGGGAACCACAGTGCCACCAGCAGGTGATCCAGGTCCTGACACTCTGAAATAATAGATTGGAAAGAATACAGGATACAGTGTAAGAAACAGAGACAGTTGTCACAAAAATACAGCCTAAGTACCCTCTTACAGATACCGTCAGGTCCATAAATATTGAGACAGCGACACAATTCTAATCTTTTTGACTCTATACACCAGTGTTTCTCAACTCCAGTCCTCAAGGCACACCAACAGGTCAAGTTTTCAGGATTTCCCTCAGATGAAACTGCTGTGGTAATTATTAAGGCAGTGAAAACTGATCAAATCACCTGTGCAAAATAGTGGAAATCCTGAAAACATGACCTGTTGGTGCGCCTTGAGGGCTGGAGTTGAGAAACACTGCTATACACCACCACAATGGATTTGAAATGAAACAAACAAGAGGTGATTTAACTGCAGACTTTCAGCTTTCATTTGAGGGTATTTACATCCAAATCAGGTGAACGGTGTAGGAATTACAACAGTTTGTATATGTGCCTCCCACTTTTTAAGGGACCAAAAGTAATGGGATAGATTAACAATCATCCATCAAACTTTCCCTTTTTAATACTTGGTTGCAAATCCTTTGCAGTCAATTACAGCCTGAAGTCTGGAACGCATAGACATCACCAGACGCTGGGTTTCATCCCTGGTGATGCTCTGCCAGGCCTCTACTGCAACTGTCTTCAGTTCCTGCTTGTTCTTGGGGCATTTTCCCTTCAGTTTGGTCTTCAGTAAGTGAAATGCATGCTCAATCGGATTCAGGTCAGGTGATTGACTTGGCCATTGCATAACATTCCACTTCTTTCCCTTAAAAAACTCTTTGGTTGTTTTCGCAGTATGCTTCGGGTCATTGTCCATCTGCACTGTGAAGCGCCGTCCAATGAGTTCTGAAGCATTTTGCTGAATATGAGCAGATAATAATGCCCGAAACACTTCAGAATTCATCCTGCTGCTTTTGTCAGAAGTCACATCATCAATAAATACAAGAGAACCAGTTCCATTGGCAGCCATACATGCACACGCCATGACACTACCACCACCATGCTTCACTGATGAGGTGGTATGCGTTGGATCATGAGCAGTTCCTTTCCTTATCCATACCCTTCTCTTCCCATCACTCTGGTACAAGTTGATCTTGGTCTCATCTGTCCATAGGATGTTGTTCTGTGAAGGCTTTTTTAGATGTTGTTTGGCAAACTCTAATCTGGCCTTCCTGTTTTTGAGGCTCACCAATGGTTTACATCTTGTGGTGAAGTCTTCTCTTAATTGTTGACTTTGACACACATACACCTACCTCCTGGAGAGTGTTCTTGATCTGGCCAACTGTTGTGAAGGGTGTTTTCTTCACCAGGGAAAGAATTCTTCGGTCATCCACCACAGTTGTTTTCCATGGTCTTCCATGTCTTTTGGTGTTGCTGAGCTCACCGGTGTGTTCTTTCTTTTTAAGGATGTTCCAAACAGTTGATTTGGCCACACCTAATGTTTTTGCTATCTCTCTGATGGGTTTGTTTTGTTTTTTCAGCCTAATGGTGGCTTGCTTCACTGATAGTGACAGCTCTTTGGATCTCATATTGAAAGTTGACAGCAACAGATTCCAAATGCAAATAGCACACTTGAAATGAACTCTGGACCTTTTATCTGCTCCTTGTAAATGGGATAATGAGGGAATAACACACACCTGACCATGGAACATCTGAGCAGCCAATTGTCCCATTACTTTTGGTCCCTTAAAAAGTGGGAGGCACATATACAAACTATTGTAATTCCTACACCGTTCACCTGATTTGGATGTAAATACCCTCAAATGAAAGCTGAAAGTCTGCAGTTAAAGCACATCTTGTTCGTTTCATTTCAAATCCATTGTGGTGGTGTATAGAGCAAAAAAATTGTGTCGATGTCCCAATATTTATGGACCTGACTGTATATGGAAAAACCTGTGTGTCAGCTGGATGGCATTCTGGGAGTCTGGGGATATCTGGAGTGGTAGTAGAGTGAACTCCATGGATATGACTGTCCACCGCTTCATCAGGGGTAAATTAAATTACAGTACTTTGGTGTATAGCTATACAATCCCTGGGGTTGGTATTGAGGAGTGCCCTGTACAAAAGTTCATATAATTTAGAGGTCCTTTTGACATGCCAGCAGCTGGTAGTGCTGATAAGATTTGACAGTCTTTATCATGAAACGTAGGTCTCCTATTGCATCTCATTGTAAATCTAATAACATAACTGCTGCAGCCCTGAGGAAGAAGGAGGACTTTCCCTTGAAACGTGTTGACTTTACTTGATGCTCTTAACCAATAAACATTTCAAAAAAGCTCTGAGTGGTAGAAACTTTTCTACTAGGCACTCCTCAAAACCCACCCCAGAGTTTATCATCCGCTGAGTGTTATTTTTGTTGTGATCAGAGAGGTAGCAGTCTAGGACCAGAACCAGGTCCATCTACACTACACCTTCATTACAAATCAGCTCCTTGGAGGTCCCTCCTTGTATATCCATCAGAACCAAGTCTTGCTTCTACTGGTCCAGCGCTATGACATAGGCAGATCCCAGGATGGAAGTGCTAGTCAGGATTTTCAGATTCTTTATGTGGATTGATTTCACCACAGATACAAGTGTCAGTTTACTATATGTCCAGAGTGGGATTAAACAGGATCAAAGTGGGTCAATACCTCATTTGTGAGGTGATCGACCTGGTGGCTATGCTCATAACTTTGGATTATAAGTAGCATTTGGGATAGATGAGCGCTCTGTGTGGACTGACTATATCATAGATTTAAGTGTCAGTTTAATTTTTGCCCAGGCTGGGATTAACTAGAATTGCAAACATCGAAGGGGATCAATATTCCACCTAACAGGAGGAATTGTGTGCCTTTCTGATGTTTGAAATGTGTTTCAAGTTTGACTATGATGTGATGTATGGTTATTGTACATTAAATTGGGTAAAGAGCCCTGTAATGCAATAATTATATTCAGTGGTTGTTCGCCTAAGAGGTGCTGATAATTGAGACCAATAATGTGATAAATACTAGGTTTATTATGTACCCCATATGAACATATTATAAGGATAGGAGAAAGGTTCTGTTTGACTGTAGGCAGAGATCATGAATATGTCTTTACTTCTTTCAGCCCCATAACTGTAGGCAGGGCTTTCTTTCAGCAGGAACTAGGGGGAACTCAGTTCCACCACCTTTGGCTCAGGTCTTCTGCTCCCTGCTCATCACTATCACTACCACAACACTGAAGTCCAGCTTCTGCGTTTACAAGTGATAGCTTATCTCCCAGTAGCTCCCACAGGTCAGATCTCCTGCGCAGATCCCACTGAGTGCCAGACAGGGACAAGGGAGATGCAGAACAGGTGCCCAGGGTTCAGTGCAGTCATGGGCAGGAGAGGGTGCATGGTAGGCTGCACCCTCTGTGGTCTCCATTTTTTCCTGGTGACCAGTTGTTGATGCTCCTACTGCATGATCTCCCTTGCAAGTGACTGTAGTATAGTATAGTATGCTGGGAGGTACTACAGTCGGATAGGTGTTTCAGCTTAATATTGCAACAAAGGTAAGGCATATGACAGATGGTGGAGCTTTTAAGGAGGGGGGAGAAGATGAGGGCAGTGAAGGGAGGGGGTTGTATGCAGAGGGAAGAGCTACTATTTGATGCCATTTGGCAGCTATGTGTGTGTGGCGAGCATGGTTGCGTTCCTGCACTTATTCTCTGAGAAAAAAAGCCCTGACTGTAGGTGTCTGTAGTGCCATATGGACCCTTGGCTGGGAAGAGTTTGCAGGAGCCTGTAGGCGGGTGCAGGTCCTCCTTTGTCCAGAAGGTGGCACTGTGCTATTATTACAGATGGAATGGAGTCTGTTAGAAATGTCCCCCTAGGGACTCCATCAGTATCTCATAGGAGCTAACATTTGGGCACACCTGCAGCAAGTGGTCAAGGACAGAGACCTTGCTGGTAAGGAAAAGTGCATAGTGCAGGGAAAGGTTCCTGGTGAGTAAGGTCAGCTAAGGGACAGCATCTGCTTGGAGGAAGCATCCCGGTATCCAGACCAGCAACACAGGGCTCTTCATAGCAGCATTATAGTGCCATTTAGATACACCACAAATCTCATGCGAATTTGATGCAGTTTAAAACGCATCCAAATCTCATATATGTGAACCCAGCCTAAATGTGCTACTGTGTTTTCACCCCATCATATGGGTTTCCTATGGAGACTACAAGTAGCTGTTGTTACCATCAGGAAACTTGTCCTGAAAAATGCCATGCAGCCATCACTGAAGTGCATGCAAACAGGGAGTGACTGTAAAGAGGCTTCAGGAGATTAGCAGCACTGAGATTTGCCAAAGGATGAAGAAAGGAACAATGAATTGCTTTAAATCAAATCAGGTGAACAAATCGGCAATACAGTTTTGCTCATTACTACTGTACTTGTCCACGCACACATATATCTTCTAGCTTGTTGGCAACCAGGTGTTGGTCATAGCATGGTGGCCTAATGGTTAGGACTTCTTCTGCCTTGCAGCACTGAGGTCCTTGATTTGAATCCCATCCAGGACACTATCTGTATGAATGTTGTATTTGTGTGGGTTTCCTCCCTCACTCCAATTATATGCTGGTAGGTTAATTGGCCTTAGTATGTTTATGTGAGAAAGGGAGGTTAGATTGTAAGCTCCTTGAAGGCAGGGACTGATGTACAGTAAAACCTTGGTTTGAGAGAGTTTTTTTGACTTGATATACAAGCGATGTCTTGATATACAAGTAGCATCATGTCACAGCTGAGTATAAAACAGAACAGAGGCGCCTCTAAGTGTAGCAATATGGTTACATTTAATGAAGGTACAACATTTAGCAAGTCACATGGTTGATGATTAAAACAGGTACAACTAAGTATGCAGGCATCTGGGGTAAAACTGTCCACATAGACCATCCCCCTCACTGCCATCAACATCATCCCGGTCACGATTGCAGACTGACAGCGGTAAGAGCCGGCGGTGCGGAGGATGGTTTATGTGGACAGCTTTACCCTGGATGCCTTCATACGTAGATGTGCCTCTTTTAATCATCAACCATGTGAGTTGCTAAATGTTATACTTTCATTAAATGTAACCATGTTGCTACACTTAGAGGCTCCTCTCTTCTCTTTTATACTCTGTAGCTCCTGCTGGATTTTGCTTCTAATCCCCTTGTGGAGGCTTCAATTTGTGGATAGACATTTTGTGGATACACAACCTATCACATTGCTATAATTTTTTTATATGGACTATAAACTGAAGGATTTATGATTGGTTGTGGAACGAATCATCTGAGTTTCCGTTATTTCTTATGGGGAAATTCACTTTGGATTACAAGCATGTTTCCATAACAAATTATGCTCGCAATCCAAGGTTTTACTGTACAGTATATAAAGTACTGTGCAGGTTTTCTGCACTAATAACCTTTTCTATAGGGAATAAGGCATGTCCATGCACCAACTGCCCATGCTATGAAGAAGATCATAGTGGGTCCTTGTTAATGAAGACTGGAAGATGTGCTGTCTCTTTTCTTTTTAGCTTTACCTAACAGCTGCAATTGCAATGGACGCATGTTGTTGTTCTAAGACCGCTAGTGATATCATCTGACCCCTCCCAGCCCCCACCCTACGCTCCAGCATTAGGTAACATTTGTAGAGGTCCTGTTCTGCTCTCTGTAGTAAATCAAACTGATCCTTCAGAAATACCAGCAGCCTTGTAAAATGACAGGCTAGGAATAAATGTCACACTGTGTAGATCATACACTTCTGTAAACATGATTATTAAAACACCACGGCTTATAATTAGCACCTCCTGCGAGTGCTTCAAGCTTAGTGAAATCCTTTGCTGTAAGACGGGTTAATCAGCGTGTCATACCTAGGAAAGTGAAAATCAATGCATCGGACCTTATTAATGTATTCATTTTTTAAAGTATTTTTTTGCTGTAAATGCCCCTGAGATGGATAAAGACATACTGGGTTTCATCTATTAGCACAGTATAGTTGAGCAAGCTGTCTGTCTGTAAGCGAGTAATGTGTGGAAGGACTACAGCGCTGGTCAATGGACCTTTCATTTAAAAAAAAAAAAAAAACTTCCTATAAAATTATATATGCATTCAGCATATTTTATGTATATTATTTACCCATAAGAGTCTCTCTTATGTAGAAAACCAAAAACCCCAAGACTGCTGCAGGATGCCGCCATTGTGGATACAATGTCAGTAGCCCCAGCAGATTTAGAGCCATCACTTAAGTCACATTCTATAGCAGACATTCTCAACCAGGGTTCTGTGGAACCCTAGGGTTCCTTCAGTGGTTTCTAGAGTAGTGAGCAGTGGTGGATTGATCTCTGGCCAGATGGTGCCTGTATAGTTCTGAAAACCAACATCACTTGGCAGAGCTATCATCACAGGACAACTGGAGCTTCTCCTCTCTTATTTTAGACACCACAGACACCAATGATCATGTTAGCTGCCTTTAAGGGGGGCATTTTTCCAAATGTCCACCAATGTATTGGGGCATTACTTTGGCCACCACTGTAATGGGAATTTTTTCACTGAATGCCGGTGTGAGGGGGCCCTTCTCTATTGACAGGCAGTGTGGTTTGCCTAATGTACAGTGATCTGCAGATATAATAATTTTTTAGCAGTGGTTCCCTGCGAGCTGAATATTATTTAAAAGGTTCAAGGTTCCTTGGCTTTGTGATAAAAAGGTTGACAAAAGCTGCTCTATAGTATTCCCCTTTATAGCTCCATTGGCAGCTACATAAAAGATTATGTAGGGTGGTGATGGTGAAAGAAAAGCAAAGGAGTTGGGCCAACACTGAGAGTATTTAGATGCTGCCATCATTGGAGAGGGCTATGACTTACAAGATTTGCACATGAATGTCAATACACAAAAACACAACAGTAACCATATAACTACTTCAGAGAGGTGTTTATGAAAAGCCAAATTGCAGCTTACACTGTGACCTTAGGAGCATAAAACAGTAGCTCTTTACATAAGATGATACACCTTAAGCAACCCAACATGATAAACAAATGTAGGGCAGTCCATGTCACTTGAGAGCGCTTGGTGGGCTAGGTTCAGGCCTTAAACAAACACAGTTAAACATAGTTCTGCCCTCAGGATAGGGTAACTTAGACAAGTCGTTGAGATAGCTCTTCTGCCGGCAATGTTGGGGCCCTTTAAAAACCATTGGTGCGCAAGGTGATGAAGATGAGCCATTACGTGTTTTGGCAGATTGCCTAATGTGAGCTAGTTAGCATGGCTGCCCTAGCCAGGGAAAAGGGGTTAATGTCTCTTGTCTTTGTTCCCAATCTATATTCGCAAGCTTTCTTGAGTCTGACCCACTGGTATTGTGTCTTCATAAAAGGGGCAGGGGTCCGAACCCGAGAGGTTGGCCAAGCCTTGACATCTTGGGGTCAGGAAAAGGTACTACCAAGGGGGCAGCTACAGATTGAAGGTGAGTATTGCAACCTAACAATCAGCACTACTTTTTTTTGGCCTAAAGCCAGACTTTAATATTTTAAACATCTTGTATCCAGATATAGTATGAAATATATTCGAACATGGGACAACCATATTTGCTGGCTCTGCTTCCTGCTTCACAGTGCTGTTAATGCTGTTAATTATGTTTTACTGCTCCTTCACAATGCAAGTCCATATGTTGGCCAACCCATGGAAAACAATACACTCCATGTGTGGTGGATATCATCTCAACAGTTGTTAAGAGAGAGGCAGGGTGATTACACTGAGCCACTGAGAGTTCCCCTTAGAGGCTAATAAGTGAGTTACCATATTGAGTATGATACCAACATTATGAAGGTGCAAGCTTGTAAAAATGTGAGACATATTAAGGCAAAGCTGATCTTGGATATCGTTTTTTCATAATAATTACATTCATGGTAAAGAATCTGTAACTCTTGCAGGTATTTATCACCTAACACAGAGATCACAGTACAGTACTCCCTGTCTATCTTTCTCTCCCCCCTGCATCTATCTGTGTAATATATTTGTCTCTCCACCTCTATCTATCTATCTATCTATCTATCTATCTATCTATCTATCTATCTATCTATCTATCTATCTATCTATCTATCTATCTATCTATCTATCTATCTATCTATCTATCTATCTATCTATCTATCTATCTATCCTATCTCCCTGACATTATGAGTGTATTAAACACTCCACACCTCATGGTGCATCAGCTCTGCACGGCTCTGAAAATCCATTTGCATCTCAATGTATTCAGTCAGTGCGATCACAATTGTCCTGTCACACCTATTTATTTGGCAAATATTACGGCGTGAGACGGGAGAATAAAAAAAAAAAATACGATTTTGTTTTCATTTCTGTCGGTTATGAAATCTGATTACAGCAGATAGCTCGGCTTTACTTTAATGTGTCTAAAGATAGAAAAATATTCTCAACGGCTATAAATACACAAATTGTTTCTGGCAGGCAATCAAAATGTTTCCAGCGCAGAGAAATTTGATGTACGCGATTCTGACCTCCCCGTGAAACGCGCTCATCTACCTGGTCAGGTCAGCTCATCTACCTGGTTCATTGTGACTAATGCCATTAAGACGGCAGTTGTCGCTGGCTGCGCTGGTGATATGGGCCCGGTGAAGGAGGATCTCTGAATGTAAGAGCCACGTGTTTTACATACCAAACGTGTGAAATGACCTCCACATTCCTGGTTCTCAGAATTCTTAGATCACAAAAATACATTATTTATTGATTCTTTTGCATTTTATTTCTCTTGCATGTTTTCTGTGGATGTACTTTCCTTTCAAAACTTTCATAATTGTCTCAATTTATGACAATTTGTTGCGTCCTGTCGGTGGCAGCCTTTATCACATCTCACTTGTTGTGCCTTGGGGGATCTGTAGACCCAATTGTCCCCGTGTATTATATAGGGAGTGTTTTATCTGCTGAAAGGTTTGCAACTGTGTTCAGTCAGTCTTGTGATTAAGGCACGCCAACCAGGCAACACAGCCAGATTAAACATGATCAAAACACATATCCAGCCTTCTGGGCAATGATTAAACAGCAGCTCACAGATGGGTCACCACTCAGCTCTCTCCTCCTGACAGCATGGTTTCTGTTAGCCCATGGTGGTTGCATTAGCAGAGTCTGAATAGTTTCTAGGGCTGCCCCTCCTTCTTCTGCTGTAAGCGCACCCACATTCCTCTCCCTCCTGTCCTTTCTGCTGGCGTGATGCAAAACTATACAATAATAATATAACAGTTTTTAGTAAATCAGCAAACTGAGAAAAAAAATTATTTCATGATCCAAATTGTTCATCAGTTCCCTTGGATTTTTTTCTAGGACCATGCTGATATATGCTGATATATAAAAAAAAAGACCACATTAGTCTTTAAAATGTTTGGTTGTATAACCACCCTTTTAATTCCATACTGCAGGCTAACCAAGTGGCATTTCTGCTGAACAGTGGGGTACTGTCTAGTGTTCTGCCTGTGCTGTCTTTCCTCCCGCCTCTTGTACTGTTAAGAAAGTACTTTTACATGCAAGCGCTGATGTTATCGTCATTGCAAGTCATTATCCACTTCAGTAATAATAAGATATTTATGGAACACTCACACAAGAGACGCTAAAAGAGCATTACAGCGATAAACTGAGGCCAAATAAAACCAGCAAAAGCAAAAAACAAACTAATCTGTTGGCGAGAGAGAGAGCGCTGCTTAAGAGCTGCAGGGCAACTTAAGGCAACTAAGCCCAAGCAAAAAAGTCACTTTATGTAAAGCAGCCGCTAATAACATTCACAAATCTGTATGGCACAGTGCCCTTCTGTGCACAGAAAATATTCATGTTGACATTTATGTCAAGTCTGCTGCTTCGCTATTGCTTTGTGGTGCTAGCTGCCATCTTAGGCTCAAGAAGGCTTCAGTAAGTAACCTTTGGCAGGATCTGTCTGTAAAACGAAAAGACAGATCAGAGCGGTGTTGGAAAATATTGTATCCCAACTGTGTGCCTTTTTATTTCCTGAATCCTTATGAATATTTATTGATTAAAGAGAGATTTATTGATTTCATTCAGACGACAAAAAAACCTGAACCGATTCCCCCATCCACACCTGAGAGAAAGATAGACTTTTGTTCAACTGCATTGGCCACACATGGATCTAAATTAGGCTAGTCTCTGCTGAACCAGACACATTTCAATCCATCTATGGCCAGCTTTAATGTTCCTTTAGTATATGATAGCAAAGCTGTTTAAAGGAGAAATTTGAAGTTTAAAAAAAAAAATCTATACTCACCTCAATGCTGTCTCGCGTCGGCTCTAAGCCCAAGAATGGAACAATCACATCTACTGATCACTCAGTTCTCAGTCTTTCTGGAGCAGAGAGTGGTGACTGTCAGTAACAACTCTCCACTTTGCTCCTCCAGCACTCACTGGAGCGGTGGGCAGAAGAGGGAGGAGTGAGGTGGATCCAGCTGTCCATCAGGCAGTTGGGTAGGTCCCCGCAATATGGTCGGAATCCTTCCAGATCCTGAAGCGGCTCTGCTACGTCAGCTAGGATCGGGCAATAGCCTGCTGTCAGCTGACTCTGGGTGACATAAGAGGAGAATAATCAACAAAAAAAACTTTGCCCATACTTCTCTTTTAAGGGCATAGTCCACTATGCCCTTAAAAGAATTTCAGGTCTTCTACCCCACCTGAAAAAGGCACCTGGCTACACTCTCCCCTCGGTCTTGCTGCCACATCTGTGATACACCGCTGTTCCAGTGAATGTTTGAACAGGAACCCTTTAGTGAGATCAGTCCTGGTGACCTTAGTCCATCACTGATGTCGGAGCTGATACTCTCACCACCCACCAGCAAAGATTCTTGAACCCTGCAACAGTCGCTGCACCAAGATGGCCTCCCAAACAGGCTTAGGTGTCGAGCTGCTGTCCCACGCCACCAAAGCAAAGACTTCACCTGGTCGGGAAAGTAGCATTCTAGAGCTCATGTTTGAGGAGCTGCTGCCTCCAACTATACTGGACTCTTCTGTTGTAGACAGTCTGGACAGAACCAGTTTCTCTATTCTAGATTCCCAGCTGCTGGACATCCATCTACCACCATTGCTGGAATATGCCCCAGCCAAAGAGACTCCGCTGATGCTGAGATCCCTTCATTCCCATAACCAGCCCAAGGCGATCTCCTTGGAAAGTCTCGCCTTTGACCTTGAGGAAGAATTGCCACCACTACTGGAGCTGTCCCTGCCTTGTCCTGATCCTCCTCGGGCACAAGCATCACCTGCATCAGATCCAGTCCTTGTAGAACGAACTGGGCACAAGTATCTACAGCCACTAGATGCCTTTCTACCCCAAGATCGGGTACGTTACAAAGCACTGATTACCCAATTAGCCCATTTGCAGTGATATATGGAGCACTACATCATAAGAACATGAGGGCGAGTGTTCCCCTATGTGCCTGAACAGCTCCTCCAACAACTGGAGGATGAGACCCAAGCTGTACAGTCGAGTTGTCTTGAAGAAGCTCAACATTCCGGCAACAAAATGAATATTTTGAGCCAGATCTTCATTGCCTGTACCAGTTCTACAACACAGGAAGACATATCATGATGGACTGGATAGAAATAGTTAAGTCTGATGGTCGATTCCTGGTTATCCATCGAGTTCAGGGTACTCACTCCATTATGGGAGCACCCATACCTGCCTGTCCCTGACTTCCATGTTTAAAGAACTGTTGTGTTGCATTCTTTATGGCAGTTTGACTTTAACTGTTTTGCATGTTTCATATAATATTCAGCTGCACTTTGTTATTTATATCTTGTAAAATGTGTATTGTTGGGGTGTGTTACGCAGTCGGAATGGCTTGTGTTTTAGGGGGGAGGTACAGTATGTAGGCAGGTTGAGTTTTGAAAAATTTAATAAATGCACCCAAAATAATGGAATACAAAGATGAGCATTTATTAAGCTTTTGCATCAAAGCTTGCAGAGCATTGCGATCAGTATGGTTGCAATGTACAAGTGTCTGCATTGTTTACATCCCAGACCCAGATTCATACAGAGTTACAGACATACTCTTATGGGGCTGGATGAAGTAACCTGTAGAATGGTTGAGTTTTTTGCTGCCCCAGCAAACTCTTACCGGATCTGATGGACCTCTGAACTAACAGAAGGTTATATGAGCTTGTATCCACAGATGCGATAGATGCAATTGGTGGGATGAGCTGTCCTAGGATTACATTTCATGTGGCAAATCTGGATAAATGCCACCTTGCTGCCCTCATAAGACTGGGGGTGTCTACATGCACTGAAATCAAGAAATAAACAGAGGGTGCACCGTCCTAGTGCATTATCCTCAATAATTTGACTTTATTAAATATAAGAATGATACAAACATGCGCTTGAATACAGCATATCATACATTAGGCAGCTTTGTGTCCATGGTATCACAAAATAGATGAAACGTCCCACCGTAGGACTGACTGGCGCATTTTGAGGTATCGCCTCTTCGTTAGAGCCAGAAACGCGTCAACCAGTTCTGCGGTGGAACGATTAATCTATTTTGTGATACCATGGATGCAAAGCTACCTCTGCCGGGTTAGCCCCCATATCAGAATTTTTGAAAAAATCTCATGCAGTTTGTTAGATCTTTGTTAGATCAGATTAGATCAACCATGGTAGACATGTGCACAACCAAAAAAATTTGTTTATTTTCGTTTTCGTTTCATTAGTTTATTATTTTTTTCGTTTTTCGGGTCATTCGTTCTGATCGCGATTCGTAAATTCGTTCATTCGTAAATTCGTAAATGCGTTCATTCGTACATTCGTTCATTCGTAATTCGAACATTCGTTCATTCGTACATTCGTTCATTCGTACATTCGTACATTTTTACATTTGTACATTCGTAAATTCATACATTCGTAAAATCGTACATTTGTAAATTAGAAAATTCGGAAATTTGTAAATTCGAAGTTTGAAAATCCAAAAACCCGAAAATTCAAAAATCTGAAATAGTAACTAACTATTAAATTATAAGTATTGTATTTTCCTTTCAAACTTGACTGTCAGTGAACGTAACAAATACAAATTTAACCGAAGTTACGAATTATCCAAAACTAATGCTGCATCTAAACAAATGGAACGGAACAAATTAATAATAAATAATAATAATAAAACGTTGTTATTATTATTATTGTTATTTATTATTATTAATTCATTACGTTCCATTCCGTTTTTTCGGATCATTCATAACTTCGGATAAATTTGTACGTGTTACGTTCACTAACAGCCAAATTTAAAAGGAAATTACAATACCTATAAATTAAAAGTTACTAGTAATTACTAATAGTTAAGTTATTATTAGTTAACTATTATTTCAGATTTCCGAATTTTCGAATTTACAAATTTACGAATTCACTAATTTACTAATGTACGAATGCACGAATGTACGAATGTACGAATGTAAATTGCGAATGTACGAATGTTCGAATGCCCGAATTTACGAATGTCCAATTTTATCGAATTTACGAATATTCGGAAAAAATTCGTTAAACGGGTTTTCGTTATTTCGGATATTCCCGAATTAACGAATTTGTCGAAATTCGTTAAGAAACGAATTCGGAACGAAACGAATTGCACATGCCTAAACCATTGTTTGCGTTATATCTCACACAGAAGAAGCAATATTAACAGTTATTTGCTGGGGGGGCTAACCCGTCACCAGCCCCCCTTATCAAAAAATTGACCAGTTAGCTATTTTGGAAGCTATTTGTTAGATCCGGTAAGATCAATTGGAATTAACGTTAGATCTCACATAATTAAAGACTTATTAAATGATTAATGGGGGGCTGGCCCACCTTATCAAATTTTCTGACCAAAAATCATTCAGGCTAATAGATATTCATTAGATCCGGTAAGATCAAGTGGTTTAAACGTTAGATCTCACATAATTTCAGAGATATGCCACATAAGAATAGAGATATTAGGTGGTACATAAAGATGGGTTGGCCCCCCCTCATCAAGTTTTCTGTCCAAAAATCATTCAGGCTAATAGATATTCATTAGATCCAGTAAGATCAAGTGGTTTTAACGTTAGATCTCACATAATTTTAGAGATATTCCACATAAAAATAGAGATATTAGGTGGTACATAAGGACGGGTTAGCCCCCCCATATGCAATTTTCTGACCAAAAATCATTCAGGCTAATAGATATTCATTAGATCCAGTAAGATCAAGTGGTTTTAACGTTAGATCTCACATAATTTCAGAGATATTCCACATAAAGATAGAGATATTAGGTGGTACATAAAGATGGGTTGGCCCCCCTCATCAAGTTTTCTGACCAAAAATCATTCAGGCTAATAGATATTCATTAGATCCGGTAAGATCAAGTGGTTTTAACATTAGATCTCACATAATTTCAGAGATATTCCACATAAAAATAGAGATATTAGGTGGTACATAAGGACAGGTTAGCCCTCACAAGCAATTTTCTGACCAAAAATCATTCAGGCTAATAGATATTCATTAGATCTGATAAGATCAAGTGGTTTAAACGTTAGATCTCACATAATTTCAGAGATATGCCACATAAGAATAGAGATATTAGGTGGTACATAAGGACGGGTTGCCCCCCCCTTATCAAATTTTCTGACCAAAAATCATTCAGGCTAATAGATATTCGTTAGATCCGGTAAGATCAAGTGGTTTTAACGTTAGATCTCACATAATTTTAGAGATATTCCACATAAAAATAGAGATATTAGGTGGTACATAAGGACAGGTTAGCCCCCACAAGCAATTTTCTGACCAAAAATCATTCAGGCTAATAGATATTCATTAGATCTGATAAGATCAAGTGGTTTAAACATTAGAGCTCACATAATTTCAGAGATATGCCACATAAGAATAGAGATATTAGGTGGTACATAAGGACGGGTTGCCCCCCCCCTTATCAAATTTTCTGACCAAAAATCATTCAGGCTAATAGATATTCATTAGATCCAGTAAGATCAAGTGGTTTTAACGTTAGATCTCACATAACTTCAGAGATATTCCACATAAAATTAGAGATATTAGGTGATACAGAAGGTACATCCATTTTCATCCATCTCTGGATGGTCTCTGGAACTGTCTTTAGATAGTTCTTCAGCGGGTGCCTGTAGTTTCTCCTCAAATCTCCGTTTACCTCCCTGACGCATGGTGATCTCTCCTCAGACCAACAAGTTTAAATCTTTAGCTGGTCCTCCCTTCTTGCAAAGTAGGCTGGGCTTGGTAGTTCTGCCCCCTGTAGAAATAAATGGGGCCGTTTTGTGATGAGACTTCAAGTCCTGTGGTCCTCTGCTGCTGCTTGATTGGCTCCCTCTCCATGCCAATAGGGACACAGAGAAGAGAGGGACTGACAAGCGTGCTCTCCCTCAGTGAGTGCCTGTGTCTATTCAGTCCGGCAGTCGCTGGCAGGAGGTGCGGGACCACGGGTGACAGAGCAGCCCCCACTACACACTCCCCCCACGGAAAAAAAAATGAGTTAGTGTGCACAGGAAACCATACAATTTACATCTGCATAAAACCCTGGCAGAGGAACATCCCAACAATTAGCATAGGAGGGGAGGTTGTCCTGCCTACAGGCCACCTTAACTGGAATGGCCCAGCTACATGTGCCAGGGGGTGAGTTGGGATTGTCCACCGCGAAATCTGCGGTGGAAGGGTCAGTTTCTTTAAGAGTCCTTTTTGCAATGAGAACGATCTCCTCAGAGCTTTCACCCAAAGTATCATATGTTAGTCTTTTGGGTGAGTGAATAACCCCTGGCTCTCGCTGTTCTTTAGGTTCTGGGGTTACAGGCACACTGGTCTTTTCTTCTTCCTGCATATCAGCTTCAGCTTCCTCCTCAATGAAGGATGGAAAGTCTTCGGGGTCTGTTGTCAGCAGGGAAGATTGAGGGTCTTTCAACTCTTCAAAAGGTGGACTTTGAGGTACAAACTCAGGAGCCACTGGCCTGAGTGTCACCTCAGTCACTGGCATTTGAGACAGCCACAGACAATCTTTCTTTTCATCCTCGCTGTTTTCACTGGGATCTTTTATGTAAAATATCTCGGAAATTATGTGAGATGGCAACCTGTCCTTATGTGCCACCTAATATCTCTATCTTTATGTGGATTATCTCTGAAATTATGTGAGATCTAACGTTAAAACCACTTGATCTTACCGGATCTAATGAATATCTATTAGTCTACATGATTTTTGGCCAGAAAATTGCATGTGGGGGGGCTAACCCGTCCTTATGTACCACCTAAAATCTCCATTCTTATGTGGAATATCTCTGAAATTATGTGAGATCTAACATTAAAACCACTTGATCTTACCGCATCTAATGAATATCTATTAGCCTGAATGATTTTTGGCCAGAAAATCTGATAAGGGGGGGCCAACCCATCCTTATGTACCACCTAATATCTCTATTTCTATGTGGAATATCTCTGAAATTATGTGAGATCTAATGTTAAAACCACTTGATCTTACCAGATCTAACAGATATCTATTAGCGTGAATGATTTTTGGTCAGAAAATTGCATGTGGGGGGTGCTAACCCGTCCTTATATACCACCTAATATCTCTATTCTTATGTGGAATATCTCTGAAATTATGCGAGATCTAATGTTAAAACCACTTGATCTTACCGGATCTAACGAATATCTATTAGCCAGAATGATTTTTGGCCAGAAAATTTGATAAGGGGGGCCAGCCCCTCTCATTAATCACTTAATAAGTCTCTAATTATGTGAGACCTAATGTTAAAACCACTTGATCTTAACAAATAGCTTCCAAAATAGCTAACTGTGTTGTAAATTTTTTGATAAGGGGGGGCTGATGACGGGTTAGCCCCCCTTAGGAAATAACTGTTAATATTACTTCTTCTGTGTGAGATCTAACGCAAACAACCTAATCTAACCTGATCTAACAAAGATCTAACAAATAGCATAAGATTTTTTCAGAAATTTTGATATGGGGGGGGGGGGGGGGGGGGCTAACCTGGCAAAGGTTGCAAAGCTGCCTAATATTTGATATGCTGTATTCAAGTGCATGTTTGTGAGTATCATTCTTCTATTTAATAAAGTAACATTTTTGAGGATATTACATTTCATGCAACCTGTTCACAAATAAAAATCTGAGCATCCCCTGCAGCCCTCTGGATGATAAATATGAATCATTACTGGTAAGTATACCAGTTATAAACTAAACCTGTTATCTAAATAGGTAAAACATAGTTAAAAGCTCTAAATTATTGGATGGATCATATCTGTTAAAGACTCAGTTCAGTGGTTGCCAACTTTCTTCATATAGGGGACCTCAAGTGCGGCCCCACACATTATCAATGGATTACACATTATATTGAGTATTGCTACAAACAGTAAAGCCTTCAGAGACTGCAAATATACAACAGGAGATAGTCAAAGGCTATGGGCATGCCACAATAGATGGTTGGCGAGTGCAGACATGCTATAGGAGATGGTCAGAGACTGTAAACATGTAGAGTTCTTGGAGACTGGAAACTTGCTTCACGAGATAGTTTTAGAGGGGATACACATACACATTACATGAAACTGCTAGAAATCACTATACTAACAGCCCCTTTACTAATCAATGCACATTTGCTTCCCCTACAACCCACTTAAAAATTACCTGTGTCACATTTGATATCTCTCTCAGCAAGATCCATTATACTGTAAAAGATGATCAGGGGAAAAAAAACATGATGAGAAAAAGAATGGACATGTAGCTCTGACTCCCTGAAGAGCTACTGGTTTGTTGGGTTCTTCAGCCCTTCCCATTGGTGACCTGCCATTAACTGAACCTGACAACTCATTGACACTCTAGTAACAGTGCAGATTGTTTTATTAGGGCCAGAACAAGCCCTGTACAAAGAAAAATGGTAATAAAGATCTTAACGTAGTAAGACTGATATGTTAAGGTGCAGTCACACTTGTGAATGAATGCACCCGTAGTAGGATTACATATGGCAACCCTTGCAAATAGCTGCAAAAGGCAGCCCCATTAAAAGCAATGGAAAGTTGCTGGTTTCCACAGCTAATTTCACCCACTTGCATGTCATTTCTCATGCAGCGATCACATGTAAGCGATCGGCCCTGGATGCAGACTGCTTGTGTCCAGTGACGATCACTCACATGTGATCACCGCATAAGCGATTAGATGCAAGTGGGCAAGATTAGCAGCGAAGGCTGGCAGCCTCCCATCACTTTTTATGTAGCTGCCTCTTACAGCATATCATAGGAGCCTCTGCTGGAGTCCTCACATGTAGTTGGACTGAGGGTATGTTTGCAAGTGTGGATGCACCCTTATGCCATGTACACACGGGCAGACTTTTTGGCATCAAAGGTCCGACGTTCTTTCGGATGGACTTTTGATGGACTTCCGATGGACTTTCGAACGAACGGACTTGGCTACACATGATCACACCAAAGTCCGACGGATTTGTACGTGATGACGTACGACCGGACTGAAATAAGGAAGTTCATAGCCAGTAGCCAATAGCTGCCCTAGCGTCAGTTTCCGTCCATCGGACTAGCATACAGAGGAGTGGATTTCTCGATAGGAACTGGGTCCGGCGGAAAGATTTGAAACATGTTCGAAATCTAAAGTCCGTCTGATTTTCGACCGAAAAAGTCAGCTGAAGGTCCGATGAAGCCCACAAAAGTCCGCCCGTGTGTACACGGCATTATAGAATACCAAAGTAATGAGCATTACAGTAACACAAATAATCTGTGTTCCTTTAAATTGCCTGTGAAGGGCCTGGCCACTAGGATAAATAAAGTGAACAACTTTATCGACTGAAACAGCAATAGCGGAAGTTAAAATCCCAGGAAAACAATTATAGCAAGGTAACCTATCTTACTGTGCTGAGTCCCTATCTACCCCACTGGCCACTGGAAGAATGGCCCTTAGGGCCTGTTCACACTAGTGCAGAAAGCTGCGTTTTTTTGTAGAAGAATAACACATCTCTCTGCAAGGGCACACAGCAAACAATGGTTTGCTCCGGATGGATTCTCCTGATGGTAGCAAACTCCCAAGGCAACTAGCACGTCTAGTGCAGGAAAGAGGGTGGCTAAATGGCCTCTCACCATTGCTATTGTAAAAGTGTCATCAGTCCTTTCCTAAAAGTGTAGGTGAGAGGCAGTGACGGTGCTCAAAAATGTGGGGAGGGGGGGGGGGGTATGGGGGGCGCAAACAAACTGAAAAATTCTGAAAAAAAACCCTTTAATTGCAGCCACTGTGCCCATCAAATGCAGCCACTGTGCCATCAAACCCAGCCACTGTGCCATCAAACGCAGCCACTGTGCCCATCAAATGCAGCCACTGTGCCATCAAACCCAGCCACTGTGCCATCAAACGCAGCCACTGTGCCCTTCAAACGCAGCCACTGTGCCCATCAAACGCAGCCACTGTGCCATCAATTGCAGCCACTGTGCCCATCAAACGCACCCACTGTACTTTGACTTTAGCCCGTGGGACTCTATATGAAGTGAGCATATAAGTCAAAACAAGTATATAGAGTAAACAGGGTCTCTGAGTTTATTTAAAGATGTATGAAGATCATCATAAAATGAACATGGACATGAATGTCAAATCCATTAAAAACAGCATGATACAAAATACTTGCAAAAAGTATACACATGCATCTGTAAACTCGTCGTGTTTTGCTAGCTCTGCTCGCTTCTTCAGGAGCTGATGTATATGCAGGATGTCTAAAAGATAAATGTCAATTAAGATATATAGTACACGGTAATGGTTGTAGTTAGGCAAAAAGTAGGGGTCCTAGGTAAGAAAACCCCATACTTACAAATCGTCCCCAACAAGGTCTTTACTCACAGTGTCCCAGGAGCTGTCTGCCACCCAATGTCCACAGGTAGATCCTTAGTGAAAAAGAAACAAAAAGAGAAAGGTTGGGACTTTAAATAAAGCATGCAGCAGGAAAGCAACAAGGACACTATGTAATGATAACAATGTATTTATTCCATGTAACAATACACATGCTCAGGGCACACATGAAAGTATAAAATGAATAATAACAAATAAGTTCATATATTTACAAGTGAACAAACATGGTAATGGTACAGGGCTTGCAATATGCAAAATTCATCAATTCATATTCTCATATAAAATAGAACCCAACATGATTAATGTAGGCAAAAACTGTCCAAACATTGGTAAGAATAGATTAAAAATCCATGTTATACACATCTAAATGTAGCATCTGAGAGCTCATTGTAAACATCTGAATGTAGCATCTAAAATCTTGAGGCGTTTCATGCAGTCGCGGCTGGTGAAGTTTTAGGATTGGGGGGGCGCCAGATGCCGCCCTTCCTTTTTGACCCCCCCACTTGGTGAAAATGGGCGTGGTTTCAGCGAAAAGTGGGCGTGGCTCTAAGGTGGTGTGGTTAGTGTCTGAGATGAATGAGGGATGGAGGGAGAGGGAGAGAGGGACAGCAGGCCCAGATTCTACACAACAATAGAAATATGTGTATTCTAGAAAGTTTAACAATCAGCAGATAAAGATACTCCAAACATCTGGTGTTAGCACTTCAATCATCCCGGCACCATGGTTGTTATGGTGTCAGGATGATTGAAGCGCATTATTTCTATTATTACATTGTAATATAAAATTAAATCATTCAACTCACCATAATGCAGAATCAGTGGGAGCCCCGAGTGTGTCACTAGCCACGTCGCCTACAACCAGATACCATCAGGTGTCCCCAGCAGTCCGTCCTTACATTAGGTACCCCCAGCGGAGTCCCTCCTTACATGCAGCCTGTGTCACATAAAATGCAGCCTCTGTCCCCCCAAATGCAGCCTCTGTCTCCCCAAATGCAGCCTCTGTTCCCCCCCAAATGCAGCCTCTGTCCCCCCCCAATGCAGCCTCTGTCCCCCCCCAAATGCAGCCTCTGTCCCCCCCCCCCAATGCAGCATGCCTGTGTCCCATTACATGCAGCATGCCTGTGTCCCATTAAATGCAGCCTCTGTTCCCATTAAATGCAGCCTCTGTTCTCCCAAATGCAGCTTCTGTCCCCCCCAAATGCAGCCTCTGTCCCCCCCCAAATGCAGCATGCCTGTGTCCCATTAAATGCAGCCTCTGTTCCCCCAAATGCAGCCTCTGTCCCCCCAAATGCAGCCTCTGCCCCCCCAAATGCAGCCTCTGTCCCCCCCTAAATGCAGCATGCCTGTGTCCCCCCAAATGAAGCCTCTGCCCCCCCCAAATGCAGCCTCTGCCCCCCCCAAATGCAGCCTCTGTCGTCCCCCCCCAAAATGCAGCCTCTGTCGTCCCCCCAAATACAGCCTCTGCCCCCCCCAAATACAGCTTCTGTCCCCGCCCCCAAATACAGCCTCTGTCCCCCCCCAAATGCAGCCTCTGCCCCCCCCAAAATGCAGCCTCTGCCCCCCCAAATGCAGCCTCTGTCCCTCCCAAAATGCAGCCTCTGCCCCCCCCATGCAGCCTCTGTCCCCCCCCAAAATGCAGCCTCTGTCCCCCCCCAAATACAGCCTCTACCCCCCCAAAATGCAGCATCTGTCCCCCCCAAATGCAGACTCTATCCCCCCCAAAATGCAGCCTATGCCCCCCCAAATGCAGCCTCTATCCCCCCCCAAAATGCAGCCTCTGTCCCCCCCCCAAAATGCTGCCTGTCCCCCCCAATACATGCAGCCTGTGTCACATAAAATGCAGCCTCTGTCCCCCCAAATGCAGCCTCTGTCTCCCCAAATGCAGCCTCTGTTCCCCCCCAAATGCAGCCTCTGTCCCCCCCCAATGCAGCCTCTGTCCCCCCCCAAATGCAGCCTCTGTCCCCCCCCCCAATGCAGCATGCCTGTGTCCCATTACATGCAGCATGCCTGTGTCCCATTAAATGCAGCCTCTGTTCCCATTAAATGCAGCCTCTGTTCTCCCAAATGCAGCTTCTGTCCCCCCCAAATGCAGCCTCTGTCCCCCCCCAAATGCAGCATGCCTGTGTCCCATTAAATGCAGCCTCTGTTCCCCCAAATGCAGCCTCTGTCCCCCCAAATGCAGCCTCTGCCCCCCCAAATGCAGCCTCTGTCCCCCCCTAAATGCAGCATGCCTGTGTCCCCCCAAATGAAGCCTCTGCCCCCCCCAAATGCAGCCTCTGCCCCCCCCAAATGCAGCCTCTGTCGTCCCCCCCCAAAATGCAGCCTCTGTCGTCCCCCCAAATACAGCCTCTGCCCCCCCCAAATACAGCTTCTGTCCCCGCCCCCAAATACAGCCTCTGTCCCCCCCCAAATGCAGCCTCTGCCCCCCCCAAAATGCAGCCTCTGCCCCCCCAAATGCAGCCTCTGTCCCTCCCAAAATGCAGCCTCTGCCCCCCCCATGCAGCCTCTGTCCCCCCCCAAAATGCAGCCTCTGTCCCCCCCCAAATACAGCCTCTACCCCCCCAAAATGCAGCATCTGTCCCCCCCAAATGCAGACTCTATCCCCCCCAAAATGCAGCCTATGCCCCCCCCAAATGCAGCCTCTATCCCCCCCCAAAATGCAGCCTCTGTCCCCCCCCAAAATGCTGCCTGTCCCCCCCAATACAGCCTCTGTCCCCCCAAATGTAGCCTCTGTCCCCCCCATTCTCCACACAGCGGTACTTACCTTGGGTCTCCTGCGGTGTCCTCCTCCTCACACTGGCACCAGCATTCTTCCTGTATCCTCTCTCGGGCGCAATGAGAGAGCGAAGCAGGAAGTGACATCTGACTCAGGGCAGATGTCAATCAAATCTGAAGTGCTGATTAGCTTCTGCCCGGCGCCTGTAGTATGTATTACTAAGGCCGGCCGGAAGCTACTCGGCGCTTCAGAAAACGCCACAAGGCGGGCTAAATGCCCGCAAATGCAGCGCCACGTCTGCAATCTCGTGATTGCATAGACGTGGCGCTTCCCATAAGTGCACTGTGTCCGGCGTCGCACTGTGTCCGGCGTCCGAACACAGTGCACTTAAGGACCTTTTTTCTCCTTTTTTTTTTTTTTTAAAGGGCCAGTAATAAAAAAATTTTTTTGTTTGACTTTTTTTTTTTTTTTTTTTTGCTGCCTAGAGGGGGGGCGGCGCCCAGGCGCCCCCTATGGACGGGCCGCCACTGGTTTCATGGAATTATATCCATTCATCAGGAGCAGATGCAAGGAGAATGTCTAAAAAATGTAGATAAATGAATACTATGTCAAAATAAAGGGGTAAAAAAGTTATATATATATTATGTAGGGAGAGGATAATACAGCTGAAACCTCTCCCCATACTTACACAATGATCATAGATGTGACATATAGTAAGCACCGAAGATAAACTGTGGACAGCGTCTCTCCTGGGAGCTGAGACGGTATAAACCGCAAAGATATACAGAACGGATGTACCCGGGTATGAAATCCCCATGGAACAGCAGATGGTATGTTGTACATAAGTAGGGGCATCTGGGAATAAAAGTTTATTTTAATTTCCCAGGCCCTATGTTTTGTAAGGCTCCAATCACACTTGTGTGACTTGTCATGGACATCTAAGTCGCATGACAAGTCGTTCCCAATGTTTTCCAATAATAACCATTCATGCACTACTTTGGTCTGACTTAAGGGCCATAGAATTCAATGTTTTACTCCTTAGCCGGTGTTCTGTCAAAACAGCCAACTCGTCGCGTACAATAGTGTATTCGCTGCCGGTGTTCTGTGAAAATAGCCAAGTTGTTGAAATCTGGAGATTTTGACGAGTTGGCTCTTTTGACAGAACACCGGCGGTGTACCTAAGAGGAGGAGGATCAGGGCTACTCTATGCAAAACCACTGCACAGAGCAGGTAAATATAACATGTTTGTTATTTTTATAGAAAAAATAGGTGGCACTGTTTGGCACTGATTGGCACTGACAGATGGCAGTGATGGACACTAATAGATGGCACTGATGTGCAGCACTAATGATGAGGTACTGACAGGGGTTACTGCTGGGCACTGATTGGCACTGTGATTGGCACTGTGGTGGGCTCTGATTGGCACTGATTGGCACTGTGGTGGGTACTGAGAGTCTTTTTTTATTGAGGGGGGACTGACTGGCAGCTGTTGGGCACTGATTGGCAGCTCATGGGCACATCTGATGGGGAATGTGCTGATAATCAATATGCTGATCAGCTCTCCTGTTTACCGGCACTTCCTGTTTCACGCGATGATCAGCTGTGATTGGTCACAGCTGATCACGTGGTAAGAAGCTTCTGTCAGAGGCTCCTTACCATGATCGGAGATGCTGCATGTGTCAGACTGATCTGATCTGGATTTACACAGACACACGGAGGCACACCTCCAGCTCTGCAGCCCTGCAGCTCTCATTGGTCCTCTTATAACTCACCCCCCCCTTCCTGGCAAACGCTCACAAGAGTTAGAGAGAGAGCTGTGCATGATGTCATTAGCCTAGGCTTATTACTAGACAAGAAATAGGAAGTGGGCTATATAAGGTATTTACTAGCAGAAAAAAAAAAAAGTTTTACTATCCAAAGTTAAGACAACAAGGGCAGAAGATTTAATAGATGGAAAGATGAAAAAATGACTGAAGGTCTGCTTTAACATCTTCCAAGGGCAGAGGGAAGTAATCAAACTCTGAGCAGACCTGCAGAATCAATCACTGCTCCACTCATTACAATAGAGCCAAAAACGAAATTTACGTTGAAACCTAACCAGAAGGGGGCACTATAGAAGCCTGTGAGGAAGGGCATATGAAGAGGAAGTTACAGGAGAGGCTGCTGAAAATGAGTGAATAACAGGTATTTTCAGCTTGGTGCAACACAGAACACTGTTCTTTATATTAGCCTAGAAATGTAATATTTGTGGACAGCACTGTTGCTGACCTTTCCAGGTCTGTAAATATCTGCATAATTCTGCATAATTTATTTCGCTAGCTTAGTCTATAAGAAGCTAATACACACAAGTGGGTCGCCTGAAACATGTCTTGCACCTGTGTTTTTTTTATCTATGGCTTCCTAAATCCTCAGGCGTTTGTAAGGCTTGCACTGTGTCAGACGCAGGACTTGCCAAGGAGAGCGATATTAATCTTTAAACCACATGCATAGCGTCTCACACGTGGAGCCAGCAAACGCGGTGTTTTATGTCAGACCCATAAAAGGATACGACACCTCTCATGCAGCCACATTTAAAAAATAAATAGCTTTCAATAACGCGCTGTAGCTGCGATTCAGTATATGTCCCTTCAGTAGGCTTATAACCAGCACTGACTCATTTTTATTTGTTTATATGGCTCATATTAAAGCAGAAATCCATAAAATGTAATCGTAATTTAGACTCGGAATGCTGACTACAGCCATTGCTCTTATTAGAGATTTGGGTCAAATGAATTACATGTTGAAACACATGATGGCTTCTTATATCTCTTAGAGACTCTAGTGGTGAGAAACTCTTACCATAATTAAACTCAGCTCACCTAATCAGCTCTAAAATTTGTTCTCTTAAAAACTAATACTGATGGTGTCACTCTACCCCAGCCATTCTCAACCAGGGTTCCTCAAATGGTTGCTAGGTGTTCCTTGATCTGTGCCTGATTGACCTTCCATCTGATGGCTCTTGGATAGTTCCATGTCAAATGCCCCTTGGCAGAGCCAGCAGCATGACACCAATTCACTTTTTTAGCTGTTGGTAAATGCGACCACCATTGTAAGGTGGGCATTCTTCTCACTGGCCACCAGTAAGGAGCATTCTTCCCATTGTCCTCCAAAGTGACTGTTCATTCATTCTCTTCAAATTAATACCAATAGTGTCACTCTACCCCAGCCTTTTACAACTAGGGTTCCTCCAATGGTTGCTCGGTGTTTCATGATCTGTTCCTGATTGACATTCCATCTGATGGCTCCTGGAGAGTTCCATGTCCAATGCCCCTTGGCGGAGCCAGCAGCATGACACCAATTAACTTTTTTAGCTGTTGGTAAGGGTGGCATCTTATGCGACCACCACTGTAATGTAGACATTCTTCCCACTGGCCACCAGTAAGAAACATTCTTCCCACTGTCTCCCCAAAGTGACTGTTCATTCATTCTCTTCAAAATAATACCGATAGTGTCACTCTATCCCAGCCTTTCACAGTTAGGTACCTCCAGAGGTTACTCGGTGTTACTTAATCTGTGACTGATTGACCTCCCATCTGATGTTGATGATTTTTTATAAAGGTGAGCTAACACTGCTGAGATACGACCCTCGAAGCTCGATTGTTTTTTTTTTTTTTTTGGTATCTTTGTTTTTTATGTTCAGAGCCTCACCTGCCTCCCCTGCATGCACGTCCCTGGTGTGAACAATATCAGTAGGGCAGAGGATGGTGTCAGTAGAGCAGAGGAAAGTGTCAGTAGAGCAGTGGATGGTGTCAGCAGAGCAGTGGATGGTGTCAGCTGAGTAGTGGATGGTGTCAGGAGAGCAGTGGATGGTATTAGTAGGGCAGAGGTTGGTGGCAGTGGAGGCTGTCAGTAGGGCAGTGGGTGGTGTCAGTAGGGCAGTTAACAGTGTCACTAGATTTTATATGTATTATTTTATTTTTTAATGATTTTTTACTATTACATAGTTAGTTAGTTACATAGTTAATCAGGTTGAAAAAAGACACAAGTCCATCCAGTTCAACCATAAAAAAATAAATAAATAAAATTAAAAATATCGTACAATCCAATATACCCAATTCTATACCCACAGTTGATCCAGAGGAAGGCAAAAAACTCCAGCAGAGCATGTTACAATTTGCTACAACAGGGGAAAAAATTCCTTCCTGATCCCCCAAGAGGCAATCGGATTTTCTCTGGATCAACTTTACCTATAAATGTTAGTACCCAGTTAGATTATGTACATTTAGGAAAGTGTCCAGGCCTTTCTTAAAGCAATCTACTGAGCTGGCCAGAACCACCTCTGGCAGGAGTCTAGCCAACATTTTCACAGCTCCTACTGTGAAGAAACCTTTCCATATTTGGAGATGAAATTTCTTTTCCTCTAGATGTAAAGAGTGCCCCCGTGTTCTCGGTGTTAACCGTAAAGAGAATAACTCAACACAAAGTTCACTATATGGACCCCTTATATATTTGAACATGTTGATCATATCTCCCCTTATTCTCCTCTTCTCAAGAGTGAATAAATTCAGTTCCTCTAATCTTTCCTCATAGCTGAGCTCCTCCATGCCTCTTATCAGTTTGGTTGCCCTTCTCTGCACTTTCTCCAGTTCCCCAATATCCTTTTTGAGAACTGGTGCCCAAAACTGAACTGCATATTCCAGATGAGGTCTTACTAATGATTTGAACAGAGGCAAAATGATATCTCTCTCTCTGAAGTCCATACCTCTCTTAATACAAGAAAGGACTTTGCTCGCTTTGGAAACCGCAGCTTGGCATTGCATGCTATTATTGAGCTTATGATCTACCAAAACCCCCAGATCCTGCTCCACTACAGATTCCCCCAGTTGTACTCCCCATTGTATGTATGATGCATGCATATTCTTAGCCCCCAGGTGCATAACTTTACATTTCTAAACATTAAACCTCATCTGCCATATAGTCGCCCAATTAGACAGTGCATTGAGGTCGGCTTGTAAATTGGAGACATCCTGTAAGGACGTTAATCTGCATAGATTGGTGTCATCTGCAAAGACAGAAATGTTACTTTTGATCCCAGACCCAATATCATTTATAAAGTTATTAAAAAGTAACGGTCCCAGCCAGGGGCGTTGCTAGGTCTCCAAAAGATCTGGGGCTAGAGCCCATAGCAGCGGTCACCAACCTTTTTGTATGCCCGCGGGGGGGGAGGTGGTAAGCAATTTTTCACGGGCGATGGCTGGTGTTGGAGCTTTAATCATCCTGGCACCATGGTTGATATGGTGTCAGAGTGATTGAAGTGCATTGTTTCTATTGTTACATTCTAATATATAATAAAGTGGTTCAACTCACCATACTGCAGAATCAGTTAGAGCCCTGGGCGTGTCACTTGCCACATCTCCTGCCACCAGATGCAGCGTGTTACTTGCCACTGTCACCAGATGCAGCGTGTTACTTGCCACTAGATGTGGATTGTCACTTGCCATGTTGCCTGCCACCATTTGCAGATTGCCACGTTACCTGCCACCATTTGCAGATTGCCACGTCACCTGCCACCATTTGCAGATTGTCAATTGCCACGTCTCCTGGCACCATTTGCAGATTGTCACTTGCCACGCCACCGGCCACCAGATGTGGGTTGTCATTTGCCAACTGATGTGGATTGTCACATGTCATGCCAGCCAATTCCACCAAATGTGCATTGACGGCATTGGTGGCAGGCTGACAGCACTGGTCCATTAGAGAGAGCAGGAGAGCAGTGATGCAGGATGGGCAGTGAGAGATTATGTAATCTCGCTGCTCCCCGCTGCACCTCCGACATTGAAGCAAGGGGGTCTGGCTGCAAAGTGGAGCTCCACAATGACAGGAAGCACGTGACCTTCACTCCATCATGCTGTGAGGGTGGAAGAGCACTGATGTGTGGCGGGCAGTGAGAGATGATGTCATCTCTCTGCTACTCGTCACACCGCGCTCTCAGATTGAAGAGGCCAGGCTGTGAAGAGCGCTGATGTGGAGCGGGCGGAGAGAGATATCATCTCTGCTCGTCCGCCCGCTTTTCTCCTCTCCTCTCCCTTTCTCATGCAGCCAGCCTGCCCGCCACAGCAGCCGCAACCCGCTGGTTAGGCAGGGAGCCTGCAGCATGAGACTCAGGGCTATGGGCTCCAGATTCGGGGCTATAGCCCCAATAGCCACCCCCTAGCAACGCCCCTGGTCCCAGCACTGAACCTTGGGGTACTCCACTGATTACTTTAGACCATTCAGAGTAAGAATCATTAACCACTACTCTCTGAATTCTGTCTTTTAGCCAGTTTTCTATCCATTTACAAACTGATATTTCCAAGCCTGTAGACTTTACCTTACACATGAGCCGTGTGTGCGGAACTGTATCGAACGCTTTTGCAAAATCCAAGTATACCACGTCCACAGCCACCCCTCTGTCCAAGTTTTACTTACCTCTTCATAAAAAGAAATCAGGTTTGTCTGACAACTTCTGTCTTTCATGAATCCATGCTGTCTGTTGCTTAAAATGTTTTTTTCCAGCAAGAACTCGCCTATGTGGTCTTTTATTAAATGCTCCAGTATCTTCCCGACTATAGAAGTTAAACTAACAGGTCTATAGTTACTTGGTAAAGACTTTGATCCCTTTTTAAATATAGGCACCACGTTCGCCCTGCGCCAATCCAGTGGTACTATTCCCGTCATTAATGAGTCCCTAAAAATTAGATACAATGGCTTTGAAATGACAGAGCTCAATTCTTTTAGGATCCGTGGGTGGATGCTATCAGTTCCAGGTGCTTTATCCACCTTTATTCTGTCTAAATATTTCTGGACCATATCACTTTTGAGCCATTGTGGATCATTCGGGGCTGTGTCAATACCACCCCCATTATGGACATGAGCTCCCCCATGCTCTTTTGTATACACAGAGCTGAAGAAAGTATTTATTAAATTAGCCTTCTATTTGTCCCCAGTCACCCACTCTAGATTTTTTTGTAAAGGGCCTACATGCTCAGACCTGACCTTTTTACTATTAATATATTTGAAGAATTTTTTGTCCTACTATCTTTTGCAATCTGTCGTTCGTTTTGAATTTTTGCATCCTTGATTTCCTTTTTACATATTCTGTTAAATTCTTTGTAACATTTAAACGACACTAGTGTTCCTTCATTTTTATATTTTTTAAAAGCTCTTTTCTTATTGTTTATAGCTTTTTTAACTTTTACTGTGAGCCACATAGGTTTTATTTTTAGCCTTTTAAACTTATTGCCCATGGGAATATACTTTGCAGTGAGGTCCCAAACAGTCTTTTTGAAGAATTCCCATTTCTGTTCTGTGTTTACCAATGCCAATATTCCCTCCCAGTCTACTGTAAATCCCTCATCCTTGGAAAATTTGCTGTCTTGAAGTTAAGTGTTTTTATCTTTCCCGTATGTATTTCTTGTTTACAGCTAACATCAAATGAAATCATGTTATGATCACCGCTACACAGGTGTTCCTTTATCAGAACATTAGTAATAAGCTCTGCATGGTTTGCGATTACCAGGTCCAACAGAGCTTCATTCCTAGTTGGGGCCTCAATAAACTGGACCATAAAATTGTCCTGTACTAGGTTTATAAATTTTTGCCCTTTAACTGTCCCAGCAGTGCCATTACTCCAGTCAATTTCTGGGTAGTTAAAATCACCCATTATTATCACCGCCCCAGCCCTTGCAGTCCTTTCCATCTGTGCAAGGAGCTGAGTCACCACCTCCTCGTTAACATTGGGTGGCCTATAACAAACTCCAATGATTAACTTTGAACTACACACATCTATATGCAGTTCCACCCATAATGCTTCAGACTCATCACACTCTCCATCAACCAGGTCCTCTTTCACACTTGCTTTGAGATCACTTCTCACATAAAGACAGACCCCGCCACCTTTCCTTTTCACCCTGTCTCTCCGAAAGAGTGCATAGCCAGGAATATTAATAGCCCAGTCATGTGAGGATTGAAGCCAAGTTTCAGCAATACCGATTACATCATAGCTCTCCTCACGCACCAAAGCTTCCAACTCACCTATTTTGCTTGGCAGACCTCTGGCATTGATGAACAAACACTTTAATGCACTATTACATTTTGCTCTGGTGTTTTTCATATAATTTTTAGTAGTACAAATGGCACTATAGTTTCCAATGGCTGTTTGTAACATGGGAACTTTCTTGTCACCTGCCATAACCCTCCCCCCATCTATCCCCATTCCACCCTCCATTAATGTCTGACCCCTAAATGACCTGTCTGCTCGATGTAATTCTAGTTCACCCTCCCCCCTAAAATACTTTAAATACTCCTCCAGCCTTCCCATAAACCTCTTCCCCAGCACAGCAGACCCCCTTCCATTCAAGTGCAAACCTTCTTTAGCATATAGGTTGCACCCCAATGAAAAGTCAGCTCAGTGCTCTAGAAACCCAAATCCCTCCTCCCTACACCAGGTCTTTAGCCATGCATTCAGCTCTCTAATCACCCCCTGCCTTTCCTGTGTTGCGCATGGCACGGGCAATATTTCAGAGAATATCACCTTGAAGGTCCTTCCCTTCTACTTGCAGCCTTTTTCTTTAAATTGATTCTTAAGGAGCCTCCACCTTCCATGTATACTGTCATTGGTTCCAACGTGGACCAAGACAGCTGGGTCATGCCCAGCCCCTCCCAGTAATTTATCCACCCGGTCCACCACATGCCGAACCCTAGCACCAGGCAGATAGCAAACCATTTGGTTGAGGCGATCCTGGCAACAAATTATTCTATCAGTCCTTCTGATTATAGAATCCCCTATTACCACCAACTGTCTAGGCCTACCTGCACTCCCCTCACCACCTCTACTAGATGGGCTGCTCTCCCGGCTGTTAGGGGTAGCAGTGACACCTAGGGCTGCCACCTCTGTGTTTGCCACCTCCACATCTTCACCCAACTTGGCAAATTTGTTTTGATGCACAAATACAGGACTGGCCTTCCTTTTCTGCGAGCCCCTTCCACTCCCTCTAACTACATTAACCCATCTTCCTATCTGATAATCCTGACTTGCCCCTCCACCCTCCACATCAACCCTACTGACCACCTGCTCAGCGAGCAGAGGACCCCTTTCAAGGTTGTCCTTTCTGCTCAGTGTTGAAACTTGCTCCTCCAGATCTCTAATGCGAGCTTCTATAAGGGCAACCTGCTCACATCTGTCACAGCGGTATCCATCCTGGCGCTGTTGCACCAATTTTGCATACATGTGGCACACTGTGCACTGAGCAAAGCCTTCAACCCTGCTAGCACTCATTTCCCAGTTACAATACAATTACTTAAAGGAAGTTTAAGATGTTACTTACAGGTTAGAAGGCTCCTGTCCTAACTCCTGTTTTCAACTCCTGATTATTAACTCTCCACTTTAGTTCAAAATTCCACTTATGTTCACGAAATCCACATGCAAGCCACCATCAGCAGGGAGCAAGCTCCTAGGGGAGTTTGTATACACCTGTGAACAATTAACCACTCCCCTTAATTAGCAGGAAGAAATTACATTTTTCTATTATTTTTTCTTACAAATTTTTTTAGTAGCCCTGTTGGGGGGCTTTGGTGAAATATCAGGGGTCTAAACAGAGCTCTGATGTCTCACTTTTGGGACAGAGAAAGAGAGACTGAGGACACAGTCCTCAATCTCTATCTCTGCAGCCTCAGCTGCACAGAATGAATGAAAAGGAATAGCTCTGTACAGAGCTTCCTGTTCATTTACAAACTGAAGCATAGTAGACACAGTTTACTATGTTTCAGTTATGAATGAACACAGTGAGTGATCAGTACTGATCACTCACTGTGTTAATTCAGAAAACGAAGGGACCATTACATTGCATATTTACCAGACTGTTCCCCCATAGCAGCAGGCAGGAGAGGAGGGGAAGCTGGCAGGAGGAAAAGGGATCTGTTTCACTGAATGATGCTCTTGGTTCTGGGGGTCGGCAAGGAAGGGACACGATCTACCCGTCACCCGCTTGTGGTCGATGGGTAGATTGTGATCAATAGTTTCTATAATGCTTTTCTATCTGGGGGGGCAGCCATCTTGACCATCAAGTTCTTATCTAGTTAGTATAGGATACTAGGGTCAGTTTTAGATAGGAGCCAATTAACCTACCAGAGAAAACCCACACAAGCACAGGGAGAACATGCAACCTCTATGCAGCACTGGGGTCCAAACCATGTACCCCGTTCCTGCAAGGCAGGAATGCTAACCACTTAGCCACTGTGCTTAGCCTCTGTCCCTTATGCAGCCAGTGTGCGTCCTGGTATTCATTTAGTTCAATGCCCGGTCTCAATGAGATGCAGTGCTTTCACAAAATATAAGGCACATTTACACATGGCGATGCACCACTAGGGGTGATGGTGGAATATAATAAGAGCAGAGTGAGCATACGAGACTCCAGGGGACGAATGTGGATGCTTAAGAATATCAGTGCTTCAATGCTCTCTTTATAATAAGACTTTGGACTTTCTTTCAGAAGATGATCAGTAATGTCACCCATTGTATTGTTTTCTGTAAAGGTGGTTTCCTTTAGGATTATCAAACGATCAGGCACAGTACAAATGCACACTCCGTGTACCTGAGAGCATTGTGTCCACATAATCTGCCACCTTCATATCAGTAATTTGAAAAGCACATACCGCTGCTTAAGATCAAATTTAAAATACTATCATTGCACTCCAAACCCTGCAGAAATGTTTCACAAACACCTCTAGCCTGGGAATCCTGAAATAAAATTAAAAAATAAACGATCTCGGCTTCCCAGCCGAGGCGGCGCCATTTGTTTGAATGCAGAAGCCGGGTGTGACGTCGTAACATCGCGCCCGGCCTCCGAACGATCATAGAGACTCCGGCGACCAATCTCTATGATCACCATCTGGGGCCGGAGGATCCGTTCTCCGACTCACCGATGGAAGCGGTGAGTCGGTAGAAGGACCGGAGGGTGGCAGGAGGGGGCACCCCTTCATGCCACCCGTAAGAATGATCAAGCGGCAGAACAGCCGTTATGATCGTTCTTATTGTGTAGGGAATCGCCGGCTGAAAAAGCTGATATCTGAATGATGCCTGTAGCTGCAGGCATCACTCAGATATACCCCCGCAAAGTCAAGGACGTCCCTGGACGTACCTTGGGTGGGAAGTGGATAAACAGCCTGGGGCCCAAGGTCCAGTTAATCCACCACTGGCTACGGTAACATCTGCAACCAGAGCACAGACAAAAAATACCCACAGTTATTGGTTACAATGCAATGCACATCTGGGTCAATCCCAATGCAATTGTAGTTAAATATTTATTATCTTATCCATTTGTAAAATACGTTACATTCTGTACATTCTCATCTGTCCCTACCCTCAAGGAGCTTTCAGTCTTAGGCCTCGAGCCCACAGGTGTTTATGTATATAGCAGGGGCTGCTGGTGACTGGTTCCCCTATCTCTGTACAGTCAGGCAACAAGAATTTTTCCACTCACATCCGGACACAAGAACTTAGTCTCTAAGCTTGGTTTTTTTGGTTTATTAGGGGTAATAACTTAATAACTTGGATGGGCTAAAGGGGTTAAGGAATGCCTAACTTGACCGGAAAAAATGAATAGAGACAAATTTCTTCCAATGTACAAAATCCTGCACTGTCCTCCTTCCTGGGCACCATCAGTCCTTAGTGATCAAAAGCAAAAGTCCCTTGAGGACTAGGAGCTCTCAGTCCCCTTTAGAAAATAGCACAGTATGTTGTAAACTTCATATAGGAGTATCTCCTCTCCTGCAGAACTGCTCCTGCTGCCTGCAGGAACTACCAGTCCTCCTAGCTGCTTGTCCGCCTGCCCACCTGGCTGCTCCCAAGATCTCCTAGGGCAAGGGATAGGAAGGGTTAAGCACAGCACTGTCCTCCTGAAGGATTTCTACATGTGGAAGTCTCTCCCCTTATGAATCCCTGGTTTTGCTGATGTACTCACTCTTTCCTCTTTTCCTTTACTCCCTGCTGTTACTTAGGCAAGATTCCTCTTCAGGCCGAGATGCTGATAGAATCTTCCCAAGCCAGCCTGAGCCCAGCCTGGAGGCAGAGCCCCCCTAGAAAGCAGGGCCTCCTCCTAGGCCACCAACAGCCTCCTCAGAACTCGATCTTCCACCGACTCCACCATATGCCAGGCCCTCTGCCTGGGGATTGGCCAAGTTCCCTCAAATATGCAGAACAGACCTTCCTAGCCTCCTCCCACCAACTTCTGGAAGTTTTTTCAAAACTTCTAGATCCAGGGGGAGATACCAGAGACCTGCCTCTGTGGAGCCATTACACCTGACCTGCAGTAACCCTGACCAAATTTCTGACTCACAAACTAACTATGAGTCATAGCTTAAATTTGCCCGTACTAATACTAGTATTACTTACGTTCGACTCGAACATCGAGTGTTCGTTTGTTCTAAAACATGAACATATGGAGTGTTCGCGGGAAATTTGAGCGCCGCGGAACGCCCCATAATGCACTGCAAGATCGCAGTGCATTGCTGTATGATGATTGGCCAAAGCATGCACCTGACCTGCATGCTTTGGCCAATCACAGCGCGCTCTGCTGAGAGAGCCATAATTGGCCAAAGGCAGGGTGCCTTTGGCCAATCATGGGTCAGGGGAACTAAGTCCACACCCCACACTAACAGTTGTGCTCATAAGTTTATATACCCTGACAGAATTTATGATTTCTTGGCCATTTTTCGTAGAATTAAAATAAGATTGATAAAACATTTTTTCACTCATGGTTAGTGTTTGTCTGAAGCCATTTATTATCAATCAACTGTGTTTACTCTTTTTAAATCATAATCATAACAGAAACTACCCAAATTACCCTGATCAAAAGTTTACATACCTTGGTGATTTTGGCCTGATAACATGCATACAAGTTGACACAAAGGGGTTTAAATGGCTATTAAAGATATCCACCCTCGCCTGTGATTTGTTTGCTTTTAATGTGTGTGTATAAAAGGTCAATGAGTTTCTGGACTCCTGACAGACCCTTGCATCTTTCATCCGGTGCTGCACTGATGTTTCTGGATTCTGAGTCATGGGGAAAGTGAAAGAATTGTCAAAGGATCTGGGGGAAAAGGTAGTCGAACTGTATAAAACAGGAAAGGGATATACAAAGATATCAAGGCACTTAAGAAGAATGGGCTGCACGGTCGAGTCGCCAGAAGAAAGCCATTACTACGCAAATGCCACACAGTATCCCGCTTACAATATGCCATACAGCACAGAGACAAGCCTCAAACCTTCTGGCACAAAGTCATTTGGAGCGATGAGACCAAAATTTAGCTTTTTGGCCATAATCACTACATTTGGGAAGGTGTCAACAAGGCCTATGATGAAAGGTACACCATTCCTACTGTGAAACATGGAGGTGGATCGCTGATGTTTTGGGGATGTGTGAGCTACAAAGGCACAGGAAATCTGGTCAAAATTAATGGCAAGATGAATGCAGTATGTTATCAAAAAATACTGGAGGAACATTTGCATTCATCAGCCAGGAAGCTGCACATGGGACGTACTTGGACATTCCAACATAACAATGATCCAAAACACAAGGTCAAGTCGACCTGTCATTGGCTACAGCAGAATAAAGTGAAGGTTCTGGAGTAGCCATCTCAGTCTTCTGACCTCAATATCATTGAGCCACTCTGAAGAGATCTCAAACGTGCAGCTCATGCAAGACAGCCCAAGAATTTACAGGAACTGGAGGCTTTTTGCCAAGAGGAATGGGCAGCTTTACCATCTGAGAAGATAAAGAGCCTCATCCACAAATACCACAAAAGACTTCAAGCTGTCATTAATGTTAAAGGGGGCAATACACGGTATTAAGAACTGGGGTATGTAAACTTTTGATCAGGGTCATTTGGGTAGTTTCTGTTGTGATTATGACTTAAAAAGAGTAAACACAGTTGATTGATAATAAATGGCTTCAGCCAAACATTAACCATGAGTGAAAGAAAAGTTTTTGTATCATTCATATTCTCTGAAAAATAGCCAAGAAATCATACATTTTGCCACAAATTCATGTAAATTTATGAGCATAACTGTATATATATATATATATATATATATATATATATATATATATATATATATACTTGTGCTCATAAGTTTCATAAGCAAGAAAAGGGGGGGGGGGCGAGAGAGTGCCCTCCCGAACCATAGCAGGGTCACATGCCCTCAACATGGGGAGGGTGCTTTGGGGTCCCCCCCAGAGCACCTTGTCCCCATATTGATGGGTGAATGGGTAGGGGCACAACCACCGGGCAAGGGTTGTGGGGGTCTGCGGGCAGGGGGCTTATCAGAATCAGAAACATTGTACCCCTACCCATTCACCAAAAAAGTGTTAAAAAAAGTAAAAACGACAGGAGATTGTTTTTGACAATTCCTAAATTCCTATTAAAAAAAAAAAAACTGTCCCGCGATGTCCATCCATCTTCCATCATGGCGTCCAGTCCCGAGAAAAAAAAACGGAAAAACTCTGCCTCAATGAGAGGTGTCCCGCCGATTGCAGTCTTTTCACGGTGACAGCTGTTATAAAGCCAAGGGCATGCCACCCGGTGACGTAACCGTCACCAGGTGGCCCCACCCTTGGCTATATAACAGCTGTCAAAGCGAAAAGAGGGTAGGTTTTTTTTTATCGGGACCGGGATGAATTTACATTGTGAGACAATTTTTTTCTTTTTTTTTTAATAAAGGAATTGTCAAAAAACTGTCTCCTGTCGTTTTCACCTTTTAAAAACTTTTTTAGTGAATGGCCGGGATCTGGGGGCCCCCTTGTTAAAGGGGGCTTCTAGATTCCGATAAGCCCCCCGCCCACAGACCCTCACAGACCCTAAAGCACCCTCCCCATGTTGAGGACATGTGGTCTGGTACAGTTCAGGGGGGTGCTCTCTTGACCCCCCCTTTTCCTGCAGCCTGCCAGGTTGCATGCTCGGATAAGGGTCTGGTATGGATTTTGGGGGGACCCCCGTGCCTTTTTTGTTATTTTGGCATGGGGTTCCCCTAAAAATTCATACCAGACCTGAAGGGCCTGGTATGGATTTTGGGGGGGACCCCCAAGCCATTTTTTTTATTTTGGTGTGGAGTTCACCTTAATATCCATACCAGACCTGAATGGCTTGGTAATGGACTGGGGGGGGGAACCCATGCCTTTTTTTTCAATGATTTTTTATGTATATTGCTGGGATCCGGCAATACATTACAGCCGCGAGCAATTTTAAATGACATTTTTTCCTTTAGAATTGTCATTTTGCTGCGGACTGTTATAAACATGGGAAAGATGCGCTACTTTATAGGCAGACTAAGGGGACACCCAGGCACGATATTTAAAGGAATATTTAATTTTTATTGTTTCACTTTAAGCATTATTAAAATCACTGCTCCTGAAAAAACGGCCCTTTTAAAAACTTTTTTTGCATTGATACATGGAGCAGTACCCGGATCCCCAAACACTTTTTTATGGCAATAACTTGCATATAAGCTTTTAAAATTAACACTTTTGATTTTTCACGTTCGTGTCCCATAGAGTTTAACGGTGTTCGCATGTTCGCACAAAATTTTTGTCTGTTTGCATGCTCTGGCGCTAACTGTACTGGAGGGGGGTTTTCGGCTCATACCTAATGTTTAGGGTCATTGTCCTGCTGGAAGGTGAACCTCCACCCCAGACTTAAGTCTTTTGCAGACTTTAACAGGTTTTTTTCTAAGATTTCCCTGTATTTGGCTCCATCCATCTTCCCATCAACTCTTTCCTGTACCTGCTGAAGAAAAGCATCCCCACAACATGATGCTGCAATCACCATGTTTCACAGTGGGGATGGTATGTTCAGGGCAGGGGCGAAATGACCATTAGGTCACTCGGGCGCTGTCCGAGGGCCCGGTCGGCCAGCAGGGGGCCCCATGAGACTCCCCCTGTCAGTCCCAATCTCTGCTTTTCCCAGAGCCTAGTGCCGGTGTCTTGCCGAATTTAGTTCCCTCGGCGGATAAGTTCCCCCCCGTACTGCGCAGGCGCAGCGCCTGCGCAGTACGAACTACTAACACCCGCCGGAGATAGCCGAAGCTCAAGATCGACAATCAGCTGTACACGGCGCCTGCGCTCTGGGTCCAGGTTCCTTCCCTACCATCCAAGTGGACCTAGAGGGGGAATCTAAAAGACCCGAGCGCAGCGAGGCCATGCCCGAAGCGTGGCGAGCGAAGCGAGCCCTCGAGGGGCCCTCTTACAGGCGCCGTGTACAGCTGATTTGGACCTATTCCCCTTCGGCTATTTCCGCCGGATCCTACTGCGCAGGCGCAGCGCCTGCCCAGTAGAGGGGGGTCCTTATCCGCCGAGCGGAACTTTCTCGGCAGAACACCGGAACAAGTCCCAGCCCTGAGCTCCGGTAACTAGGCTGACAGGGGCTCGCTAGTGTCGGGCAGTGAGTCAGGAATCTCTTCAGAGCCTGGGCTCCCTCTTGCAGTGATTCCCCTTTGTGGCAGCTGAGCCGACATCTCTCCCTCCTGAGCCTGAACACAGCTCACTGAGTGAGCATCCTCCTCCCCGGGTCCACAGTACACATACAGGAAGGGGGAGGAGGCGGGGAGAAGAGATCTTACACTACAGGAGCCGTGCTGATTCTTAGGTCTGTGTATAGTTTGTGGATAACATGGAGAAGGGGGTATAAGAAAAAATGTGCTGGGGGGGTCTTTGAGGGAAGAGGACATGTGCTAGTAGGGGGAATTTCTAAACCGACCCCCCTTCCCCAAAGCAAAGAGTTGCCACTTTCCCCTATCTGCCCCCATCCCAGGGGCCCCTCTCTGCCCCCATCCCAGGGGCCCCTCTCTGCCCCATCACAGGGGCCCCTCTCTGCCCCCATTCCAGGGATCCCTCTCTGCCCCCATCCCAGGGGCCCCTCTCTGCCCCATCCCAGCGGCCCCTCTCTGCCCCCATCCCAGGGATTCCTCTCTGTCCCCATCCCAGGGTTCCCTCTCTGCCCCCATCCCAGCGGCCCCTCTCTGCCCCCATCCCAGGGATCCCTATCTGCCCCCATCCAAGGGGCCCCTCTCTGCCCCCATCCCAGGGATCCCTATCTGCCCCCATCCAAGGGGCCCCTCTCTGCCCACATCCCAGTGGCCCCTCTCTGCTCCCATCCCAGGGATCCCTATCTGCCCCCATCCAAGGGCCCCCTCTCTGCTCCCATCCCAGGGATCCCTCTCTGCCCCATCCCAGGGATCCCTATCTGCCCCATCCCAGGGATCCCTCTCTGCCCCCCTCCCAGGGATCCCTCTCTGCTCCCATCCCAGGGATCCCTCTCTGCCCCCATCCCAGGGATCCCTCTCTGCCCCCATCCCAGCGATACCTCTCTGCTCCTATCCCAGGGATCCCTCTCTGCCCAATCGAAGGGATCCCTCTCTGCCCCATTCCAGGGATCCCTATATGCCCCCATCCCAGGGATCCCTCTCTGCTCCCATCCCAGGGATCCTTCTCTGCCCCATCCCAGGGATTCTTCTCTGCCCCATCCCAGGGTCCCCTCTCTGCCCCCATCCCAGGGGCCCCTCTCTGCCCCCATCCCAGGGGGCCCCTCTCTGCCCCATCCCAGGGGCCCCTCTCTGCCCCCATTCCAGGGGCCCCCTCTGCCCCATCCCAGGGATCCCTCTCTGCCCCATCCCAGGGGCCCCTCTCTGCCCCCATCCCAGGGATCACTCTCTGCCCCCATCCCAGGGATCCCTCTGGATCCCTCTCTGCCCCCATTCCAGGGGCCCCTCTTTGCCCCATCCCAGGGATCCCTCTCTGCTCCCATCCCAGGGATCCCTCTCTGCCCCATCCCAGGGATCCCTCTTTGCCCCCATTCCAGGGGCCCCTCTCTGCTTCCACCCCAAGGGCCCCTCTCTGCATCCATCCCAGGGATCCCTCTCTGCCCCCATCCCAGGGACCCCTCTCTGCCCCCATCCCAGGGATCCCTCTCTGCCCCCATCCCAGGGATCCCTCTTTGCCCCATTCCAGGGATCCCTCTTTGCCCCCATTCCAGGGGCCCCTCTCTGCTTCCATCCCAGGGGCCCCTCTCTGCATCCATCCCAGGGATCCCTCTCTGCCCCCATCCCAGGGATCCCTCTCTGCCCCAATCCCAGGGACCCCTCTCTGCCCCCATCCCAGGGACCCCTCTCTGCCCCCATTCCAGGGATCCCTCTCTCCTCCCATCCCAGGGATCCCTGTCTGCCCCCATCCCAGGGATCCCTCTCTGTCCCCGTTCCAGGGGCCCCTCTCTGCCCCATCCCAGGGATCCCTGTCTGCCCCCATCCCAGGGATCCTTTTCTGCCCCCATTCCAGGGGCCCCCTCTGCTCCCATCCCAGGGATCCCTCTCTGCCCCTATTCCAGGGGCCCCTCTCTGCTCCATCCCAGGGATCCCTCTCTGCTTCCATCCCAGGGGCCCCTCTCTGCCCCCATCCCAGGGATCCCTCTCTTCCCCCATCCCAGGGATCCCTCTCTGCCACCATCCCAGGGACCCCGCTCTGCCCCATCCCAGGGGTCCCTCTCTGCCCCCATCTCAGTGATCCCTCTCTGCCCCCATTCCAGGGATCCCTCTCTGCTCCCATCCCAGGGATCCCTCTCTGCCCCTATTCCAGGGGCCCCTCTCTGCTCCATCCCAGGGATCCCTCTCTGCTTCCATCCCAGGGGCCCCTCTCTGCATCCATCCCAGGGATCCCTCTCTGCCCCCATCCCAGGGATCCCTCTCTTCCCCCATTCCAGGGGCTCCTCTCTACTCCATCCCAGGGATCCCTCTCTGCTTCCATCCCAGGGGCCCCTCTCTGCATCCATCCCAGGGATCCCTCTCTGCCCCCATCCCAGGGATCCCTCTCTGCCCCCATCCCAGGGACCCCTCTCTGCCCCATCCCAGGGATCCCTCTCTGCCCCCAATCCAGGGATCCCTCTCTGCCCCCATCCCAGGGATCCCTCTCTGCCCCCATTGCAGGGGCCCCTCTCTGCTCCATCCCAGGGATCCCTCTTTGCCCCCATTCCAGGGGCCCCTCTCTGCTTCCATCCCAGGGGCCCCTCTCTGCCCACATCCCAGGGACCCCTCTCTGCCCCCATCCCAGGGACCCCTCTCTGCCCCCATCCCAGGGATCCCTCTCTGCCCCCATTCCAGGGATCCCTCTTTGCCCCCATTCCAGGGGCCCCTCTCTGCTTCCATCCCAGGGGCCCCTCTCTGCATCCATCCCAGGGATCCCTCTCTGCCCCCATCCCAGGGATCCCTCTCTGCCCCAATCCTAAGGACCCCTCTCTGCCCCATCCCAGGGATCCCTCTCTGCTCCCATCCCAGGGATCCCTGTCTGCCCCCATCCCAGGGATCCCTCTCTGCCCCCATTCCAGGGGCCCCTCTCTGCTCCATCCCAGGGATCCCTCTCTGCTCCATCCCAGGGATCCCTCTCTGCTCCCATCCCAGGAATCCCTCTCTGCCCCATCCCAGGGATCCCTCTTTGCCCCCATTCCAGGGGTCCCCTCTGCCCCATCCTAGGGATCCCTCTCTGCTGCCATCCCAGGGATCCCTTTCTGCCCCCATCCCAGGGATCCCTCTCTTCCCCCATCCCAGGGATCCCTCTCTTCCCCCATCCCAGGGATCCCCCTCTGCCCCCATCCCAGGGACCCCTCTCAGCCCCCATCCCAGGGATCCCTCTCTGCTCCCGTCCCAGGGATCCCTCTCTGCCCCCAATCCAGGGATCCCTCCCTGCTCCCATCCCAGGGATCCCTCTCTGCCCCCATTCCAGGGGCCCCTCTCTGCTCCATCCCAGGGTCCCTCTCTGCTCCCATCCCAGGTGCCCCTCTCTGCTTCCATCCCAGGGGCCCCTCTCTGCATCCATCCCAGGGATCCCTCTTTGCCCCAATCCCAGGGACCCCTCTCTGCCCCCATCCCAGGGACCCCTCTCTGCCCCATCCTAGGGATCCCTCTCTGCCCCCATTCCAGGGATCCCTCTCTGCTCCCATCCCAGGGATCCCTCTCTGCTTCCATCCCAGGGGCCCCTCTCTGCTCCATCCCAGGGATCCCTCTCTGCTTCCATCCCAGGGGCCCCTCTCTGCATCCATCCCAGGGATCCCTCTCTGCCCCCATCCCAGGGATCCCTCTCTTCCCCCATTCCAGGGGCTCCTCTCTACTCCATCCCAGGGATCCCTCTCTGCTTCCATCCCAGGGGCCCCTTTCTGCATCCATCCCAGGGATCCCTCTCTGCCCCCATCCAAGGGATCCCTCTCTGCCCCCATCCCAGGGACCCCTCTCTGCCCCATCCCAGGGATCCCTCTCTGCCCCCAATCCAGGGATCCCTCTCTGCCCCCATCCCAGGGATCCCTCTCTGCCCCCATTGCAGGGGCCCCTCTCTGCTCCATCCCAGGGATCCCTCTTTGCCCCCATTCCAGGGGCCCCTCTCTGCTTCCATCCCAGGGGCCCCTCTCTGCCCACATCCCAGGGACCCCTCTCTGCCCCCATCCCAGGGACCCCTCTCTGCCCCCATCCCAGGGATCCCTCTCTGCCCCCATTCCAGGGATCCCTCTTTGCCCCCATTCCAGGGGCCCCTCTCTGCTTCCATCCCAGGGGCCCCTCTCTGCATCCATCCCAGGGATCCCTCTCTGCCCCCATCCCAGGGATCCCTCTCTGCCCCAATCCTAAGGACCCCTCTCTGCCCCATCCCAGGGATCCCTCTCTGCTCCCATCCCAGGGATCCCTGTCTGCCCCCATCCCAGGGATCCCTCTCTGCCCCCATTCCAGGGGCCCCTCTCTGCTCCATCCCAGGGATCCCTCTCTGCTCCCATCCCAGGGATCCCGCTCTGCCCCATCCCAGGGATCCCTCTCTGCCCCCATCCCAGGGGCCCCCTCTCTGCTCCATTCCAGGGATCCCTCTCTGCTCCCATCCCAGGAATCCCTCTCTGCCCCATCCCAGGGATCCCTCTTTGCCCCCATTCCAGGGGTCCCCTCTGCCCCATCCTAGGGATCCCTCTCTGCTGCCATCCCAGGGATCCCTTTCTGCCCCCATCCCAGGGATCCCTCTCTTCCCCCATCCCAGGGATCCCTCTCTTCCCCCATCCCAGGGATCCCCCTCTGCCCCCATCCCAGGGACCCCTCTCAGCCCCCATCCCAGGGATCCCTCTCTGCTCCCGTCCCAGGGATCCCTCTCTGCCCCCAATCCAGGGATCCCTCCCTGCTCCCATCCCAGGGATCCCTCTCTGCCCCCATTCCAGGGGCCCCTCTCTGCTCCATCCCAGGGTCCCTCTCTGCTCCCATCCCAGGTGCCCCTCTCTGCTTCCATCCCAGGGGCCCCTCTCTGCATCCATCCCAGGGATCCCTCTTTGCCCCAATCCCAGGGACCCCTCTCTGCCCCCATCCCAGGGACCCCTCTCTGCCCCATCCTAGGGATCCCTCTCTGCCCCCATTCCAGGGATCCCTCTCTGCTCCCATCCCAGGGATCCCTCTCTGCTTCCATCCCAGGGGCCCCTCTCTGCATCCATCCCAGGGATCCCTCTCTGCCCCCATTCCAGGGATCCCTCTCTGCACCCATCACAGGGATCCCTCTCTTCCCCCATCCCAGGGATCCCTCTCTGCCCCAATCCCAGGGATCCCTCTTTCCCCCATTCCAGAGGCCCCTCTCTGCTTCCATCCCAGGGGCCCCTCTCTGCATCCATCCCAGGGATCCCTCTCTGCCCCCATCCCAGGGATCCCTCTTTGCCCCATTCCAGGGATCCCTCTTTGCCCCATCCCAGGGATCCCTCTCTGCCCCCATTCCAGGGATCCCTCTCTGCCCCATCCCAGGGATCCCTCTTTGCCCCCATTCCAGGGGTCCCCTCTGCCCCATCCTAGGGATCCCTCTTTGCTGCCATCCCAGGGATCCCTTTCTGCCTCCATCCCAGGGATCCCTCTCTTCCCCCATCTCAGGGATCCCTCTCTTCCCCCATCCCAGGGATCCCCCTCTGCCCCCATCCCAGGGACCCCTCTCTGCCCCATCCCAGGGACCCCTCTCAGCCCCCATCCCAGGGATCCCTCTCTGCTCCCGTCCCAGGGATCCCTCTCTGCCCCCAATCCAGGGATCCCTCTCTGCTCCCATCCCAGGGATCCCTCTCTGCCCCCATTCCAGGGGCCCCTCTCTGCTCCATCCCAGGGATCCCTCTCTGCTTCCATCCCAGGTGCCCCTCTCTGCTTCCATCCCAGGGGCCCCTCTCTGCATCCATCCCAGGGATCCCTCTTTGCCCCAATCCCAGGGACCCCTCTCTGCCCCCATCCCAGGGACCCCTCTCTGCCCCATCCTAGGGATCCCTCTCTGCCCCCATTCCAGGGATCCCTCTCTGCTCCCATCCCAGGGATCCCTCTCTGCTTCCATCCCAGGGGCCCCTCTCTGCATCCATCCCAGGGATCCCTCTCTGCCCCCATTCCAGGGATCCCTCTCTGCACCCATCACAGGGATCCCTCTCTTCCCCCATCCCAGGGATCCCTCTCTGCCCCAATCCCAGGGATCCCTCTTTCCCCCATTCCAGGGGCCCCTCTCTGCTTCCATCCCAGGGGCCCCTCTCTGCATCCATCCCAGGGATCCCTCTCTGCCCCCATCCCAGGGATCCCTCTCTGCCCCAATCCCAGGGACCCCTCTCTGCCCCATCCCAGGGATCCCTCTCTGCCCCCATTCCAGGGATCCCTCTCTCCTCCCATCCCAGGGATCCCTGTCTGCCCCCATCCCAGGGATCCCTCTTTGCCCCCATTCCAGGGGCCCCCTCTGCCCCCATCCCAGGGGTCCCTCTCTGCTCCCATCCCAGGGATCCCTCTCTGCCCCCATCTCAGTGATCCCTCTCTGCCCCCATCCCAGGGATCCCTCTTTGCCCCCATTCCAGGGGCCCCCTCTGCCCCATCCCAGGGGTCCCTCTCTGCTCCCATCCCAGGGATCCCTCTCTGCCCCCATTCCAGGGGCCCCTCTCTGCTCCATCCCAGGGATCCCTCTCTGCTTCCATCCCAGGGGCCCCTCTCTGCATCCATCCCAGGGATCCCTCTTTGCCCCATCCCAGGGATCCCTCTCTGCCCCAATCCCAGGGACCCCTCTCTGCCCCCATCCCAGGGACCCCTCTCTGCCCCCATCCCAGGGATCCCTCTCTTCCCCCAATCCAGGGATCCCTCTCTGCTTTCATCCCAGGGATCCCTCTCTGCCCCCATTGCAGGGATCCCTCTCTGCCCCCATTCCAGGGATCCCTCTTTGCCCCCATTCCAGGGGCCCCTCTCTGCTTCCATCCCAGGGGCCCCTCTCTGCATCCATCCCAGGGATCCCTCTCTGCCCCCATCCCAGGGATCCCTCTCTGCCCCAATCCCAGGGACCCCTCTCTGCCCCATCCCAGGGATCCCTCTCTGCCCCCATCCCAGGGATGCCTCTCTGCCCCCATTCCAGGGGCCCCTCTCTGCTCCATCCCAGGGATCCCTCTCTGCTCCCATCCCAGGGATCCCGCTCTGCCCCATCCCAGGGATCCCTCTCTGCCCCCATCCCAGGGGCCCCTCTCTGCTCCATCCCAGGGATCCCTCTCTGCTCCCATCCCAGGGATCCCTCTCTGCCCCATCCCAGGGATCCCTCTTTGCCCCCATTCCAGGGGTCCCCTCTGCCCCATCCTAGGGATCCCTCTCTGCTGCCATCCCAGGGATCCCTTTTTGCCCCCATCCCAGGGATCCCCCTCTGCCCCCATCCCAGGGACCCCTCTCTGCCCCCATCCCAGGGACCCCTCTCAGCCCCCATCCCAGGGACCCCGCTCTGCCCCATCCCAGGGATCCCTCTCTGCCCCTATTCTAGGGATCCCTCTCTGCTCCCATCCCAGGGATCCCTCTCTGCCCCCATTCCAGGGGCCCCTCTCTGCTCCATCCCAGGGATCCCTCTTTGCCCCAATCCCAGGGACCCCTCTCTGCCCCCATCCCAGGGACCCCTCTATGCTCCATCCTAGGGATCCCTCTCTGTCCCCATTCCAGGGATCCCTCTCTGCTCCCATCCCAGGGATCCCTCTCTGCTTCCATCCCAGGGGCCCCTCTCTGCCCCCATTCCAGGGATCCCTCTCTGCTACCATCCCAGGGATCCCTCTCTGCACCCATCACAGGGATCCCTCTCTTCCCCCATCCCAGGGATCCCTCTCTGCCCCAATCCCAGGGACCTCTCTCTGCCCCCATCCCAGGGACCCCTCTCTGCCCCCATCCCAGGGACCCTGCTCTGCCCCATCCCAGTGATCCCTCTCTGCTACCATCCCAGGGATCCCTCTCTTCCACCATCACAGGGATCTCTCTCTTCCCCCATCCCAGGGATCCCTCTCTGCCCCAATCCCAGGGACCCCTCTCTGCCCCCATCCCAGAGACCCCTCTCTGCCCCCATCCCAGGGACCCCGCTGTGCCCCATTCCAGGGATCCCTCTCTGCTACCATCCCAGGGATCCCTCTCTGCACCCATCCCAGGGATCCCTCTCTGCCCCAATCCCAGGGATCCCCCTCTGCCCCATCCCAGGGATCCCTCTCTGCCCCCATTGCAGGGGCCCCTCTCTGCTCCATCCCAGGGATCCCTCTCTGCCCCCATTCCAGGGGCCCCTCTCTGCTTCCATCCCAGGGGCCCCTCTCTGCCCCCATCCCAAGGACCCCTCTCTGCCCCCATCCCAGGGACCCCTTTCTGCCCCCATCCCAGGGATCCCTCTCTGCCCCCATTCCAGGGATCCCTCTTTGCCCCTATTCCAGGGGCCCCGCTCTGCTTCCATCCCAGGGGCCCCTCTCTGCATCCATCCCAGGGATCCCTCTCTGCCCCCATCCCAGGGATCCCTCTCTGCCCCAATCCCAGGGACCCCTCTCTGCCCCATCCCAGGGATCCCTCTCTGCTCCCATCCCAGGGATCCCTGTCTGCCCCCATCCCAGGGATCCCTCTCTGCCCCCATTCCAGGGGCCCCTCTCTGCTCCATCCCAGGGATCCCTCTCTGCTCCCATCCCAGGGATCCTGCTCTGCCCCATCCCAAGGATCCCTCTCTGCCACCATCCCAGGGGCCCCTCTCTGCTCCATCCCAGGGATCCCTCTCTGCTCCCATCCCAGGGATCCCTCTCTGCCCCATCCCAGGGATCCCTCTTTGCCCCCATTCCAGGGGTCCCCTCTGCCCCATCCTAGGGATCCCTCTCTGCTGCCATCCCAGGGATCCCTTTCTGCCCCCATCCCAGGGATCCCTCTCTTCCCCCATCCCAGGGATCCCTCTCTTCCCCCATCCCAGGGATCCCCCTCAGCCCCCATCCCAGGGATCCCCCTCAGCCCCCATCCCAGGAACCCCTCTCTGCCCCCATCCCAGGAACCCCTCTCTGCCCCCATCCCAGGGACCCCTCTCAGCCCCCATCCCAGGGACCCCACTCTGCCCCATCCCAGGGATCCCTCTCTGCCCCCATTCCAGGGATCCCTCTCTGCCCCCATTCCAGGGATCCCTCTCTGCTCCCGTTCCAGGGATCCCTCTCTGCCCCCAATCCAGGGATCCCTCTCTGCTCCCATCCCAGGGATCCCTCTCTGCCCCCATTCCAGGGGCGCTTCTCTGCTCCATCCCAGGGATCCCTCTCTGCTCCCATCCCAGGGATCCCGCTCTGGCCCATCCCAGGGATCCCTCTCTGCCCCCATCCCAGGGGCCCCTCTCTGCTCCATCCCAGGGATCCCTCTCTGCTCCCATCCCAGGGATCCCTCTCTGCCCCATCCCAGGGATCCCTCTTTGCCCCCATTCCAGGGGTCCCCTCTGCCTCATCTAGGGATCCCTTTCTGCTGCCATCCCAGGGATCCCTTTCTGCCCCCATCCCAGGGATCCCTCTCTTCCCCCATCCCAGGGATCCCTCTCTTCCCCCATCCCAGGGATCCCCCTCTGCCCCCATCCCAGGGACCCCTCTCTGCCCCCATCCCAGGGATCCCTGTCTGCCCCCATCCCAGGGACCCCTCTCAGCCCCCATCCCAGGGACCCCGCTCTGCCCCATCCCAGGGATCCCTCTCTGCCTCCATTCCAGGGATCCCTCTCTGCTCCCGTCCCAGGGATCCCTCTCTGCCCCCAATCCAGGGATCCCTCTCTGCTCCCATCCCAGGGATCCCTCTCTGCCCCCATTCCAGGGGCCCCTCTCTGCTCCATCCCAGGGATCCCTCTCTGCCCCCATTCCAGGGGCCCCTCTCTGCATCCATCCCAGGGATCCCTCTCTGCCCCCATCCCAGGGATCCCTCTCTGCCCCAATCCCAGGGACCCCTCTCTGCCCCCATCCCAGGGACCCCTCTCTGCCCCATCCCAGGGATCCCTCTCTTCCCCCAATCCAGGGATCCCTCTCTGCTTCCATCCCAGGGATCCCTCTCTGCCCCCATTACAGGGATCCCTCTCTGGCCCCATTCCAGGGATCCCTCTTTGCCCCCATTCCAGGGGCCCCTCTCTGCTTCCATCCCAGGGGCCCCTCTCTGCATCCATCCCAGGGATCCCTCTCTGCCCCTATCCCAGGGATCCCTCTCTGCCCCAATCCCAGGGACCCCTCTCTGCCCCATCCCAGTGATCCCTCTCTGCTTCCATCCCAGGGATCCCTGTCTGCCCCCATCCCAGGGATCCCTCTCTGCTTCCATCCCAGGGGCCCCTCTCTGCATCCATCCCAGGGATCCCTCTCTGCCCCCATCCCAGGGATCCCTCTCTGCCCCAATCCCAGGGACCCCTCTCTGCCCCCATCCCAGGGACCCCTCTCTGCCCCATCCCAGGGATCCCTCTCTTCCCCCAATCCAGGGATCCCTCTCTGCCCCCATCCCAGGGATCCCTCTCTGCCCCCATTCCAGGGATCCCTCTCTGCCCCCATTCCAGGGATCCCTCTTTGCCCCTGTCACGGAACGCCCCACACTCCGCTTGAGTGCTTCCGTCATATACCGCTTCCTAAGTTCTGGAACACGAGTCCAATGGATCTGGCTATAGGAACCCCAAGAACTAGACAACACCAGTCTTGGAGTACATCAGAACTACCTTTATTTTGAGATCTCACAGACCTTTATACAGCAGGGATGACTCAAAGCTAACCTAATTAACATGACCTAATTTACTACAAAATGTACCCAGACCAGATGACAGTCTTGTGGGCACCGAGCTTCACACATTAATACAATTAACAATACAAACAACAATCTCCCCCCTCCTCAGCCTAGACCATTCGTCTATTAGCCAGGGCTGGTGGCTAATGTGATCAGCTCTCTCAATTAACATAAACACATGTTGATAACACCAGCATCTCCTCACAGGATGTGTCCCAGCAGAATGAATCAGTCTTATCAGCAGGGGGCTGCTGGAGGAATCCCCCCTCCCTCTTCAGGGACACAAATATACAGTAAGGAGTCCCCATACAATATATACATGACTGAGTCCGATTAATACAGTTCAGACTGGATTTCTCATTCACCTCAAATGCTAGGGCCCATAATCGGTGGGCAACAGGCTTGCACACAGTCCTCTCCAACAGCCTCCGCTCTGGCCATGCCCGTGACATTTCTCCCCTTTCGGCAGGAGACTAACACAGGAGGAGACCCCAGACGGGTTGACTCCGAAGTTAGTCCACAGCTCCAGTCCTCTACTGCCTGTACCCACACAGTACCCCAAACAAATCATCCCAAACAGTGCATTACTCACCCAGCCATCCTCTGCCTCTCTCAGAGAACATATCTGCCGCTGGGGAGAGGCCCGGACTGGCCCTTCTCCCTGGAATCCTTTCTGCCGCTGGAGAGAAGACAGGGGGACTGGGCTCACTCCATCCTGCTGTTGGGGATCTGGGCCGACTGCCCAGCATCCCTGGGGTATACAGGTGGGGACTGAAGCCCCATCAACCGACACCAGATCAAGCTGCAGTTGTGAGGTGATGACTGCATTCTCTCCTTGGATCCTGATCTGCAGCTCGCGATAGACTGCAACCTCCTCACCTTGGGCCTCCACAATTGCTGCAGGTGTGGGGCAGAGGTCTTGGACCCTCTGTCCGGTTGCCAGCACTTCTGCTGGGGGTTTGCCAGGTGGTTCCTCCTCTACAGAAACGTCTATTAAATCCCCAGTCTCTGGAATTGGTAAAAGTGTGGGACAGAGGTCTTGGACCCTCTGTTCAGTTACCAGATCTTCAGCTGGAGAAGTTTGTTTTAACTCCATAGATGCTGCTGGCAGAAAATCACATGTCCCTGTCAGTGTTGTGGGAGAAAGGCTGACTACCTCTTCTCTCAGGAAGGCTGAAGCCACTGTTGGTGCTGGGCAGAACACAGTGAACTTTGGCCCTGATAGCAGCTCTTCTGCTGGAGGCTCATCAGGTTGTTCTTCCTCAGCAGAAAAGTCTATTAAATCCTCTACCTCTATAACTGGTGTCTGTGGATAGAGGTTCACCATCTCCTGTCCGTGGAACTCAGAAGATGCCATCAGTGCTGAGCAGAGCGCAATGAAGTTTGGCCCTAATCCCAACTCTTCTGCTGGGGGCTCACCCGATGGTTCTTCCTCAGCAGAAAAGTCTATCAAATCCCCTGTCTCTGCAACTGGTGTCTGGGGATGGAGGTTCACCATCTCCTGTCCATGGAACCCAGAAGATGTTATCAGTGCTGGGCAGAGGTTAGCAGAGCTCTGCCCTGTTGTCAGCACTTCAGTTTTGGGGATGGCAATCTCCAGATTTTCCACTGCAGATTCTCTGGCATGCTGCTGGACAGGTACATTCCTCCATCCAAGATCATCCCATGCAGAAATAGGATCATCAAGGTCAGTCAGCACTTGCTGCATCCGCCATAAGACCTCCGCCTCCATAGCTGTGGGGGCAGGTTGGCAAAGCACACTATCGCTCTGCCACATTGCCGACTCTTCAGCCAGGATTTCAGGGTTGTCAGCTGGTATTTCCTGATAGTCCCAGGCAAAGGGAGCCCAGCCCTGGCACTGAGCAATGTCTAGCAGCCATCTGTAGGCGATCTCTAGCTCCCATTCCTGAACGGCCAGAAACTCCAAATCTTCCTGTGCCCAGTGCACTTCCGAAATGTTCAGTAGCCCTTCTCTGAAATCCATGATTTCGTCCACCCGCCGCTCCAAATCACTCCCAAAGTTAGGGTCCCCTGTCAGCTTCACAAACAACAGTCCCAAACCGCCGTAGCTTAAGCCTTCCGTTGGGCTGTCATCCGCTATCCAGGGACATGCTTGGGATACATGCCACCGGAGGGCTCTGTAGCTCTCATCCAGCTTCATCTCTGCCCAGACCAGCCTGCTTAATTCAGCTGTCTGCTTCTTGTGTGGTTTTTCTCCCAAAAACAGCACCCGCAGTATGTACTGCGACCAGTACCTTTCCTCGATGGAGGGGAGAACTTTTCCCTGGTGTCGTGCTCACGGGCTAGCGCTTCCTTCCAGAGTTTGCAGCGAATAGAATCACACCATCCCAGCAGGACCTGCTCCGATACTGGTCCTCTGTGCTGTATCTGCATCTCTCGCAACCTCCTTCTGAATTCCTCATCCATGGCGGCTGGTATCTGTACCTCTCCTCTTCTGCTATCTGGACCTTGGATCCAGATGGAAGTTTGGATGTCCCAGACTTCAGGAAGCTTTCCCGCTGCTTGCCACCAATGTCACGGAACGCCCCACACTCCGCTTGAGTGCTTCCGTCATATACCGCTTCCTAAGTTCTGGAACACGAGTCCAATGGATCTGGCTATAGGAACCCCAAGAACTAGACAACACCAGTCTTGGAGTACATCAGAACTACCTTTATTTTGAGATCTCACAGACCTTTATACAGCAGGGATGACTCAAAGCTAACCTAATTAACATGACCTAATTTACTACAAAATGTACCCAGACCAGATGACAGTCTTGTGGGCACCGAGCTTCACACATTAATACAATTAACAATACAAACAACAATCTCCCCCCTCCTCAGCCTAGACCATTCGTCTATTAGCCAGGGCTGGTGGCTAATGTGATCAGCTCTCTCAATTAACATAAACACATGTTGATAACACCAGCATCTCCTCACAGGATGTGTCCCAGCAGAATGAATCAGTCTTATCAGCAGGGGGCTGCTGGAGGAATCCCCCCTCCCTCTTCAGGGACACAAATATACAGTAAGGAGTCCCCATACAATATATACATGACTGAGTCTGATTAATACAGTTCAGACTGGATTTCTCATTCACCTCAAATGCTAGGGCCCATAATCGGTGGGCAACAGGCTTGCACACAGTCCTCTCCAACAGCCTCCGCTCTGGCCATGCCCGTGACAGCCCCCATTCCAGGGGCCCCTCTCTGCTTCCATCCCAGGGGCCCCTCTCTGCATCCATCCCAGGGATCCCTCTCTGCCCCCATCCCAGGGATCCCTCTCTGCCCCAATCCCAGGGACCCCTCTCTGCCCCATCCCAGGGATCCCTCTCTGCCCCCATCCCAGGGATCCCTCTCTGCCCCCATTCCAGGGGCCCCTCTCTGCTCCATCCCAGGGATCCCTCTCTGCTCCCATCCCAGGGATCCCGCTCTGCCCCATCCCAGGGATCCCTCTCTGCCCCCATTCCAGGGGCCCCTCTCTGCTCCATCCCAGGGATCCCTCTCTGGTCCCATCCCAGGGATCCCTCTCTGCCCCATCCCAGGGATCCCTCTTTGCCCCCATTTCAGGGGTCCCCTCTGCCCCATCCTAGGGATCCCTCTCTGCTGCCATCCCAGGGATCCCTTTCTACCCCCATCCCAGGGATCCCCCTCTGCCCTCATCCCAGGGACCCCTCTCTGCCCCCATCCCAGGGACCCCTCTCAGCCCCCATCCCAGGGACCCCTCTCAGCCCCCATCCCAGGGACCCCACTCTGCCCCCATTCCAGGGATCCCTCTCTGCTCCCGTCCCAGGGATCCCTCTCTGCCCCCAATCCAGGGATCCCTCTCTGCTCCCATCCCAGGGATCCCTCTCTGCCCCCATTCCAGGGGCCCCTCTCTGCTCCATACCAGGGATCCCTCTTTGCCCCAATCCCAGGGACCCCTCTCTGCCCCCATCCCAGGGACCCCTCTCTGCCCCATCCTAGGGATCCCTCTCTGCCCCCATTCCAGGGATCCCTCTCTGCTCCCATCCCAGGGATCCCTCTCTGCACCCATCCCAGGGGCCCCTCTCTGCTCCATCCCAGGGATCCCTCTCTGCTCCCATCCCAGGGATCCCGCTCTGCCCCATCCCAGGGATCCCTCTCTGCCCCCATCCCAGGGGCCCCTCTCTGCTCCATCCCAGGGATCCCTCTCTGGTCCCATCCCAGGGATCCCTCTCTGCCCCATCCCAGGGATCCCTCTTTGCCCCCATTTCAGGGGTCCCCTCTGCCCCATCCTAGGGATCCCTCTCTGCTGCCATCCCAGGGATCCCTTTCTACCCCCATCCCAGGCATCCCCCTCTGCCCTCATCCCAGGGACCCCTCTCTGCCTCCATCCCAGGGACCCCTCTCAGCCCCCATCCCAGGGACCCCTCTCAGCCCCCATCCCAGGGACCCCACTCTGCCCCCATTCCAGGGATCCCTCTCTGCTCCCGTCCCAGGGATCCCTCTCTGCCCCCAATCCAGGGATCCCTCTCTGCTCCCATCCCAGGGATCCCTCTCTGCCCCCATTCCAGGGGCCCCTCTCTGCTCCATACCAGGGATCCCTCTTTGCCCCAATCCCAGGGACCCCTCTCTGCCCCCATCCCAGGGACCCCTCTCTGCCCCATCCTAGAGATCCCTCTCTGCCCCCATTCCAGGGATCCCTCTCTGCTCCCATCCCAGGGATCCCTCTCTGCACCCATCCCAGGGGCCCCTCTCTGCCCCCATTCCAGGGATCCCTCTCTGCCCCAATCCCAGGGACCTCTCTCTGCCCCCATCCCAGGGACCCCTCTCAGCCCCCATCCCAGGGACCCTGCTCTGCCCCATCCCAGGGATCCCTCTCTGCTACCATCCCAGGGATCCCTCTCTGCTCCCATCCCAGGGATCCCTCTCTGCCCCATCCCAGGGATCCCTCTTTGCCCCCATTCCAGGGGTCCCCTCTGCCCCATCTTAGGGATCCCTTTCTGCTGCCATCCCAGGGATCCCTTTCTGCCCCCATCTCAGGGATCCCCCTCTGCCCCCATCCCAGGGACCCCTCTCTGCCCCCATCCCAGGGATCCCTGTCTTCCCCCATCCCAGGGACCCCTCTCAGCCCCCATCCCAGGGACCCCGCTCTGCCCCATCCCAGGGATCCCTCTCTGCCCCCATTCCAGGGATCCCTCTCTGCTCCCGTCCCAGGGATCCCTCTCTGCCCCCAATCCATGGATCCCTCTCTGCTCCCATCCCAGGGATCCCTCTCTGCCCCCATTCCAGGGGCCCCTCTCTGCTCCTTCCCAGGGATCCCTCTTTGCCCCAATCCCAGGGACCCCTCTCTGCCCCCATCCCAGGGACCCCTCTCTGCCCCATCCTAGGGATCCCTCTCTGCCCCCATTCCAGGGATCCCTCTCTGCTCCCATCCCAGGGATCCCTCTCTGCTTCCATCCCAGGGACCCCTCTCTGCCCCCATTCCAGGGATCCCTCTCTGCTACCATCCCAGGGATCCCTCTCTGCACCCATCACAGGGATCCCTCTCTTCCCCCATCCCAGGGATCCCTCTCTGCCCCAATCCCAGGGACCTCTCTCTGCCCCCATCCCAGGGACCCCTCTCTGCCCCCATCCCAGGGACCCCGCTCTGCCCCATCCCAGGGATCCCTCTCTGCTACCATCCCAGGGATCCCTCTGCTACCATCCTAGGGATCCCTCTCTGCTACCATCCTAGGGATCCCTCTCTTCCACCATCACAGGGATCTCTCTCTTCCCCCATCCCAGGGATCCCTCTCTGCCCCAATCCCAGGGACCCCTCTCTGCCCCTATCCCAGGGACCCCGCTATGCCCCATCCCAGTGATCCCTCTCTGCTACCATCCCAGGGATCCCTCTCTGCTCCCATCCTAGGGGTCCAGGGGTGTACACATGTTGCAGCCTCAGCAGAAATTATACACCCTGTCACGCTTGGTGTGGGGCTGCTCTGCAAAGGTTGGGCAACCTTATGCAGTACAGCGACCAAGTGGCTAAAGCAGGCTATAAGGAGGCGTTGTATTGCCTCATCACATAACCTGCTTTAACCCCTTGGATCCCACACTAGCATGCTGCTACTGCATGCATTACACATGGTTGCTGGGTGTTTGCAGAGTGGTCCTATTCACTTGATTGGGATACGATCACCCACCAAAATCAACAGGTGGTATAATTCCTGCCGCAGCATGTGTACATCCTCAGCTGCTGCATCTGCAGCTAAAGGGGGGTAGAGTCCAATGTATGTAATGTGGGCAGTGTGGCAGGGACACAGGGGGTGCCCCATGATCTCCTATTGCCCAGGGGCCCCATGAGTTGTCAGTCCGCCCCTGGTTCAGGGTGATGTGCAGTGCTACTTTTCGGCCACACATAGCGTTTTGCTTTTAGGCAAAAAAGTTAAATTTTGGTCTCATCTGACCAGAGCACCTTCTTCCACATGTTTGCTGTGTCCCCCACATGGCTTCTCACAAACTGCTAACAGGACTTCTAAAGGCTTTCTATCAACAATGGCTTTCCTCTTGCCACTCTTCCATAAGGGCCAGATTTGTGGAGTGCACGACTAATAGTTGTCCTGTGGACAGATTCTCCCACCTGAACTGTAGATCTCTGCAGCTCCTCCAGAGTTACCATGGGCCTCTTGGCTGCTTCTCTGATTAATGCTCATCTTGCCTGGCCTGTCAGTTTAGGTGGACGGCCATCTCTTGGTAGGTTTTCAGTTGTGCCATACGCTTTCCATTTTCGGATGATGGATTAAACGGTGCTCCGTGAGATGTTCAAAGTTTGGGATTTTTTTTATAACTTAACCCTGCTTTAAATATCTCCACAACTTTATCCCTGACCTGTCTGGACTGCAGCTACAGTAACTGTGACAGTTAAGGCTCCCATCAATCTCTGCTATTGCTTGACACAAATGGTCATAGTTTCACAGCAGCATCATTCACTGTTGCCAAGTCTTATCTCCACAGCAGCATCATACACTGCAGCTGGTCCTATTTCCACAGCAGCATCATACACTGCAGTAGGTCCTAGCCCCACAACAGCATCATGCACTGCAGTAGCTCCACAGCAGCATAATGCACTGCAGCAGTCACTAGTTCTGCAGCAGCATTATACACTGCAGCGGGTCCTAGCTCTACTGCAGCATCATGCACTGCAGTAGGCCCAGTCTCCACAGCGGCATCATGCACTGCAGTAGGCCCTAGCTCCACAGCAACATCATGCACAGTAGTAGGTCCTAGCTCCACAGCAGCATAATGCACTGCAGCAGTCACTAGTTCTGCAACAGCATTATGCACTGCAGCGGGTCATAGCTCCACAGCAATATCATGCACTGCAATTGATCTTAGCTCCACAGCAGCATCATGCACTGCAGTAGTTCCTAGCTCCACAGCAGCATAATGCACTGCAGCAGTCACTAGTTCTGCAACAGCATTATGCACTGCAGTGGGTCATAGCTCCACAGTAGCATCTTGCACTGCAATAGATCTTAGCTCCACAGCAGAATCAGGCACTGCAGTAGATCCTAGCTCCACAACAGCATCATGCACTGCAGCAGTCACTAGTTCTGCAGCAGAATTGTGCACTGCAGTTGGTACTAGTTGCACAGCAGCATCATGCACTGCAGTAGGTCCTAGCTCCGCAGTAGCATCATGCACCGCAGTAGGTATTAGCTCCACAGCAGCATCATGCACTGCAGTAGTTCCTATCTCCACAGCAATGTCATGCACTGCAATTGATCTTAGCTCCACAGCAGCATCATGCACTGCAGTAGTTCCTAGCTCCACAGCAGCACTATGCACTGTAGTAGGCCCTGTCTCCAGAGCAGCATCATGCACTGCAGTAGGTCCTAGTGAAGTAGGAACAGGGGTCAGTTTATATGGCCATAGTTATGTGTGTAGTAAGACTGATTTAGAATTTCAGCTAAGAATCATATTTCTTGTATTTTATGTTGAAGCTATTTGTGACTTCCCCATCAATTTGCTACATTCCTCTTTCTGTGCAAAAAGCTTGCTTGCTGACATCATTTAAGACAGATGAAGGAACCTGCAAGAGCATACTGCAGAGAAACGAAAGTTTAGTAAAAAAAGCTAAAAATATATATTTTTTGCAGAACTTGTCTGATTTTAGGATGCATATGTTGATTTTTAAAAGGTTAGAATGTCTGGTATAAAGAAGTGTACCGCCCGTTCGCTTGTAACGTAATATGCTAAAAATTATATCTACACTGTATTCACTGTATCTGGGACTCTTGGCATGTAGACGCTAGTCGGGTCAGGAGCTTCCATTCTTTTCTGGCCAGAAAGATGGAATAAAATCTCGCATACCAGAGTTCATTGTCCAGCAGTCATTACCGATATTCTGCTACTTTATCTCCACAGTAGCATCATGCACTGCAGTAGGTATTAGCTCCACAACAGCATCATGCACTGCAGTAGGTCCTAGCTCCACAGCAGCATAATACACTGCAGCAGCATTATGCACTGCAGCAGGTCCTAGCTCCACAGTAGCATCATGCACTGCAATAGATCTTAGCTTCACAGCAGAATCAGCCACTGCAGTAGATC